>NC_060126.1:309071812-309674624 GCF_021461395.2 Schistocerca americana
GTTGAGCTACCGCACCATACCAGGGCAAATTAGAAGTCAACGCGAGCTTTGATCTTGTCTGGAGATGCGACGGATGTGCCGCTACATGGCAACTGGCGGTGGTATTCATTGATCATAGTTCAGCCTATTTTCTCAAAATATTTATAAAATTACATTATATGTGGCTTAATGAGATACCACATAAGAAGAGTTTGCGAAAGCTTGTGCCAGAAGTAACGAGGACGTCTGTTCACAGCAGAAAGATCGCTCCGCACAAACAGATGATGGCGTCCGCGAGAATCACGCCCCCTGGTGCTTCAACCCAACTAGGAAGACACACACATGGTTAAGGAATTGTGTATGGGCAGAAGTTGTCAGCTGCAAGTTGTAAATCATTGCGAGTCTTGCTAGGGAGTTCTTGCAGAACATTCGTCGTCTCTTTGTCGAATGATACAGAAAGAGGAACCGATATATAGACAGTGGTTAGTCTTCAGTGGAAAGAGAACAGTGAATAGAATTATTGTGTACGTACAGAAAACGCCTGCCGACAGATTTAAATGAGTACAGCTAGTTTGGATCTGTTCTTCGAGTAGTCCATCAAGACCGAAGATTAGTTTTTTTCCGATTTAATTCAGTGAAAGGTATTTAATTTGTGTTCATGGAACTATAGTCAACACAGGGCACATAGGCTAAACCTGCAATCTTCTACTTCTGTAACCAGCGTTACCAAACTTGAGTAACGTATTTTACTATTCACTTTTCTCTATTGCCTTCATTCTGTGTGTGTGTGTGTGTGTGTGTGTGTGTGTGTGTGTGTGTGTGTGTGTGTGTGTGCTGCCCTAGAACCCATACATCCATCCTACCAACGCCTGTATTAGGCCTTTCCAGCGCCAGCAATACTCTCATCGAAGTGAACGCCCCCAGTGCACAACAGAGTAGCATCTTGGAGAGTGAGCGAGAGCAAATATGTTTCTAGTCTTTAGCAGACCTTAGTATTGGTCTTGTAGCTAGTTTCGTAAAAGGATGCCTTTCTCTTTGAGCGAACAAAGCGACGCAGAGGTGCTACAAGCACGAATACAAGAGGCTCATGAACTTTCCCTCAAACATTAGGTAACTCAAAGTATCTCTAAAGGTACACACATATATTTCCTATTTTTCAAGCCAACTTCCAGAGAAAAAAGTCGCATTAAAACTGCGGGTCTTGAAGTTTCTGAGGGATTACAAGTTACGTTTAACACAGGATACTTATCTGTTCATTGGCTGAGGGCTGGATGAGACGGATGGGCTTCCGGCTTGACACGCTGCAGGAAACAATCCCGCTCACTCTAGGCCTGACGGCAACAAATCTGTCAAGGTTCGTAAGTGCACAGGTAGGACCCACTGACCACAGGGAATAAAATAATATCAACAAAGAAAGACCCTTCGCCAAGAAAAGAAAAAGAATACAGAAAGACTAACTTTTTCGTAACATTGATGGCAACGACCGCCATAGCAAGCTTCCCCTCATCTAAACGTTTCATATAGTATAATTTACTTCGCTGTCATTGTTTCTTTGTGTTTTCTGCTGTAATAGTTCTTAAATTCATCACGTGACAGAGGTACTTATCAAATTTTCGGATGACTGCTTTTCAAATACCACACTCCTCTGACTAGAAATTTATTGGAACTTACGCTAAAGCGATATATTCAACACTGACGCTAAGATGACTGTTACAAACACACCGAGGTGACAAAACTCATGGGATATTGCCTGACAAGGTGTCCGACATCCTTTGGCTGTTGTACCACAGGGACTCGAGACGGCATGGAGTCAAGTCGTTGAAAGTTTCTACAGAAGTACTGAGCCATGCTGTCTCAGTAGCCGTCCATAACTGCGAAAGCGTTGCCAGTGCATGAACTGACCTCTCCATTCTGTTCCATAAATACTGGAAGGGTAGTCAGATAATTCTCTCGAACTGTCCACAATGGTCTTCGAATCGGACGCGAAAAATTGTGGTCCGGTGACATGGCGCATTGTCATCCACAAAAAGTCCACCATTGTTTGGGGACATGAAGTCCATGAATGGCTGCAAAAGGTCTCAAGCGTTCCGAACGTAGCCATTCTCAGTCAGTGATCGGTTGAGTTGGACAGAGACCCCAGACCATTCCACGCAAACACAGTTCTCACTATTACAGTGCCACCACCATCTTCAAAATGGTTCAAATGGCTTTAAGCACTATGGGACTTAACATCTGAAGTCATCAGTCTCGTAGAACTTAGAACTACTTAGACCTAACTAATCAAAGGACATCACACACATCCATGCCCGAGACAGGATTCCAACTTGCGACCGTAGCGGTCCATGGCTCTGTGGGGTCTGCGTCACACTCGTACCCTACCATCAGCTCTTACCAAGTGAAATCTGGATTCATTTGGCCAGGTTGCAATCCAAACTACTATTTTCACAGAATGAAGTGGTTCCTCATGAATACGCAATGGATTTGCAGTACTTCACATACGAGAATTTTGCGAGTTCATGTACCCGGATAAATGAAACCACGCCCCATTTGTGAAAAACGTTTAGCCGGCCGGAGTGGCCGAGTGGTTCTAGGCGCTACAGTCCGGAACCGCGCTGCTGCTACGGTCGCAGGTTCGAATCCTGCCTCGGGTATGGATGTATGTGATGTCCTTAGGTTAGTTAAGTTTAAGTAGTTCTAAGTTCTAGGGGACTGATGATCTCAGAAGTTAAGTCCCACAGTGCTCAGAGCCATTTGAACCATTTGAAAAACGTTTCATTAAGAATATCCCTTCCATTCTGTTGAACGAAATTTTTGAAACATTGACAATAATGCAGTCTCTTTCCATGATAAGTATTTTTCAGTTTTTGCACGACTGTCACTTTGTATGGGAAAAGTTCTAATTTTTTCCTTACAGCTGTGTGGGCCGTTCCGACACTAACATCGATTTCCTGGGCGAGTTTTCTTACTGACTTGTTCGAACTCGTGGACATTTTATCGGAAACATCGGGTTGTTTATCCTCAGACAAAACGCTAGGATGACCACTTCTCTGTGCATATGTCACTGAACCCGTAATACGAAATTTGTTAATCAAATCTCGCACAGTATCGCGATGTGGGAGTGTTGTCTGCGGGAAAACTGAATTAAATGTTTGATGAACTGAAACTGTGTATTTACCGCCAGATTTCAACAATTGTTCGACTACAAACACACGTACTCCAAAGGTTAGTTTTTGACAGTGATTGTGTATTTACCGCCAGATTTGAACAACTGTTCGACTAAAAACACACGTTCTCCAAGGGTTAGTTTTTTGCCAGTGACAAAAACGAAGCAAACGAACAAAGTAACTAAAACGTTTACATCAACACGTAACGACACACACCAACGATACTACTGACGCTGGCTGAGATAAACGAAACAGTGGAATGTTGGGAGAGTCCACTTGAAGGGAAGTAACCCAGGCAGGCGAACAATCATACGGCATGAGCAGCTTGCATATCTCTATCACATGATTTTTGTCACCTCACTGTATATTTTATGGTTATCTAACTAAGGGAAATGTGTTCATAAAATGTATTTAAAAATATTAAATATGACCCGCAAGGACAGTAACAGATGTGAACTAAATTATTTCAATATATTTTTAGAAACGGATATTAAAAAATAGTCCACGATCACATTTCAGTTCATTTTTTATGTGTGTGTGTGTATGCATGTGCACATTTCTGATGCGAGCCACCAAACCATCGATAAAAGGACAAATTATTGCTGATGAAAGTGGGCGCTATTTACATACAAGCAGTGCTTTGTTTGCATTTCCCTTTTCTCCATATCAAATGTCGGATTGGTATCGAAATACGAAAGCTATATACCAAAATGACAGAATGAATGACCAGATGGGCCCTGGCATTTGTGATATATTAGCCCGTTTTAATTACTAATCATATTTTTAATTCGGTGATGAAAATCTTTCATCTCATCAAAAACAGTTGTTCGAATTATTCAAGTAAAAGATACAAAACTGACCACCAAATGGACCTCCACCCACAGGCACACCCCCTATTATTCACGATTTTCGGTATGTCGTTCGTCTCACTTAAACCACTATACAAAAATTTCCAGTTACTCGAACCATTTCTCACATTTCACCTTTTTCGATCTTCATTGACTGGCTATCATTACTCCAAAGGCTTAATCTTAGACTTACAAATTGTACAACTGAAATTTGAATAGCTTTCACCATAAAATATTGTCAATTTTAACTGTACAAAATCAGCAGTTAAACCGTTTTTTTTTTTTTCTGGCCTTCTTACTACGGAACTATTGCACTCGCAAAAGTTTATAGCGAATTGTAAACGGATTTAGTTTTAGGATAACGTTGACATAAGTCTTATTCCTTTCATTAGAGTCGGAGGAAATTTAAAATTCATCATGTTAATGGAACACTCGACTAAGCCGGTGACGTAATGGCACAGTCAATGTATATCGAAAAATGGTCGAATGTATAAAAAATGTAAATTTTTGTGCGGTGATAGGAAAGAATAACACGACGAACACATTATACTAAAAATCCTTACGGACTGGGGGGGGGGGGGGGGGGGGGGTGCGTGTGTCGGCGGAGGTGCTTTTGAAGGTCACTTTTGTTCTTTTCTCTAGAAATACTCGATAATCGCGGCTTCTAGCGAAATAGCCTCCTAGCACAAAATTAAACTACATTCAATTTCATACAAAAATTTCCTATTAATTTTTTATCCAGAGCCAACAGTTACCGCGAAGAGAGTGAGAGAAAATTGAGAATATGGCGTGACGTGCATGCACTGTAGCCTAGGTGGTTTTGTAGCCCAATCTGTGGTAGTTTCCCGACCTTATAGATCACAAGTGTGTCATATCGAACTCTTCTTCTCGACTTCCTCTACACTACTGTTGTGCGCTGCAAACATTTGTCGTTTGCACCCTCCAATTATTACTAGGCTCTCAGACATTTAATTGTTCTTAGTAAATGTATGTGTTCTCCACCATCGAATGATTTGTAATGGTTACTAATTACTTAAAGGTCACATACGTTATTAATTGTCCGCCCCGATAGCTGAGTGGCCATACGCTCCTCGGAGTGTGGGACCTCATCATCATCTTGTTATAACACTGCCGACACGGTAGCTCAGCATGTTTAGTCAGAGGGTTAGCTGCCCTTTGTAATAAAAAACTGAGTTAATGGATCAACGACGAACTGAAACGGGTGTCTTGCGACGTCCGCCCCGAGCAGATGCAACGAACTAAAAACTAACAAAATGAGATTAAAAACGAAAAAAGTGGTCAGCGTGACGGATTGCCGTCCTACGGGCACGGGTTCGAATCCCGGCTGAGTCGGGGATTTTCTCAGCTCAGGGACTGGGTGTTGTGTTGTCTTCATCCCCATCCGGCGCGCAGGTCGCCCAGTGTGGCGTCGAATGTAATTAAGACCTGCACCAAGGCGGCCGGACCTGCCCCGCCAGAGGCCTCCCGACCAATGACGCCAAACGCTCATTTCCATTTTTACATTAATAATCGACTCAGACAACTGCTACGTGTCCTCTGTGCCGCTTAATCGCCTTTTTTATGTAGTAGGTGCATATTTCGCAATTCTTAAATGCCTTTACTTCACTTATAGGTCTGATGATGGCTGTTTGATGTGCAATTAAAATATGGTGAAGACTGCGAAATCTGAGATGCATATAACTAACATTTTGTCTTTTATTGTATTTGCCACATAGCCCCGAATTGTCCGGGTTGCAATTTTACATCCTCAGGGTTAACCTCTCTACTTACTATGAACTGTTTTAACAAAATTAATTTTCCTACTTTATTGCAATAAATTAGACCAATACGAGGTTTCCGAGTTTGCTTTCTTTTCATGTGCGTGATCTCAAATTACTGAAAGATTTCCTATTTCTTGGTTTCTTCATATCTTACTGCTCAGCGTCCCCTCGTTCTTGAATTTACGAATTGATTTGTCTATAGTAGAATGGCCTATGGCGGTTCACAGTCTGACTTCTCAAAACTATTGGCATTGCATTGTCACCTTTTCTTGGCTAATTTACATTCCGCAGTAGTTGCATCCCTGCAAGTGCCGACATGATGTCACTGACAAAAGCAGGAAGTGATTCCTGTAACACTCGCTCCGGAAGTTCTGCTTGTGAGTAGTAGAACCCCATCCCAAATGTGTCCATGACTGCAGACCTAACTTTATCCACAGACTACATTTGTGGTTTTTTGTTGTTGTTGAAGCACAGGTGATACAATTTTAGATATGTTTGTTATATATCTTTAGAAACAGACACACTCAGGTGGCACTTCCTGCCATAACCCAGTACGTGCAGCACTACATGCAAAATCCCATGTACCATTCTGTCTATTTTGTTATTCTCCATCTTAATTTTCACCTCCTTAATAGCACTTATATTCAAAACAAATGTCATGCGTCTTCCAAACCCTTTTTATATATACATACACACACACTGCAATGGGGACAAATTTTTTATGTAAAAGCGACAACAAAGATGCATGGTAATGAATTCATCCATTAATTCAGTTCTCTTGGACACAAATATATAAATGAGAGGCACAATCTGATTCTTTAAACAAAAAAGGTCATGTCTCTTAGATGCATTTCAGTGATGCATTTTGATATTTTTCAATTCAGAGATACATTTTTACTCTATTACTATTTCTACTATTAAAAACTATGACCCACAGTCCACCCAACACTATCACTAGTTGCATCCAAAAACATTTACAATTCTCAAAGGACTGGACAGCAGCGGAGACATACACTAAAAACTAATCAAACTTGGACGGATAGCAGCGGATGAAACTTAAAAACTGTTTTATGAGTATTTACAAGTACTGGGTACACATATGATCTGTACATTTACAAGCAATATTTTTTTTTACAATATGGATACATTTACACATTTTCCGTTGAAAGTTCTATTTACAAGTGACTTCTTTTTATCAGTACACATGGTGTGGTTATGTACTTACATTTTGTCAGGACTCATAGTGTGTATATATTTTTTTCATGTATACTTCGTACACAACTAAAAATATTTACACTATGATAAACAGATCATACTAATCCAAGTATACACACTATTCACAACCACTATCACACTCTCTTTCACTCAGTCCCAATATCACTCTCACCAAGTGAATAGTGTGACTATGAGCGAGTTTCAGTCCCGTCCTCGGAAATTTCTGGCTTATCGTCATGATGTGACAGACCAACTTTAGATTGCACCGCAGTGTACACCTCGTCTCCATGCAACTGAATAGTGGTTTGCTTCACCTTATGCCGCAGCTGTGGTAGAGCACCGTGAACACCACAGTAAAGACAAGGCATGCAGCCTTCACTCGTGAGAGCCCTTGATGTCACGTGACACATTCACTTTGCCTGCCTCTGGGTGGCATCTCCTAACATGTGATATACATACTTTTTCGATCGGAGACTGACAAACTTCACTATTGGCAACTCATTCGCCTCGTCTTTCTAAACCACGATTACCTTCCTGTTCTGTTGTACAATAGCAAAAATGTTCAAATGTGTGTGAAATCTTATGGGACTTAACTGCTAAGCTTACACACTACTTAACCTAAATCATCCTATGGACAAACACACACACCCATGCCCGAGGGAGGACTCGAACCTGCGCTGGGACCAGCCACACAGTCCATGACTGCAGCGCCTCAGACCGCTCGGCTAATCCCGCGCGGCTGTACAATAGCATAAGGATTATTGGCAATGTATGAAAATGTGTCGAATGAATTGTCTTGACACCTCATTACTTCATACGGCTTGCAGCCCTTGACCCAACAGATGAAGCTACCTGTATCCGTTTAAAAAGTGACTTTGTATCTAAGAAATAATGAAATTGGTACATATAGAGGGTCTACCATGCACATCCCCACATTGACAGCTTCATGAACTCGTCTACAACCTTCACCATCTCCACAGCAAAAAAATTCTTTATGAATGACCCATTTGAAATTTGGCCTGGTGATACATTTCCTTGCACTATAACGCACATCCTATTCTGTTCTAACGTGAATTTCTCAGTGTTTTCTTAAATTTTCCATCATCTTAGCAAAATTGCATCAGTCCTTAACATAAAAATCTTTCTCGAAATTATTCTTTAAGGAATCCCTCTCTTCTGTATTTAAACCCCTATACTTCTTCAATCAGTGTGACTGCTTGAAGGAGATAGCATTGGCGATTCTAACTAGCTCTATCCCTAAACTGGGACACTACTGTTGATTACAATGTGAATACTGTATCTCTCGTTGTTCCCCCATATTGCCATCACTCTGGGGATGAAACTTTATCACAGAACTAGTTGCTCAGGGCATAGCTGATCGCTGTGATCATCATGCAAACTAGTAGGGAATATGAGTTCTGCCTTCACAACATACCCTACACCAGAATCAGCCACCACACTACGATATTTTTACCTAATCCAAGCCGCGAGGTTGGAGGCGCCATGTCACGAATTGCGGGAACCCTCCCGCCGGAGATTCGAGTCCTCCCTCAAGAATGGGTCAGAATCAATATTAGCCCCTTTCCTAACGTTTACATTTAAAATTTCTTTGTAGTTATGCTATGAAATTGCTACATGATGGATTTGAAATTCCCCAATAAACGTATTGGGTGCCCGCCAAGTATTTTATTTAGAAGGGTTCTTTTTGAAATGTGTTGACGTGACTTTAAGGTTAAAATTTTTACTCGTTTCAACGAGTCTTTTGTCATTTTGGTCTGTCCATTTACGCGCAGGAAATTCATCCACCGTCTTCTTACATTTTTTCTCTTTACCTAATCGAGCATTACAATCACCCATGGTTTGAGGGAATTTTCGAATGATTCTTTCTAACGTGCGGCGGGGCGGAGTTTTTGTCGTCGCTGTTCGTACATAATGGCTCTCTCATTCATTGTCCACCTACCTCAGTACGGCTTCCTTACGACGTCCCTTCTCTCTGCAGTATTAGATACTCACTAGGTCGTGTAAAGCAGCGTTGATGAAACCACGAACTAATACCTACCACACAGAGGCCGCTTAACTCAAGCTGCGAATCGGTTCCCGTAAGTTCATTTTAACAAAGTTCAGGTGGTGGGTAAATAAATGAAGTTTACCTGCAGTAAGCATTCGGAAATTTTAGTAAACTAGTTTTTATTCTTAAGGAAGCACATAAATTTGCCATCAAGTCCGAATTTACTATTTTTAACTTCTCTACTATTCCTATCTCACAGTCTGTACAAAATATTCGCAAACGAAAAAAGCAGCCAGAATATCTACCAGTCCGACCCGATTAATGGTTCAAATGGCTCTGAGCACTGTGGTCATCAGTCCCCTAGAACTTAGAACTACTTAAACCTAACCAACCTAAGGACATCACACACATCCATGCCCGAGGCAGGATTCGAACCTGCGACCGTAGCAATCGCGCGGTTCCGGACTGAGCGCCTAGAACCGCTAGACCACCACGGCCGGCGATTAATGTTTAATCTTACAGTTACTGACCCACTACTGTAGCGAGTTGAAACTTAGGTCGTATCAGTGGTCTTCAAAGTTGGAAGTGCTCGCCCAAGTATTCCATAAGGTATACAGAATATGCCACGCGGAATTTCACTAAGACCAAAATATCACACCCTCATAACACATCAATTAATTAATCAAATTGTCCTCACAATGTACGTAACTTAAACTGCCAACGTCACGGCACTTCCTATCAGCAATGAACTCAACGTTTCTTCATTTTACAAGCTATTTTCTAAAAAATGGTTCAAATGGCCCTGAGCACTATGGGACTCAACTTCTGAGGTCATTATTCCCCTAGAACTTAGAGCTAGTTAAACCTAACTAACCTAAGGACATCACACACATCCATGGCCGAGGCAGGACTCGAACCTGCGACCGCAGCGGTCTCACGGTTCCAGACTGCAGCGCCCAGAACCGCGCGGCCACTTCGGCCGGCGCTATTTTCTCGGCCACATTTAGCATAATGTTACACGTACGAAGGTTTGCGAGTGACTCTCTCGATGCCGCCCCACTCTATGCCTATCTAACTTTGTGCACACGGGAACAGCTTAATTCTGATTGGCTAACGGTTTGAATGACCATTCAGAATTATCCCTTCTAGATCATTCTCACGGCAAAACTTGCCTGAGCCAGTCACTAATTTGAAAATCATTTACGTCATTCCAACGCCAATTTCTAATATAATATTTAATAAAAAAAGACCGAAATACAAAATAATCTTTAAATTAATTTAAAAACTTATTCCACTTCCTACTTCTATTCTGGCTGCTCTCTCACAAAAGCAAGCACACTTCGACATACGTCATCAGCATCGTGGTTGCATCACAATTTTCCCACAATTCAGTTTCATAAGTTTTTACATAAAATAGTGTTAAGTTTTTTCTTATGTCCCACAGACACTCTCTCATTCATTCCCATGTATATACACAACAAATTAATAAGCAGATAATTATTTTCAATGATTTTATTTAGACCACGAAATGCAGCGTAAGTAAAGTTTTGGAAAGAAAAAATCCAGTTAAGCGATTTTATACACTATCAACTCACGTTATGACTTTAGATTATGATAAAAGACGCATTGCTATTGTTCCTAACTGAGTTTTGAGACATAAGTGTCGGTTTCTCGACATTTAAGTAATCTTCTCAATCTCCGGAACTATATGAGATAAAAATCTGAAATTTTGACATGCTTCTTTTCTTAATAACAAAAGATGGTATACCAAGTTTGAACAAAATCGGTAGATAATTTCTATAGTTTATTTACATTCGTAAGGGGTATGAATTTACGTTTCTATTAGATGTTGCATAAGACCGTTCTCCCGGCTAGTAGCGTCAGCTGTGCTGTGAGTCATAGCGAAGACACGATCCTGCAGCCACCGGGCTACTCGGCTGCATGCTTTACTGCAATGAATGTTATCTCGTAATGACTTGCTACGTTACAAACTTTTCCCAAGCTTCTATAACTTTTCTGTTTTTTTTTTTTTTTTTTTTTTTTTTTTTTTTTTTTTTTTTTTTTTTTACGGTTGTGCTTATTGACTGGCATATGGGCTTTAACTGAATTGCGCATTTAAGAGAAATTATTATTAGCCTGTTATTGATGGGATTTACCTGCGTTATTGAATTTAAAATAGTTTCGGAGACTGCAAAAGCAACTCCCAGATGTGGTGTATTATTAAGTATTCTTTTATCAGTTTTACTTTAAAAAAGACGATAGTTACCGAAATCCATGGTATTATTGTCTGTCATTCGTGTTTCTTGAAGTGCCAAAATTTGAATCTTCTGCTCTTTTAATGTATTTCCCAATTTATGAAGAGTACCCGGTTGCAAAAGTGTTTGTATGTTAAGCGTTTCAAAAAATGTATTTGTTTTGGATTTAAGTTGGCCTGAGGACTCCGACTTCCTCTGCTGAATCACACTGCATTTTAACCTGGCCGCCCCAGAATCCGAAAGACCAGTTGCGCCAGTAATACTGGAGATGGATTGATCACCTGGGGTAATATTGTGATTATCAAAATGCTCCATGATGATTGCACCTGGAATCAGGTGGGGTTGAGTAGAGTCATTTCAGCCGCACCACTGGTGAACAGACATTGACCACTTTATCGCTTGCTACAAGACAGACGCAAAGTGGATTCTGTTTTATTTTGCCTTGATCTGGGACTCCTTATTCTGTATGCGAAGCTGTCCACAGTACCTGGTGGAACGTTCACTATCCGCCACCTGTGACCCGTCCAATACCATATGCAAGGTGACTAACAAAGTCTTGAAGCCTAGGACTATAATATTAAGAAAAATAGGAACAGAATGCATCAAATATTATCACCTTAAAATATCAGGGGCCTTCAGTAAGTAACAAAAGATATTCTTTTCATGGAAATACGTTGGTTTTATTCAGGACTGCAGCACACGGCATTATTCACCATTCTTTTCGCTACAAAGCTCTGTTTTTCAACATAATCTCTGTTCAATGCGACGGCCTTACGCCACCTTACTGAGACCACCTGTATGCCCGTATGGTACCACTGTACTGGTCGACGTCTTAGCTAGCTTCTTGCTGTATCAACAACCTTCTGATTATCCACGAAATGGTTCCTGCAGAGTGCATCTTTCATTGGGACAAACAGGTGGAAGGCGGAAGTCCGAGACTCGAGTTGTAGGGTGGATCGGGAAGAACAGTCCAAGGAAGTTTAGTGAGCTCCTCTCAGGTGTGCAGAATTATGTGATACCTTGTGTTGTAGTGGTTAAGGTGTTGAACATTTGCATGTTTGTGGCGACGAACACATAGAAGTCGTTCCTTCTATTTCCTGAGGGTAGCACAATAATCTGCAGCGTTAATCATCACACATCAAGCAGCACAGTGTATACCTTGTGCCCTTATGATTGACTACTAATTTGCTGCCGCACATGCTTCAGCTGTGTTGAGCACCATGAACACAACTGTACAAGTAGTCTCCAGTCCTGAGAGCCCTTGATGCCACATGACACACACCCTTTTCCCGGCTATGGATGGCCCCTCCGAATGTGCGATATGCATACTTCTTCGATCTGAGACTGACAAATTGGGAATCCATTCGCTGTGTCATTCATAAGGCCTAAGAACTTATTCTTCCATGATACAACAGCGTAATGATTATTGGTCGCGTATGAAGATGTGTCGTATGCATTGCCGAGGCAACTCATTTCTTCATATGGATCGCAGTTCTTCACCCAACTGATAAAACTATCTGTATCCATATAAAGTAACGTTGGTTCAGCGAAATGAGTTTCCACAAACTCGTGATAAAATTGGCACATGTAGAGTGTGGACAGGCCTAATACGTACATTCCTACACAGACAGGCTTCGTGAACTCTAATACAACCTTCAGCATCTCCACAGCGGCAAAGTTCTTATTGAAGATTATAACCCATTTGAAATCTGGTCTGGCGATACATTTCCTAGTGACATAATGCCCTTTCCGTTCTAAAACAAATTTCGTGGTGATTTCTCAAATTTTCTATTTGTAATACCGAAAATTGCTTCATTCATTCAAAAACTTTTTCTCAAAACCATTCCTTGTAGAAGCCTTCATTGTAGCATTAAATCAAAATACTTCTTCAACCAGTGTGACTGCTTGAAGGGTATAGCGTGGGTGATTACAACCAGTACCACCCGTTAGCTGAGTTAAAGCTGGTGATTACAATACTGAAGAATGTAGCTATGCTTCTTCCTCAGCGCTGCTATCGGTTTGGGCTGGAATGTTCTCGCAGAACTAGTTGTTCTGCGCACAACAGCAAATCGCTGTGAGAATCATGCAGACTAATAGGGAATATGAGTTCTGTCTCCACAACATACCCTGCACCACAGTCAGCCGCCACACTATAGATATTTTCAGTTAATCCGTCGAATTAGTTTTGGACAGCCATTGAAACTCACCAATCGGCAACGACTGTTGCGTGGTGTGCCAGCATAAGTTGTTGACACGTAGGTACATGATTTAACTCTAATTTATGGATACATTAAACCTGTCACTCATCCATGAGTTATTTTCCTTGGCATGTGTAGGCACACATTAGCAAAGACCCCCATGGATTCCTCATTCAAAGAAGAATTACATGTCAACATCGGTCAGTAGATCAATGTTGACTTTCCAGGTGCTGTGTGATAAAAAACATGATTCACAGAGTATATGGTCATTCGCACACTCCAAAATTTCTCAAAAACAACAGCTAGCGCATGTCCATATCGATACAAAGTTTTCCCCCCTAAATATAGAATGTTAAAGTCCTACCAAACATTCGCAGCATGCTAGTAAGAAAAGAAACATCTGAATTAATCCAACAGACTAAAAGAAACTACGAAAATGCCCAACTTTTAGAAATTGAAAAAGACTTCCAAAAGAACAATACAAGAAACGTTTATAAAACATTCAAAACGATACTAACTGGACACCGACCTCGAAGTCTTTGTTTCAAAAATTAAAATGGCTGTTTCGCTCTTAACATCCAGGAAAATTGCATAGTACTTGAAAGTATTTTGGAAAACTATTAAACTGTCCAGAACAAGCGAATAAATTCCAACCACATCAGACTAATAATACCAACCCTGACTCTAAAGAACCTCACAAAATCGAAATAATCAAACAAACTAAGAGACTTAAAAACAATAAACCATCTGGAGAAGACGGTGTAACTGCAGAACTACTAAAATCAGCTGGCACTAACATTATAAAAGAGACTACTCAAGTAATAGGACATATCTGGCAAACTGAGATGATACTTGAGGACTGGAAAACTACCCTCATTCATTCATTGCATAAAAAAGGGGATGGAACCGATGTTAATAATTACCGAGCAATCTCTCTTCTCGCAGTCATATACAAAATTCTCTCGCATTGTTTGCTTGATCCGCCCCAAGAGCAGTTAGAATCTAAATTGGTGAATACCAATAAGGCTTTAGATCAAACAGATCCTGTCCGGAACAAATTCTTAATCTAAAATTAATCCTTAGGTAATTTTGTCATTTGATGACATGGTTAGAGACCGTAGCTGTTATCTGAAGACAAATGTTGATGGTGTGGAGACAGCAACCAGCCACAAATTACTTTCAAGTTCCTTTATTCAAAAGGTACCATTACTTGTTTCGAATCATTACAATTCGTCTTCAGACGCCTTTCATGCTTTCATTACAACATGTGGTGCCTTTTTTACTGATTAGTTGTCCTAAAATATAAATAATACATAATTATAAGCACGTCACAAGACGGTTGCGTTACAGATTTGCATTGGGATGTGACTCACGTGAAATGTCGGTTTGGAGTACTTGTCTTCATATTTTCATCCAGTAGACGACGTTCGTAGTTTGCGCCACATTCCCATCATTGCACACATGAACTTGTGTAATTGAGCGGTTCAGATGTAGTGGAAATGTACTCAGTGACAAAGTTGAGGACTACCTGCAGTACTTATCTGCTGGTCTCCTGCAGTGAAAGAACACGTGCGGTAACCGGAGATTGTTCCTTTTGCGGGGCGTCACAATCACTGTTGTATCCATGTTATGCGATCTTCGACGATAAGTATCCCTCTTGCTGCTTAACTTCTTCGAATGTCATCTGTGTAACTTCCACAAGTCTGTCTTCAGCCTTTTCTTATTTCTTGGAATCTATAAAAGACCTTCCCTTTGTCATCTATCATCCTTTTCCTAGGCTCTGTCAAGCTAACCACCACGTTTTCAGCACCATCATCCCTACGTCGTCCATTCTAGCCTGTCCCCTAATTCATTTACTGGCAGTCCTACCTCTCCCAGTAATTTGCAACATGCCTCCAATGGGCGATGAACCATCTCAAATTTTGAATGGTATTCACGCTAAATGACCATGTCCCACTGTCAATCTACGTGTCATCTCTACGTCTACATCTACCTGACTACTCTCTAAATCAAACATGTGCGTAGCAGACAATTGTTTGAACCATCTTCAGACTGTTTATCTACCGTTCCAAGCTCTAACTTAAATTTTTCAGTAAGAATTCTGTTTCTCTCATTTTATTACGGTGATCATTTCTCCCTATGTACGCTGGAGACGATAATACATTTTCGGATTCGGAGGAGAGAATTGGTAACTGAAATTTCGAAAAAAAAAGATCTCGCCGCAAAGAAAACCATCTTTGACCCTCAGCTGCCGACAGGTGCTGTTGATATACCTCGAAGTGGACAGCTGAAAATGTGTGCCCCGACCGGGACTGTATCCATGTGAATGGGCAAATGTCTATAAGGTACATTACATAGGTAGAATTGTGGACAGTTGAGAATGTGAGCAGCTCGTGGTCGTGCGGTAGCGTTCTCGCTTCCCGCGCCCGGGTTCCCGGGTTCGATTCCCGGCGGAGTCAGGGATTTTCTCTGCCTCGTGATGACTGGGTGTTGTGTGATGTCCTTAGGTTAGTTAGGTTTAAGTAGTTCTAAGTTCTAGGGGACTGATGACCATAGATGTTAAGTCCCATAATGCTCAGAGCCATTTGAACCATTTGAGAATGTGAGTCTCACGGGAATTGTGCAAGGGATAAGTCGCTGCAGTCGCCCTGTTCATCTGTGTCCTCGGTGGCTCAGACGGACTTACTGAATGCGACCCCATGGTGCCACAACATCCTGACATTAACTGGCGAACGGTTTGGGGGTGTGTGCATGCACCCTTTTTACCGTCGTCTGTGTCTGCACTCTGGTATGTTTTAGTCTATGGAAAATTCCCGGCTAATAATCGACTTTATCGCATAGGACTGGCCACCTCCCCATTCTGCCCTGACTGTCAGCTCGAAGACACCGACGAGCACCGTCTTACGTGCCCCCTGGAACAAAACGTATGGCTCCTCATCCAACGAATCGTGGGCTTTTACCTCCGTGCCCCGCCAACGACGGTAACCCCGGATTTCCTGTTGTTGCCCCAGACATTTCACTACCCTCTTGCTAAGCACCATACCCTAATCTGGTGTCGAGGACAGGCTTTGGAGTACCTCTTTCAGAGTGGTCCGCATACAGTCCTTGACTTCTGGTACAAAGTTGTGACCGCGCATAGCACCCTCACCCGAAAACCATCTTACCGACAAAATTTGCCGGCTATCTCCGCAGCGTCTTCCTTGACCCCCCTCGAAGTTGGGGTGTGCCATGCCTACCTGTCACATGATGCTACACCCTTACCCACGTAAAGGAATAAGGCAGAATATGTTATATTTTGTTGTATTTAATGTTTTTTGTTTAACTAACAGTCATTTGTATATGTTTAAATGGTACCTTGAAGAACTCTTGCATAATGAATATATATGTACTTTTAGTTTGTTCAATAAAAATTATTAAAAAAAATAAAAAAAGAAGAAAACAGGATATGTTATATTTTGTTGTATTTAATGTTATTCTAATGATTTGTTTACCTAACACTCATTTGTATATGTTTAACTGGTACCTTGAAGACCTATTGCTTTGTGTATATATATGTACTCTCCGTTTGTTCGATAAAGATAAAAAAATACGGTCAGCGCATTGAAAAAAAAAAGATCGATAGAGCGTCTGCCATGTTATCAGGAGATCCCGGGTTCGAATCCCGGACAGGGCACACATTTTCAGCTGTCCACATCGATGTGTATCAACAACACCTGTCGACAGCTGAGGGTTTCAGTGAGTCACCAATTATTCCAGGGAAAAGCTGCACGGTCATCTACAGTATCTGTTCTTTCGAGAACAGTTACTGTCTTCATATATAAAACCACCACTGTTTTAATGATTGCCCCCCCCCCCCCCCCCCAACTCGCTCATCATTTTCGTGATACTCTCTCGCCTATTTCGCGATAGTACAAAATTAACGGCCCTTTTTCGGAGTTTTTCAATGCTCTCTGTCAAACTTATCTGGTAAGTATCCCACAACTTACAGCAATACTCAAGCAGAGGACCTACAAGCGTTGTGTACACAGTCTCTTTAGTTGACCAATTGCAGCTTCTAAGTGCTCTGCCAACAAAACACAATCTTTGGTTTGCCTTCTATCTATGTGATCGTTGCAATTTAAGTTATTCGTAATTGTAATGTCTGGAAATTTAGAATTGGTAAGAATGATCAGAACCAGACACCCATTGACTTGTTATTTCTTGGTTCAGTGAAAGACGTACAAAACACGTGAGTTTCAATTGTTTGAACGTTACATAAGCACTATAAATGACACGTTACTTTAACATGGCTAGTGTTTAATTAGGTTTTGGACGAAACTTCCTGGGAGATTAAAAGTGTGTGCCGGACCGAGACTCGAACTCGGGACCTTTGTCTTTCGCGGGCAAGCGCTCTACCATCTGAGCTACCCAAGCACGACTAACGCCCCGTCCTCACAGCTTTACTTCTGCTACTTCTGCCAGTACCTCGTCCTCCACCTTCCAAACTTTACAGAAGCTCTGTAAAATGTCATTCTGGAAACTTCCCCCAGGCTGTGGCTAAGCCATGTCTCCGCAATATCCTTTCTTTCAGGAGTGCTAGTTCTGCCAGGTTCGCAGGAGAGCTTCTGTAAAGTTTGGAAGGTAGGAGACGAGGTACTGGCAGAAGTAAAGCTGTGAGAACGGGGCGTGAGTCGTGCTTGGGTAGTTCAGATGGTTAAGCACTTGCCCGCGAAAGACAAAGGTCCCGAGTTCGAGTCTCGGTACGGCACACAGTTTTAGTCTGCCCGGAAGTTTTATATCGGCGCGCACTCCGCTTCAGAGTGAAAATCTCATTCTAGGTTTTGGATGATATACGATCTTGTTTAGGGGTAATGGTTTCAGAAGAGTTGGGAACCACTGCTCTAGAGCCTCAGCAACATTTATTATGAGCAGCGTTCAGTAAGTAATACAACACATTTTTTGTTCCTCAGCCAATTTCGGTTGAAAGAAACAGCTTGTCGTGGGACATTGTGGAATATTCCCGCTTCAGATCCTGTAGTTTCATGACCTTCCGATAGGTGGTGGCGAGGGCATCTAAAACGGAGTAGCGTTCCAAGCAGAGAGCTCTCATTGAGTTTCTTTTGGCGGAAAACCAGAGCATCGTTGTAGATATTCATGGGCTCTTCCTAAATGTCTATGGGGAACCTTACAATGAAACAAAAGCACGGTGAGACATTGGACGAGGCGTCTGTCATCATCGCAGTAAGGTTGTGCAAATCTGTCCGATCTTCCGCGCGGCCGGCCGCAAACGGTTGTGACTCCTGCAGTGTTCGAACGAGCGGATACTCTCTTTCGAGGTAGTCGACAGACCACAAACAAACACTTCGTTGATCAGCTGGACGTCTCAGCTGGTAGAGCTGACTCACTCGTCCACGGATGTGGTATTCAAAGGTGTGTGCCGGCTGGGTTTCTCGCCGCCTGATAGAAGACCATAAAGAGCAACGAAGGACCACCCGTGCGGAATTGCTTGTGCGTTATGAGGCTGATCGCGAAGAGCTACGAAAAATGGGTTCATCACTTCGAACCAAACGAAACGGCAATCCATGGAGTGGCGCCAGATCACCTCTCCTTCGAAGAAAAATTTCAATGCCTGACTCTCAGCCGGTCCTCTGGGAATCTGGGGTTATTCTTGATGAAACACAGTTTCACCAACAGTTTACGCCGGGAGAGCCTACAGTCACATATACGACTCCTCTATGGGGTGGAGTTATTCTGTTTGATGTGGGGTGATCAGTTCTGCGGTGTATTGTTCTACTCTCAGGAAATTGAAGAAACGACTTCAACGTGTTCGTCGCCACAGAAAGCTAAACGAACTTCATCTTTTCAACGACGGCACAATGCCTCACACACTTCTGCCCACCCAAGACCAGCTCACAAAACTTCATTGGACTGTTCTTCCTACAGCCTGGATCTCGCACCTTCCTATTTCCATCTATCTGGTCCAACGATGGCTGCACTCCGCGGGAAGCAGTACATGGATTGTGGGGAAGTTATTAATGAAACAAGACGTTGGACCCGACGTCGACCAGTAGAGTGGTACCATGCGGTCATAAAGGCCCTCGCTGTAAGGTGGCGTAAGATCGCGCATTGAACGGAGATTATGCTGAAAAACAAGGTTTTTTAGCCAAAGAATGGGGAGTAATATGGTATCCGCAATGAAATCAACCTGCTTTCAGAAGAAAAATATATTCAATGCCCGTCGTGTATCTGGAGACTGTTAGTCAGCAGATCATGAAACGTTCGGTAAAGCGCAACTGTCGTCGGGTCTCAGTTTCTGCACGACCAACAGCTCAGCTGTCGTCCCTGTAGCAACTTGCGCCCATTCTGTTATCGGAGCGACTCCTAACAGTGACGGCGCGGCGTGGCCTTCCGTGTTGGGCAGTCAGTTCACATCCGAAAGCGGCTGGCGCTTGGAGCCTGGCCCACGCGTGTCGTGCCGTGCCGTGGGTTTCTCAGATCAGCCCAGGCTGCCGCCGCACAGAAGTGTGCCGGAGCGGCCGGCGCTGCCCACGAGAGCAGCCGGTAACGGGATGCGAACCGGGGCCCGCGGCCACCAGGCCGCCGTTACCGTGGCGCGTGGGCAGCGTGACGTCCGAGGCGGGCACGCGCCGACCACGCAGTGCGTCGGGCAGGTGGCAGGGGGCAGGGGGGGGGGGGGGGGAGAGGAGGAGCTGAGCTAACAGCACGCAGACGGCAGCGTCTGGCGGCGCTCCGCAGGACTGGTCTTCACAGGGACGACTCGGCATGGCTGGTCTCTGGCCGCGCACAACGAACAAAAAGTAATTCAGTACAAGCAGAATACCTAATTGGTTTTGATCCGAGACTCGTTCGATTGCTGAAAGCAAATGGGCTATCCACTACTAGCCTGCTGGGCCTGCCGTAGCTTCACCAGAGGTGCATTGGCGGTCACTTCTAATGGTTCCTGTAGGGCCTTCACAGCTACCGTATCGGTCCTGGGGCACACACAGTCCCCGCTGAATTCTTCCCGTACAGGCAATCACTTGCTACATGCCGTTGCCCGTCTCTCACGACGTGGACGAGGGGTTGGACTTGTAGGATGGGGGATGTATACAAAAAAGGCTTATGACTTTCCTAGAAGGAAATAGATACGATAAGGTCTGAATAGACTGGAAATGTCAAAAGGAATGCAACCGAAGATCAAAGAGGAATTCCGTTCTACATCTACATTTAAATGTATACTCCGCTAGCCACACAACGGTGTGTGGCTGAGGGCACTTTACGTGCCACTGCATTACTTCCCTTTCTGTTCCAGTCGCGTATGGATCACGGGAAGAACGACTGCCGGAAAGCCTCCGTGAGCGCTCGAATCTCTCTAATCTTACATTCGTGATCTCCTCGGGAGGTATAAGTAGGGGGAAGCAATATATTCGATACGTCGTCCAGAAACGCACCCTCTCGAAACCTGAACAGCAAGCTACACCGCGATGCAGAGTGCCTCTCTTGCAGAGTCGGAAAAGTACATCAAAGTGGCCTACAAAAATTACCTAAGTTCCAGAGCATGCTCATCGGGCAAATTTTTTATATTTTTTCACTCTCTACATTTCATAGAGAAAAAATGACTAGAGCCCTTTTTTAGAAAATTTTGTGTAGTTTAATTTTGTATTGGGGTACGTTTCCCACTGCCACACTCACCCTTCACTGGTCAGAACTTTTACTATGCAGTTCGTTGCACTCCGTTCTACCACAGAGCTAGAGTTTGCGCTGCATGAATTATTTCCCGCGTTCGACCTTGAGAGGTGGGATGCCTTTGCGATGCACACAGTGACTTGCCCCCTTTCATATTTATATCTTACTCTGAGTAATTCGATTTGGGGAAGTATGGCCGAGTATTGTCATTACAAGGCAAAAGATCAGAATGACAGAGGGATTCGGCATGGAAGTGTGCCCGCACCAGTGCTTTTTAATATAGTCACGGACAACATCATAAGGAAATGGTGTGAAAATCATAGCATATGCTGATGATGTTATTACGCAGGATGAAAATGAGCAGAAATCGGAAGAACAACACCTGGCAGGGAGTAGTTGAAGAGCAAGGCAGATGATATTACATGGGAAGAAAATGGGCAGAAATTGGAAGAACAACTGATCACGTGGCAGGGAGTAGTTGAAGCAGCAGGCACGGAAATAAGCTTAACTAAAAGTGAAGTAATGTCTACCAGCAGGAAAAATAAAAAGAAATAAAATATAGCTTGCAATGGAAAAATTGTTGAAGAAGTAGATACTGTCAAGTATCTAAGAACTAAATTAACCAAGAAAGGAAACAACCAATACGAAATTTCGGAGAGAACACAAAACTGTACGAAATTTTATCATTATATACTGGACCCAATTATAAATTGGAAAATAGCTGCCAAAGCGAAATCTTGATGTAAAAGTCATGTTATACGCCAGTTCTGGTGTGTGGATCAGAATGTTGGACCTGGACAAAGAAAGATCTGAGGAGAATACAAGCAACAAAGATGCAATTTCTAACGGGGATCGTCGGTAAGACATCAAGGGACAGAGTGAGGAATGAAATAATACGAAACTCCCTGCAGGTCATGCCCCTAAAAGAAACTAACGGAAGTGATAGACTTCAATGGATTCGTCACATTAAAAGAATGGGACCAGAAAGACTTCCGAGAAGAGCCCTAGAATAGACAGATGAAGACCAAATGGAAGACCACGAACAATACTGTGGCAGGAGGAGATGTTAAATGATACACCGGGAGAGAAAACAGAAGCTTGGAAGAGGCTTTGTGAACGACCTACATAAGCAAAAACGTTTTAGGAGGAATAAGAAGAAGAAGAGAACTAGGGAATCGACAGATGTAATTTCAGGAGTACCCCATGAAGTGTAATAGGACCGTCACTGTTGACAATGTACGGTGTCTAAACGATAATAATGCTTGCAGCGCACCACAGTAGTATAAAGAGAGTCGAAACGAACAGTGTTATACAGTACACTTCTAATCTTTCAAAGCGGAAAAGTACATCAAATTGGCCTACAAAAATTACCTAAGTACCAGAGCATACTCATCGCGCAGGTTTTTCATATTTTTTCACTCTCTATGCACAAAACATTTGTCGAAGACAAAAAATGACTACAGCCCATTTTTAGAAAATTTAGTGTAGTTTAATTTTGTACTGGGGTACGTTTCCCACCCCGACATACACCCTTCCCTGGTCTGAACTTTTAGTATGCACGTCGTTGCACTCCGTCCTGCCACAGAACTAAAGTTTGGCTGTATGAATTATTTCCTGTGTTCGACCGTTTTTGGCCTTCAGTAACTGTATTATTTCGTCACGGGCTTAGTCGCCAGGTTGTTGACATTACTAATTTTACACGTGCACGTGAGGGTTATGGAATAAAACTACTCTGGAAAACGCTACGCCAAATTTAATTACGCTGACAATTCGATCCAAACAAGCACAACAGTTTCGTAGTCAGCAAGCCAAACGAACAAAAAGATTTGATTGTTAATTTTAAGGTTTTAAAATTCACAAAACTTTTATATAAAGTTTACCCAAATCTCAGTTTTACTCATGCAGTTCGTTAGTGCACGTCTCAAGCCATTGCGTAATAAGTCCAGTGAATGAAGACCAAAAAACGGCGACTATGGAAGATAACGCGAGCAGTCGCGAATTCCAGTACAACGGTAGCGTTATTAACAACATGCCAAATCTCTCAACTAGTCGGAGGATAAGTGTGACAGCTGTTCGTTTTTATTGAATAACTCATAAACACCGCCCTCTAGCGAAAACGCACAGCAGCATAAAAACTACATTATATTTCGTGCAGAACAATCCTACACAGTTTTTCTCTAAGTGTAATAGTCTGCGCATAGAGAGTGAGAGAACGCATGCACTGTTGCTTGGGTGGTTTTTCTAGAGCAACTTGAGTTAAGACACAAAGGAATTATCGATATTATCTGCCAGTTCGCATTGATTTATATTAATAGACGAGTCGAAAATTTGTGCCAGATCAGGATTCGAATCCAGGTCTCCTGCTTACTAATCAGATGCACTGACCATTTTTTTTCCTTTTTCTTTTTTTTTCGCTTTGTTCGTCACTATTTTCATCATTTGCTCTAGGTGGACGTCACACGAAACCCTTTCAAATTCATCGTTGAAAACTTCACTCAGTTATTTTATTACAGAGAGAATCCAGCCCACAGACCAAACACTCTGACGTACGGTGCCGGCGACCACTATGCCATCCGGCCAGAATGGTCACCGCACTCGTACGAACTACCCTAGCTAGCCTTGCCAGCGCATCTGCCTAGTGAGCAGGAGATGCAGGTTTGAATTCCGATCTGGCAGGAATTTTGAACATGCCCCATTGATATAAATCAATGCCTGCTGGCATCTAATGTTTTCAATTCATTTGTGTCTCAATCCACTGCGTCTGCAGGGCCAAAATGGTGTCTGTTCTTTCGGACATCTCCACGTACACAATTTGAGTTACTTCGGCGACTTGATAGATCGCAACTGCGCTCTATAAAGTTGTTCATCTCAACTTCTCCACACCAATGTGTTACTTTGTAAACAGGTATTCTTTACACCCTGTGATCTAGCGTACAACGTCGAAAGCTCCATAATGCTATTCGCAGATGATGCCGTTGTCTGTAAGAAAGTAGCAACGTCAGTAGCCTGGAGCGAGCTGCGGGAAGACCTGCACAAGACTGATGAGAATATAAGAGTACGAAATATCAGATCAACTATGTTATCCGACAGAAAAGTTCCTAGCTAATACAACACAAAATCTTATTTTTAACGGAGAATGTTATTTTTTCACAACAACATTAACAAATTAACGTATCGCGCATGAATCTGCGGAAAGACCTGTTATTGTTTGACAACACGATTGCTGAACAGTCGTTGGAGACAGTAAGATATATAAGTTTCTTGAAAGGGGGAGGGTTGTTGGAAATGAAGCACGATTTCTTACAGAATCATCGAAAAACCACAGAAAGACAGTGTTTACTCATAACCAAACATACGAGCCGCGTTCAGTAAATAAATTAAATTTTTAAACACGGCTGTCTCTCAGCAACCGTATATAAGTTTTAGCATAGGAATCACACAGTCAACTGGTTGCAAATAACTTTTTGATACAGTGACTAGGTTTCGGCACCTCTAAGCATGTCTTCCTCAGAATGAAATTTTAAGAAACCGTGCAATTACATTGCGAGAAAGCGATGGTCAAAGTTTCAAGCAGATGTGCTCAAGTCAAAAATTAATTTTAATTTTTAATTTGAGCATATCCGCTCGAAACTTTGACCATTGATTTCTCACAATGTAATCGCACGGTTTCTTAAAATTTCATTCCAATGAAGACACCCTTAGAGGTGTCGATACCTAGGTCGGTGTACCAAACAGTTATTTGAAACCGGTTGGCTGCGTGATTCCTATGTTGATTAAATAAATTCATTAGATTAACAGAATATTTCTACATCTACATCTGCATGGTTACTCTGCAATTCACACTTTCGTGCCTGGCAGAGGATTCATCGAATGGCTCATGGGAAAAAGGAACACCTAAATCTTTCCGTTCGAGCTCTGATCTCTCTTATTTTATCATGAAGATCATTTCTTCCTACGTAGGTGGGTGTCAACAGAATATTTTCGCATTCGGAAGAGAAATTTTGTGATTGAAATTTCGTAAATAGATCTCGCCGCAAAGAAAACCGCCTTTGTTTCAGTGACTGCCACCCCAACTGGCGTATCATATCAGTGACACTCCCACACCTACTGCGCGATAAAACGAAACGGGCTGCCCTTCTTTGCACCTTTTCGATGTCCTCCGTCACTCCTACCTGGTAAGGATCCCATACCGCGCAACAATATTCCAGCAGAGGACGGACAAGTGTAATGTAGGCTGTCTCTTTAGTGGGTTTGTCGCATTTTCTAAGTGTTCTGCCTACAAAGGCAATCTTTGTTTCGCCTTCCCCACAATATTATCTATGTGGTCTTTCCAATTTAAGTTGTTCGTAATTGTAATTCCTAGGTATTTAGTCGAATTGACAGCCCTTAGATTTGTGCGATTTATCGTATACCCAAAATCTATCGCATTTCTTTTAGTACCCATGTGGATGACCTCGCACTTTTCTTTGTTTAGCGCCAGTTACCACTTTTCGCACCATACAAAAATTCTCTCTAGATCATTTTGCAATTGGAATTGATCGTCTGATGATTTTCCTAGACGGTAAATTACAGCAACATCTGCAAACAATCTAAGGGGGCTGCTCAGATTATCACCTAGATCATTTATGTAAATCTGGAACAGCAGAGGGCCTATGACACTACCTTGCGGAACGCCAGATATCACTTCTGTTCCACTCGATGATTTACGATCTGTCACTACGAGCTGTGACCTCTCTGAGAGGAAATCGCGAATCCAGTCACACAACTGAGACGATACTCCATATGCACGCAATTTGATTAATAGTCGCTTGTGAGGAACGGTATCAAAAGCCTTCTGAAAATCTAGAAATATGGAATCGATCTGAGATCCCTTGTCGACAGCACTCATTATTTCATGGGAATAAAGAGCTAGCTGTGTTACAAAAGAACGATATTTTCTGTATTCGTGTTCTTTATGTATCAGTAAGTCATTTTCTTCAAGGTGATTCATAATGTCGAGTACAGTAGAATTATTTAAAATACGGTATAATTATTTAAAATTTTCACGTCTACAAACCGCATAGTTGACTGAAGACCAATTCCCATATAATACTTTATTTTCATTGTATCTCCTAAATATTTCACTTTATAACAAACACGTAGTCGTCTGGATTGAATAGTCGCTTGATACTCATTACTACGAAACGCTGACTGTTGATTACTGCATTGGTGCATTGGCAGAATGATACAGGTGATGTTCATTGTTCCTGCGTAGGAGGAATAATTACCTGTAAGCAACAGAACGGATATAATCTACTTACTTTCATAGCTGTGGCCTCGATTCCCTCTGCAAGAGTATGACGACGAACGAAGTATTCCGCTCTCATGACAGTCTGTCAAGATAACTTCTGATCATTTTGTTAGGAGCTCTTCACGCGATGCACGACAGCCTTCTGATAATAGCACCAGCAGGGCTTTCTTCTGCACCTCTACGCCGCTCCCGTGGGGATTAGACGAGGCGGAGGGCAACGCCGCAGCGCCCCTTTGAACCTTCTGCATCTCACCAGTCACACCTATATAGTAAGGCTCTCAGTGCCAGAAGCTAAGGATGAATCACATATTCGCCTTGTACGCTTTTTTTTCGCAATTTAGCTGCACGGTTCGCAATGAACTGCAGTCAGCTACGTGCATTCACCTCGGCCATTTCTCTTGTATCACGACGAAATGCCACAAGCAATTTATTGCTCAGGTTTTGACTGTACCCACACGAATCACGCTGCAGTTGTTTTTTTCCATTATATTAGGTAACGTCAAAAATTTTTACCATATATTCACAGAGGCAACCCTGTCGTTCGTCTCTAACGATCTTTCTTGCAGACCTTATATTAAACTGTAAATTTTTTGCCACGCATATAGGGCCAATTGCCAGTCACTTCGGCGTGATCTGATTTCTGTCAGTGAGTACCTGTTGTCGTTAATGTACAACTCCACTGAGAGTGGGCAATACATTTTTGGAGTATGTTTATTACACTGATTGTTTTCCGTTTCTTCTTTTCATTCAACTTCACCAAATTCTAAACAATCTCTAACAGTTTTTCCTCTTCGTGAAGGACGTTTTTAAATTTTTTTCCCATAGTGACGGACTCTATCTAAATGTATTTCCTCGATTCATAGAGGTACAACATTGATGAGAACCTGTTTATGATGTAATGTGCTGTACAATGTATTATCTAATATGTTACGTACTGGACGTTACAAGGTATCTCAAGAAAAAATATTTTTTGAGGAAATAAGCCAGATCTTGTTGCAATTTCTCCTGTTGTATCCTGAAATGTTTAAAATTTCTGTAAGACAGATTTAACGATTTGCGTTCTTTATTTACCGACTGGTAATGATCCAGGCACTTCATTAAAAATAATGTATTTTCGCTAAGCGCGGGCAGTGACCATTGAAAGTCTTAGACAATGATGTAAATGGCATTGCTAACGCCGCTCGAGCTGTACTTGATCAAGCTGACTTCGAGGGACTACTGCATTATGTTCATAGTTTGTGTGTTAGGGTCTTTGATATCTGAGCTACCTGTAAATGAAGTTTCTTTCTTGTTCCTGCACAGTGTCACAATAAAAAAAATTCTGACAACATCAACGATTTAGTTCAGAACGGAAGTAATAATTATTGTATTCTCCAAACTGCACGTAAATAAACTAAGACATTCAGAATACGTGGAAGAGGGAAACAGAAGCCAGTTTCGAGGTAGGCGTCTTCCATCGCTAATATCAGTTCAGTCATTAACAGATTTAATAAGTTCATCTGCGCAAATTGTAATTAAGGTCTTACGTTTTCATTATGGACATTTTATTTTACTGAAATACACTTCGCGATCGAAATCATTTACCGAAAATGCAGAGCGGTCTAAGGCGCTGCAGTCATGGACTGTGCGGCTGGTACCGGCGGAGGTTCGAGTCCTCCCTCGGGCATGGGTGTGTGTGTTTGTCCTTAGGATAATTTAGGTTAAGTAGTGTGTAAGCTTAGGGACTGATGACCTTAGCAGTAACAGTCCCATAAGATTTCACACTCATTTGAACATTTTTTGAACTGAAAATGTCGAATATTTTTTCTATAATTGCACATTTTCTCCACGCGTATGAAAAAATGAATTTAAAGACGTGAAGGTATTGTAAATAGACATTAAGTGTCATAGATCTCATTTTAAATAAGCAGCAAATAATTTGCTGTTACTATCGTTAAGGAAATGAATTAAAGTTACTCTTTGGCGAAGAATATATCTAATATTTCTGAGCCAAATTCTGCCTTTGTTCAGCTAATCAGAGCTTTTTTTAATCACCACAAGAAATTGTTCTTTAATGCTCATGAAGAATACGTGATGATGCCTCTATTGACATTTATTTATAATTATTTTTCCCCTGATCCCAATACATTGCTCGGTTTATGCAATGTGTAAAGGATTTCACCCGACGTTAGGTCCCACAGTGCAACACAAGCACAACGACCGATTCAGTAACAACTAATTTTTGGAAGATCGTAGTTTGCACACAAACGCATTGTCACCTTATTATTGTTTACTAATGTGAGAATACCATCATGTGCAAGTCACGATTTTCCAAACAATTTCAGAAGCTGCAAGTCATGGCCTCCCCAAAATCATGACTTCTTATCTTTACGACCAGCCAGTCCTGTCATCACTTGAGCAAATGTAATGTAACATTCCTGCTGACATTCTCTTTTCAATAGTTTCAAGAAAAATGCCTTTACAGTTAGTAAAAAATATACAAAATTATATGAAAGCGAAACAAAAATTTATTTGTGGTACTTTTCTTAGGTAACAAAGTAAGAGAATTACGAAGTGCTGCAGTTAATGAAGAGGGGATAAATTAAATAAACGAATGATTTTAATTCGGCTCACACAAGAGTTTACTAAAATTGGAAAGGAACGTTAGAAGGAATGGGGGCTAACAGGGCGAGCTATATCAGAAGGGGGAATCGTTGCAATTATGCGCGTCCCGATTCTCTTCCCAGAAAGACTGGCGACATGAGAGAACACAGACACGTAGGTGTCTCGGCGGCAGTTGGCTCCCACGCGGAGAAATCCTCGCGGCGCCGCCTGACACCGTAGCACAAGATCAGTAAATTTTACGGCGATCGCCACAGGACGCAAGTAGAAAGTTGCCAACCCGTCAGCACCCACCCGACCGATGAAGGGTGAGATCAAAGCAGGGAAGAATCGTGCAGGACTTCAACGTTAATGTGTTGCTTTCTCTGTGTTCCCTCGTGTGGTACCTACACGTGACTGTTTTCATACTGTATGAAGCAACTCTTTCGTAGTATACTAGTTGAAATATTTATTTTTATTTAATTTGAAGAGTTATTATGTAAATTTTTGTTCGAAATTTGTAAGTTTATTAGTACAATAAAATAATTTAGATTTTTCAAGGAAGCTAAAGGCTTCAGAATAACAAGTAGGTGTTACATTATTCAATGTTTTGTTTTTGGTTTTATAAGTTTATGTTTTAGATCGTAGAGAGATCTCTTCCGTCAGCTCTCTCTCAGTTAGAATCTCGGTTACATTTAAGTTTCTTGTTGAAAAGTGTTATTTGTGAAAGTTTCGTTTCGTACGAGTTACGAATAAAACAGAAGCAAAAGTACTCTCTGGTTCAGCTTTGTTATTAATGGATTTTAATATGTGCAAGTGTTACGATTTTAAATGTGAGGCTGATTGGTTTAAAAATACTAGACTGCACTTACTGTAATCTTGAAGTCAGTGTCACTTCAACAGCAGTGCAACAATTTTCTTGAAAAAGTTAACTTGCGATCGCAGCACAGAGCGATCGGCTGACTGTAATTTATTTGAAGAATTTCAGCGACTACATTGCAGCAACCTCTCCGACTTTCAGCGTTTAATCTGACGTGAAAACTTAATTACGACGAATATAAGGTGACAAGACATACATTTTAAATTCTGAGTGCTTGAAATTAATTATAATTAAAAACAAATAGTGTTTGTTCACCGAATTAGACTGAGCTTAATAAAAGGGCTTGTGAATAAACAGTTTAAGACGATGTCAAGCTACGTTACGTCCGCTACTGCTGTTTCAAGAGATTTCACTGAAGTCTGTGACGCGTCCTCCCAGCTTTAAATAAAAATAAACTAAGCACGGACCTGGAGAGCGAAGACATCGTCACCCGCCAACTTAATAAACTAAAGTTTAACGCCAACGGAAGACTACAAATAGGAGGAGGAGCTACATGTAGATGAAACCAATAAAACTGCGGTCAATAATGACAACTCTACGCTATTATCAAGGTAATGAAAAAAATAAAACTGAACTCAACGCGAAGGTTGGTTCGAACACTACACTGCTTTACTTGACGCGGTCTTATTGTAGGTGATAAGCCATTACCTCCCTCCAACGTCTGAACTTAACCACTTCGTTACAGGACGACCAACAGTTCAACAGCATTTCGGAACCACGTTGCAACTCGGAATTTTAACGTTAATAAATAGACACGAAAAGAGTGATAAGTGCCGAAAACATAAGCACTGATCGGGCTTCGAAAGCGATGCCTTTGTAGCCGTAGTCTTTGAGCTTTTTGGAATTGGGAACTAATATAACTACAATGGGGCAAACGTTCGAGCGCCAATGCTTAAAGACGAGAGGAATAAGGGGTAGGAGGTCCCAATAATCATGAAACAAGGATTTTTTTTGTGTTTGTATTAATCCGTTCGGTGGCCTGTACTTGTTAGTGTACATTAACGAGGAAGGCGATCACTGATGTCTCATGAAATGGGAAGATGGGGCACTCCCCAAGTGAAGGGGGATAGAAAAAGGTGCAGTGGAGATATCATGCGAAGTTTCGTCGGCAGTGGGGTGACCGGGTGAGTGTACTGTGCGTGGTCACAAACCGATTCCAGAAATCGAAGACCGCATGTGGACCATTGGGAAAGTGGTAATCTAAATTCTGTCCTCGAAAACAGATGAGGATATGGTCGTTTGTAAGAGGGTAATGTGAGGTCTGGAGCAACAGCAGGAACTCCGGGGTAATCGTCGTCGCCGGCCGCGAAAGTAACCGCCCTCAGTGCATTGGATGAGGAGTCAAAAGTTTCAGAGGGAACATAAGACAATGCTCGTAGGTGTAGTCAAATGGACAGTCGGATCAAAGTGGCAACGTAGCCAGTCCGATGTAGTGAAGTCGACGACTGGTCGGAAATTTACTATTGACAACGAGAGACTTAAGTGCTCGATACTGAAAAGGATGCATGGATGCACCCCTAAATCGTCCGACGTTTGGGTGCGGTACCTCAATGAGGTTGCGAGCGCTGAGGATGTACACAAATGACAGGGAGGGTGGGTGACAGGAAGATTGTTTCGAACATAGCTGAGCCCGACGAAATAAGTTATAATTAGATACAATAACGGTGAGATATGCGCTATGTCGATGGTAGTTGGTAAGAAGCTGGTCGGAGGATAACCAGGAGACTGGGTGTTAAAGATGGCGAGGACCTCCGCCACTGCCGCAGCATAGTACGCATAAAGAGCACAGTGGATCGCGCTAGCACGTTGACAAATCCGAGGAAGCCTTTTAGAGGAAGCAGTTTTGTAGCGGACCTTGGTAAGGGTCCCTGGGGACTAAAGTATCAGAAAGCTGACTGAAGTTGGCGACCAAGAAATAAGGACATCGACAGGAACTAGGCAACCTTTACTATTTTAGGGGCCACATACGTACTGACGTAGGACACACATTGTAGTTGGTTCAAGCTACGGAGAACGTGGCGGCGAACATGATGCCGCATGGACTGTAAAAGCTAGCGGTAAGCCAATGCCGCTGTGAAGTGTGTGCGGCCCGTAAAGTTGATCCCTCAGTAACAAGGGATGGTACTGACGGGAAATGAGTTTGGCAACCTCGAATCCACGTCCAGTATGCATCATCATCGAATTGAGGACGTCAAGGATGCTACCAGAAATATGTCCGTGCTGTTGGATCCCGTGGATTGTGTCACTGAGTTTCGGTGTGGAGCGGCTAAGAAGTAGATCATCTGCTTATGACCTGCAGCGACAGGTATGATCGCGAGACACTGTAGGCAAGTTGTAAGACCGGCAATGAGGGGTTCCAGCGCGATGGCATACAGTAACGTGGACATGGAGCATCCTTGACGCACAGAGCGGTCTGTAGGAATCGGTCCAACAAGTCTCCCTTTGACATCGACCATGGAGACAGCGGGAAGCAATAACTGGCGAATGGTGTCCACAGAAAGTGGCGGTAAACTCATACGCTTTACGACCGTGAGGAGTAATGGGTGTCGACCGCGATCGAAGACACTCGTAAAATCAATGGTGAACATTGCCGGGCGGAGTCGTCATACCACGGCTATCGTGACTGAGGAGATCACGGCATTCTCCCAAAGGCCTGAAGGATAGCCTCATAATCACGAGCAGTCTGTTCCAGTGAAAGGTCCGCGTTCATTAATGCAAGGGGGCCATATGCGGAGGTATTTGTCCCTCCTGATGGCTTAGACACTGGTAAAAGAACGCCAGCGACGAATTTGGATGGTATCAGTAAGGACGAAGCAAAGAATTCCTCAAGCATCTTCCATCAGCGAGGAAGCATTAAGGTGGTGAAGGTGGTGAAGACCATCTGGTCCTGGCAACTTTTTCTTCGCCACCTTGTCGATCGCGTCCGCCACCCCCTCCACGATGATTTGAGTATTGTTGAGCCACCGAGGAGGCACATTGGGAAAACTTTATAAATTAAAGTTGTAAGATTTCAGTATAGTAAGAGAAGCTGCATCTGTTCAGTTGCTCGTTAAGAATAAGGTTTTATACGACCAGACAAAAATTGGATCAGCCACATCACCTTCTGATTGTATAAAACTGAATAGCACAGGGAAGATTCGATGGTGTCGAAGTAGTTCAGTATGAACAAGAATATGTTATTAGCATCCGTAACAAGGTTTTACGCTAAGAAGTGCGGGCAGAGAACCTTATCTTTATACTGTGCTTGAAAAAAATGGAGACAGTGCTATCGACAGTTTTACATGTGTATGTACTGGGTGATCGAAAAGTCAGTATAAATTTGAAAAGTGAATAAATCACGGAATTATGTAGATAGAGAGGTACAAATTGACACACATGCTTAGAATGACATGGGGTTTTATTAGAACCAAAAAAATACAAAAGTTCCCAAAATGTCCGACAGATGGCGCTTCATCTGCTCAGAATAGCAATAATTAGCATAACAAAGTAAGACAAAGCAAAGGTGATGTTCTTTACAGGAAATGCTCAATATGTCCACCATCATTCCTCAACAATAGCTGTAGTTGAGGAATAATGTTGTGAACAGCACTGTAAAGCATGTTCGGAGTTATGGTGAGGCATTGGGGTCGGATGTTGTCTTTCAGCATCCCTAGAGATGTCGTTCGATCACGATAGACTTGCGACTCCAGGTAACCCCAAAGCCAATAATCGCACGGACTGAGGTCTGGGGACCTGGGAGGCCAAACATGACGAAAGTGGCGGCTGAGCACACGGTCATCACCAAACGACGCGCGCAAGAGATCTTTCACGCGTCTAGCAATTTTTTTGGTTGTAATAAAACTTCATGTCATTCCAAGCACGTGTGTCAATTTTTACATCTCTATCTACATTACTCCGTGGTTTATTAAGTTTTCAAATTTATACTGACTTTTTGATCACCCGGTATTTAGATTTCACAGGCCACTATGTACCACTGCTGGTCATGCCTTTTCCTGTTTCACCCACGAACGGAATAAGAGGAAAATGTTTGCTCGTTTTGTAAAGTGGTCATGTCATCTTCATTTTTGTATGTCATCGATGTGCACGTGTGAGAGAGAGCAAGCTATGATACTCTTAAATAATGTTTGGTCTTGTCGTGGCACAGTCTTTGCTCAGCGCAGTCTGATACATTCTTATTTGAAGTGTGGTAGGTGATAGACGTGTTAAGCAGTGATGTGTGAACTTGTGATTGTACCTTTTAGATGATGAAAGAACACCCAGGATGAATATAATGTACGCATTGAAAGGTGAAAGGAATATAAATTTTCAATAATGTGATTGTCTTTGAAGAGAAGAAGTTTGAGGTAGACAGAAGCAGTGCGCACCAAATTTGTTGGAATTATTATTGCAAGCTAGCTAACTCGCTCACTGCTGAGAGAAAGACCATCCCACTTCCCAGAATCATGGAGTAACATATTAATTGATTAAGCTGTTTGAGCTTTATAGAAATGCTCTGTTAACGTTGTAACCTTTTGAAAACATTGCTCACTTTGTTAAGCATAGTATTGTTCAGACCAGTGTTATATATGAAGATCAAGCGAAATTTTACTCCGTCTTTTTGAATATATATTTCAGTCTAAAATTGTTGTCTTGCAGTATCACTTCATAGGAATAGTTACTCTCCCCACCCCACTGTTTATCATTACGCATTACCACACGCAACAGGTCGAATATGTATTTAGAAACAGAAGTCTACTTTAGCCGCTGCCTCCTTGCTGTTTGCCGCTTAAAACAAGGTAAGTGGAAATTTTGATTAGGGCCAGATAATAGTCTTATTTCCGTAGCGCATTTAATACAAAGACAAATTGCATTCAGATCTGTTACAGTTCAGTTCGAAACAGATTCTGTTGAGTTAAAGGCTAGCATACGAACAGTTTGTTAATTCATAGTTTTGGTTATACGTAGACTTTTATAGAGTGGAGGTAAAGTTGGGCTCAATCTGAGACCGAAACAAATATAAAATACGACTTACAGTATGATCGTATGCAAGTTTCCTCTTGCTTTTACATTACTGTCATGAAGCAGCAGTGTCGGTCTACGTCTCATACAGTATCATCATCTTCAGTATCGTGATGGTCAGTTTATTTTCAGAGCTGTAACGTATACTTCTGATTACAACAAACATAGGCACACGAGCCAACACATTCTGACTATGTGCTCAAAAGTCGACTGGCCCACATTTAGAACGGAACACTGAAGTGATTCTGCGTGGCATGAGTTCGACAGGTCCTCGGTGGGTTTTCCGGCGTGATATGGCACCGTATGTACGTGCGCATGTCACGCAGTTCCCGTAAATTACAGGCTGGTACTGACTCCGAAGCAAGCAGGGTCGCTGTACTAATTCGGAGTGGAAGAACATGCATGAAGAAATTGTTATTTCCCGTAATTGATTTAGGGAAACCAAGGAACACCTAAATACAAATGGCTAGGCTAGAATTTGAATTCCATTACTACAAAATGCGAGTCTTAGCCACTGCATAGAAAGTGGGAATGGGACAAACAATCGACAAGGTCCTTTCAGATGGAGCACAAGTCCCGTTTGGAGAAGGTTCAACTTCATTCTGCGACTTCCCTGTGCAGTGATGCCAACCGTAGGGGCGCCCTGCTGGTAGGGTGACTTCGCTGCTTAGAACATGTCGGGATAAGGATTGGGTGTTGTCGATGTCACAGAAAGACAACTCGAGTTAATGACGGACCTCTCAGCAAGATATATGGGAGCATATCAGGGTTGGTTAGCTACGTATTATCTCTAATGAAACAAATGTTCTAGAAGTATTCTATCTCTCATCGAGACACTGTAATGCTTTCAACGAAATTGCAGATTTATCGAATGAGCTGAAAGTGTGCGGCAATGCTAAGGGTATCTCGCAAGCCAGGCACAGGAACTGCGATATATTGACTAAAACAGGAAGAGCGTCTTGAGTGTTCTTAAAAAGCAGAATCCACTGTATGTACCCTTTTGGACACTTTCGATTTCAGAACTTGTGTATTTTGCTTTCCCACGGGAAACCGATTGAGATAGCAGCTCAGGGAAGTCTGCCTCCCTAACACCCGTTTGTCAAGACGCTGGATGCCCGTATCAGGTGACATGAGCTGCTTCCATCTCGCTAGTTATTAACAGCGTCTCCACCCCGGGCTGTCAATAAGAAAGTTGCGACATAAAGTCGCGCATGAGGCCTATGACCATTATGTAAATTCTGAACACATCTTGCATAACTGTTTCATAAGGTATCTAAAATCAACAGTGGAGTTGTCGTGAAAAAATTATATTTTCTTACGTGTTTCGGGTGTAGCCCAACATAAGAACATCTGCCAAACGAGACATAATTGCCATAAGCATACAAGGACAAAAAATACATGACATTAAGAGTTAAAATAATTACAGTTAAGTTTACCCATATAAAATTCCCTAATACATAATATCTGTTCCCTACCATGCTCGGGCTGCCGTTTCAAACTAATTTTGAATACGTGCCACGGTTGTTGTTGCGTTACAAGCCTACACGAAATTTATTAAAAAAGGATTCGTGACCATTTCGAATATTTTGAAAATAAAACGGCACAGTTCGCTTAATAAATTTATTTATTACACCGTTACGGCTATTGCTATCACTCGATGTCAAAAAAATTAGAGTTTTCGGATTAAGTTCTAAGTTTTCTGCCATCGGGTGATGGCAATAGTCGAAACGGCATAATAAATTAACAACTTAATAAGCGAATTGGACGCGTTTATTCACAAAACAATCATACATACAAATTAGACGGACAAATTACTAACCAAGATAATATTACAAGAAAATGTAAAGATAGTAGGAAAATCTTAGAAAATAGACAAAAGTGTATTAACCGAAGTTATCATGTAATTCAGTCAGGGTCGATAGGAAGGGGTGAAGGGAGCACGCGGAGGGGTGGGGGGGGGGAGGGCGTATTAGGACAGTCGACAGTCACAAACTAGTTCTGATTTATATAGATGAGAGCCTATAACATGCAGCATTGTCGAATCCAACACTATAAAGGAAACTATCTGGTTAGGTTCTTTAGGAAATTTGCGTAAGCATGGAAGCGAGGAGAGAGGAGAGGAGGCATATGATATGGAGAGAAGTATTTTATTGACTGTAGTTACAAAATTTAGAAAACTAGAAATACATAAAATCGTTAGGTTCTAGGCTACAAGAATTTACCAAGATCATTGCAAACAGCGACAATGTTAAACCTATAATAAAAGTCGAAAGGGGATGGTCACTGTAGTTTTATTTGTCAAAACACCAAACTTATATTGAATAAAAGTGAAATTTTTGCAGTGTCATGATAAGAGGGTGTGTGTTCAAAAATGCACGAATAACAGGGACTCATATTGACATGTATACATTTTGCTTGTACTTTCATGCCAATTATACACTGTCCAATCACATGTATATGACCACCTGTCAAAAACTGCTAGACGTGTGGAAAGATAGTGAGGTGCTAGAAGGAACCAACAGCGATGTGGAGTGGGAAGAGTTACCCCAAAATATAATAGCATACGACATAAGGGAATGAAAATAAGCAAAGTAGACTAATTTTCGCGTCGAACGATCACTCACTTCAGATACTGTTCGAATAGTAAAAACGACAGTGTTATCTCTTTGAAAAAATCCTGAACATGGGCTTTCCACGACAGTTTACTATCTGAACACCTAGAAATTTGAACTGTTCAGTTTCACTGATCATATGCCCATTCTGTGAAATTAAAACGTCAGGTTTTGTTGAATTGTGTGTTAGAAACTGTATAAACTGAGTCTTACTGTGATTTAGCGTTAGTTTATTTTCTACAAGCCATGAACGTAGGTCATGAACTGCATGAAACTGGGCTAGTGTTGCACGCAACATCCTTTACTACCATGCTAGTGTCGTCAGTAAACAGAAATATTTTAGAGTTACCTGTAATACTAGAGGGCATATCACTAATATAAATGAGGATCAGGAGTGGCCCCAACACTGATCCCTGGGGCACCTCCCACTTGACTGTACCCCACTCAGACCCCACATCACAGCCATTCTGAACATTGTGAATAATGACCTTTTGTTGTCTGTTGCTCTAGTATGAGGTGAACCAATTGTGAGCTACTCCCTGTATTCTGTAATGTTCAAACTTCTGGAGCAATATTTTCTAATCAACACAATAAAATGCCTTAGTTAAATCGAAATATACGCCTAGCGTTCGAAACCTTTTGTTTAACCCATCCATTACCTCACAGAGGAAAGAGAATACAGCATTTTCAGTTGTTAAATGACTTCTAAAGCCGAACAGTACATCTGATAGCAAATCGTGTGATAGAAAATGATCAATTATCTTTACATACACAGCCTTTTCAACAACTTCAGCAAACACTGATGGCATAGAAATAGGTCTAAAATTGTCTACTTTATTCTTTTCTCCATTTTTATAAAGCGTCTTTATTACTGAGTACTTTAATCGTTCAGGAAACTGACCATTACTAAGGAAAAATTACAAAATATGGCTAAATACAAGGCTAGCATGTGCAGCACAGTACTTTAATATTCTACTAGGCGCCCCATCATATCCATGAGAATGTTTAATCTTCAGTGATTTAATTATTGACTCAGTCTCCCCCTAGTGGGTATCACAGAGAAGTATTTCAGACATCAATCTCGGAAAGGCATTTGCCAAAAAAATTACATGATTCCCTATAGAAACTAAATTATTATTTAATTCGCCAGCAATGCTCAGAAAATGATTGTTAAACACTGTACATGTATCTGATTTATCATTAACAGAAATATTTTTACTACGAACTGACTTTATATCGTCGGCCTTGTGCTGCTCACCAGTTACTTCCTTCACAATTGACCATATTGTTTTAATTGAGAATCTATGGCGCGAAGCGTCCAATCGAGATCGCCTACAGCTTCTCGATAGTGTGTCCTTCCGCAAAGTTTGGTGGCCGGCGGAGTATGGCAAATTCATCCTGGTGCTCTTTCTGGCCTCCAAGGATAGGTGCATGCTGCTGTCGATCCATTGTGTCTTCTAGAATGATAAGATGCTGGATCCTTCCGACGATTGTTGCAGGGTGTTTGCCTTCAGACGTTTCACGCCGTACACGCCAACGGCCATCTGTCCGATGGAGTATAAAACGTGATTCATCTGAAAAGGTCAGCTATCGCTGTTCATTGGTCATCCAGTTGCGGTATTGGCGTGCAAATTCCAGCCTTCTTCGCCGGTGAACATCTGTCAGCACAGGTCCATGAAACAGGCGCCTGCTATGGAACTCATACGTAGCAACGCTCGCTGAACAGACAGTTCATTCAGGTGGTCAGTTGTTCAACAGTTCACGTCTATTTGCCCGCACGCATCTCCGCAGCACTTGTTCATCCCTGTCATCTATGGTCCCTGGTGCTCCACAGTTGCCTTGGAGCAGGTTTTGGATAGCGTCATTTGGCAATTCACGGCATTCTTCAAGCGCGGTGGCACGTGAACAGGTTAAATTACCAGTTGTGGGCGTTGCAACTAGTGCGCGATCGCCCATTTGACAATTAAAAGCTTTACTTCAGAATGTATGTGGGATGCCATGTAAGCCGGTAGAGTAGTATACGGTCAGTAACGGACGAGTTGTGTCCTGCAGAGTGACGTCACGACCATCTGTTGCAGCTGCGCGTGTGAAAGCAGTGGAGTAGCGCTGGCAGGCCACTTACATTATACAAAAATAAAAATATTAATAACTAATAAAGAAATAACCTGAGGAACGTCATATTTGATGTACATCCTCCTGTTGTGAAAACAAACAATATGTCAAAGTCTGAGATCAAAAATAGTTGTATTTTGGAAGTTAGTAAAATTCCATACGAAAACGTAATTTTCCGACAGTCACGAATTTAAATAAATACAGTGATGTAATAGTTCACCTTCAGTGACCATGTACGATGATCTGATAACACTTTCAGTGTTCATATATAAATTTGGAAAGTTTTTAGTTTCAGAACACCTCTGTAACTTTTCTATAATAATAATTTCAAGAATTCTAAGTAAATATGTGTATTGTGTGTTAGGGTGCGCGTGAATGAGAATGCGTGTGTGAGAGTATGTGGGACGTTCGGCATTATTAAAAATCATTCATGTAATTCTCTACAGGAACTGGCAAGTGTTCCAACTCTGTAACCCGGGAACGAATCCACTAGTGGTTGCCCTACTAGTGAATGTCGGATGTCCAAGTATGTATGCTTATGTATAAGACAGCCAGAGCATTCGTGACTACATAATAAATTTCCAGATGTAGAGTAAAGCTTATAGTTCGTTTTGTTTTGTTTATTTAATTAGAGAGTTTTGTGTTACTTAATTTGATGACGTCCATGAGCCTATAGAAGTGGTTGGTGCTTGCTAGATTTTGGCGCGAGCCGCGCCCTAGAAGTGAGTTCTCATTGGTCGTAAGTGCTGAAAGCCAATGAGACAACCACTGAATATCGTGTGCAGAAGTAATTGGCCGAACATTGACTGAGTTACAAGTAGTTGGTTTCAGAAATTGGGAAGGTAAAAGTTCTGGCTGTTTTAGGTATGGTGATAACTGTGAGCAGAAACTTTAGTAATTTTCGTAAATGTGGGTTGATGATCTTGCTTAACGGCAATAAAGATCTATTGAAGGTTTAAATTTGAACTTCATGTTTAAAGTGCGAGTGACATCCCCTTTCCGAATCATTTCTTTAAAGTACATAGACAATTTTCAGCAAATTTTACTTATAGTGGCCTCCGGCGTGTAGCTATGAGGTTACAGTTCCCTCAACACGGCTTTTCTGTGATCTCATAAGTAGCTGCAGTCAGGAGTTTACGTGCGAAGATCTACCGCTGTAAAGAGGTAGGTGAACAAGAATTATAAAAGAAATTGCATTGCAGCAGCAAAGTATAATCCGTTGCAATTGGTGCATCGCACGCACGCACGTAAAAAAAAAAAAAAAAAAAAAAAAAAATCCGTCGCAACGTTTCAGAAATTTTTTCACCCTTGGCAAGACAGCCAATGATCATGCCCTCTTGGACGTCAGACAAATCGCTCTGTTTCGACATTACGTCAACAACGGCACTGTTTCCCGGGTCCCACAACAGGCTTTATATGACCTCCAACGGCCAGTGCTGCCAGCTACAGTGTATGGGTAGTTATTGCCCGTTCACGTCGAACATATGCATTAGTTATATTTATATTACTGGAGCGTGTATTTCATTTGGCAGACTTCCAGGTGACGGGCTACGACCAGAAGGTATCAGAGAAGGTAATTTTTATAAATGATCTGTTGATTTTAGTGATTAATAAGGCGAGCTCAGAATTAATCTGAAAGCAATTTGCCATTTTGTGAATGCAGTGAAGATGAACTGGCCGCCAGTATTCTAGTAATAGTCATCTTATCGGTCTCTGTCACGGTAAGGAAGATATGTTCGTTCTTGTTTAGCTTGGGGCTGAGGAGATTGGAGACAGGTCACAAAAAAAAAAAAAAAAGAAAAGAAATGCAGATAAACTACACAACGCGATATAGATTTTCTTCAGCTATACAAAGAGCAGAATTGGAGGGAATTCGCTTAAGCCAGAGAGAGGGCACTGAACCATAAAAGACTGATTCACGTGACACAGGGGAGGACGTGATGGAGTCTTACCGTAGGGCTGTCGCCGCCATTTTGTGGCAGTAGCGTAAAATGGTCCCGCTCACCGCGCGAACGAAGCAGCGTGCGCATGCTAGCGCCACTGGTCCCATGGGACCAAACTGCTGAGGTCCCTAGGCTTACACACTACTTAATCTAACTTAAAACTAATTTACGCTAAGGGCTCCTCCTCCATGCCCGTGGGAGGAGTCGAACCTCCGACGGGGAGAGCCGTGCGACCTATGGCAAGGCACCTTTACAGCTCCGCTACCCCGTGCAGCACGAGCGCCATTACTGACTGTAAGACGGCAAGTGTCTATAGTGAAATGTGTCTGCGACGGAGACGAAGCTGCGTCAGTTGGTTGACAACAAAGGAGAAACTGAATGGGGCTGTGGCGGTGCCAGTCCAACCTCTTATGGAGGCACTATCCATTAGCGAGCTTCCGAACCCAGAAAAGCAGGGTTGCTACTGTTTTCGGTAATTTAAAAACTTGTTTCAAAATGATTGCAGTTGAAATCTGTTTTCAGATTTGAGTTCATCAGTATTTCAGGATATGATGATGTCCTTTTCTATCGGAATTTTTGTTAGGGGTCTGTCTAACAACATCTTGCCCTTGAATAAAGCAGAACGGATGAAGACGTTAATGACAGACAATATGTAGCAACTACACATACAATCATAATGTCGGTGATAGCAGTGATTGCAGAGGCAGGACTATCCATTTGTACATATTCTTTATTTACTAGAAATCTGTATCTGGAGGTGTTAAAAGGTAGCAAATGATAACTAGGCACTGCGATGCCGATGCAACGTGTGCTCTCTCGGATTCCATCGTGACGCCAGCAGTGGTGTCTTTCAGACCACAGCCGCAAAGTTCAGTGACGAGAAAGTGACAGGACGAGATTTGCGCGAACGGCTACAGTGGCGCCGGACACGACTCCGCCCAACACAGAACAATGTGGCCAATGATGGTAAAAATACGAACCCCGCCACTGTTGTCGCCAGCCCTGCTCACAGCCAACATAGGCGTTTGCGTGTGAACGAGAAAAACACGACAGTGGCGTGAGGGAATTCAGAGAAACTTGCTTCTGCCATGCAGTAGTAAGGACTACGGAGGGAGATAACTTCTTAGAAAGTAACCACAACTCTGCGAGCTGGAACGCTATAAATGCGCAGGTGACTCTCCCAGGTGATCCTAAATGTCAGAACTTATTTTTTTCTTTGGTATACCACGGTGACGAAATCGCGCCAGTGGGAACAAAATGTCTTGTCATCGGTGAATGGGTGGTGACGTAGACCTTATGTCTGACTTTTTGAGCGGAAAAACACGTTAAAGAAGTGGATTAGAGGAGGTGTTAATATGGAGCTGAAGGACGGAGGAAGAGAGATCCTATAAAGTTTATAGTATTGGAAGTTATTGGTGGCAAAACGTGACACTGGACAGAAGTTGGAAGAGATGTGAAAACGTTAGCAACGGCGCGGTCTGTTGACATGGATGACACAATCTATTCGAATGAACGTGGAAAGAGTCAAAATGGAGGTACGAGAAGGAACTGGAGGACATGGTTTTCAAGATTCGGTGGAATAACACAGAGAATGTTATTCAGATAAGAGGTAGCGAGTAGGATAGATGAATATGCGGACCGATGGAGTGGAGGTTAGCAGAGCACACACCTGGCGACCATCACATAAGGCCACATGAGTTCTACAGCTCGACGTCAAATGACGCGGCTCATGGTAAAATACACTACAGCATCTTCATCCACGGGACAGGTAGCCACAACAAAGTGGCGGCCTCTGTCATGGTCACTCTTCATTCACTGTCAGTTCAACGCTTTGCGATTGTTCATCATCAAAGAATCCTGACTCTTCAATCAGGTTGCATAATTTTTTATCTTTCTGTTTTCTTCTTTTTTACGAGGGCTAGGGCTGGTGCATATATGTGCGTCTCTACATGAGACTCTACAGACTATACGGAAAGGACTCTGAAACTGCCGCTAGGTTACACCTAAATCTGAGGTGATTCTGGTCAACCATGACGACAAGAATAAGGAAGATTCCGCAACTGAGAATAAATTTCATAAGGAAGACAGAAGTTGGCCTAAGAGAAATGGAGGCGACAGGAAATTTATTAAAAACGCGAACATGGGGAAGAAGAGTGCTATTCTACTTTCGCGACTCTGTTTGCTCGCCCTGTTTGGTAGCTGCGAGCTTCACTTACTGTGCGTTCTCATGTAGGCTACTCAAGGCTGAAGTGAATGGTGAGTTGTATCTTGCATGAATACATATACTGCGTGTCACAATGAACACATGTGGAATCTATAGGATCAGTTGCGAAGATTAAGACTCATTTTACATACGAAAATTACGTAAATCCGTTTGCACCAGACTTAAAGAATACCACAGAAGCCGGAAGCTACGGAATACAGACTCCGGTTTGGAGAACAGTGTTACGCTGCAGGTTTTCCCTTAAACTGCCACACACAATATTTTTCAGAATGTTGTACGCACTTCCCCTTGATCAATGTAGCCATTTAGCCATTGTCTTACTCTGTTTCTTAATTGCTGGTTGTATTCAGTGCCGCCAGTGACTTTCCTGTTTATTGTCTTTTTTCACTTCTCTTTTATTAGGGTGAGGATCCTGCTGGGTTGAGAGCCTTTTAGCTGATTGGCAAAAGATAAGAGTTTTCTAAAAACAATAAGCAAATTTGTAAACTTGTTAGTCGAGAGAAGTTTCAGGTTCAGGTAGCCGACACAAAATTCGAATCCCCCACCCCACAAACTCCGAGCAGTTCTCGGGACAGGTGTCTTCCAAAGAGGAAATAGTATTCTTTGAATATTCCTTTTAAGAAGATGAAAATGTATCTAGATGTCCACAGGGTGGCGTGAGAACCGCCTCAATGGCCACCTTATGGAAAGATGCTTTTTAAATTTCTGAAAGATGCGTTTCTGTTGGTTTGTAGTGTTATTTTCCATAGAGCACACACCTTTTTCGTTTGTGGCTACAAGTGAACTCTCCTATTTGTCAGCTTCAAAATCGTATCATGGAGTGGGAGAAGTCTCCCGGCCTGCCCTCAAGTAAAATTACTATTGGTTAATAATAACGAAATCCGCAGGAGTAAGAGTTTGTTTAATCTATTACTAAAATATTACTGGTTGTAACTCTCAATGTCTGCTTTAATTGGCCGGCAAGATTCATGCTCTGACAGAAACAGCGCAGTTTCAGACCGTCAAGAAAGAGAACACTTGTTACTAGGCTACAGGAGAGTATTGACTTGCCTCTAGGAGATCGTGGAGCACTTGCTGTTACAATTGGCGCTGGGAGATGGAAGAGTGAACAGTTGTCTCCAATTGAGTTCGGAATACAGAAGGAAAACTGAACTCAGAGGTTCCAGCCACTTCCATCGGTGTCTCCGGCATTCCACCACAGGAGTCTGCTAAGAATAGGCTAGCATTGCAACACATGTGATATCAGTTAACTCCGTTCAGTAGGCAACCGCACAGTTTTAAGTCATACAGCCCGCTAGTTGCTTCACTATACACTTTGGCGATATTAATGGTGTTTGTAATTATTTCTCCGTGTTCTTCCTATAATTCACTAACAATATTTGCAGTCAGTGGTTGTATTTGCAAATCTTTTCATAACTAAGCTCTTATCCTGCACTCCCACTTACGCCACGGATAGATTTTACTATTATCACTTTCCCAGTTGTTAAATGGTCATTCATATGTAGATGCTTTATGATAATAATCCTGACTGTTATAGTGACTTCTTGTTTCCACTGTAGATAGATGACCCCTCCTGTCATTAATATATCTGTGTGGGTGGTGTGGTACCCATACGGTTATGTTTGATTTGGTCACCCGTATTAATTATCGTTTCAGTAAGACATTTCTGTCACATAGCATCATCATTTCCTTAAAACTAATATGCATGATCATATGGGACGCACCCATTCTTTGAAAGTCACCAGAGATCGGACCGTAGCGTCATTGGGGTGTGCTAAACACCACATCCCACATCCCACAATATTATCTTGAAATTACGTAGTAGTAGTCAACATGCTGCACTCTGAACACAATGGACAAAAACTGCCTCAACTTGAAATACTTGAGATTGAGAGTAACCACAAGAACCTTCCTGAACAGCTACTGAAGGAACAGAGAGGGTTCAACTACTCTCAATTCCTTCACATTGTTAAACCTGATATATTGTGAAATCCTTTTTGTTAAGCAGCGCATCACTATAAATAAATTGGCCAGTAATTTATTTCAGTGTTCTATGAGTGCGGATGTGTTATTTAGTATAAATTAATTCCTCTGATGATTAAAAATTTTATCATTTGTTAAGACTTGTATCCGGATACACAATGTGAGCAATGGTAGAATATGTACGAATAACCCGAAACCTAGGTCGCAAAAATAAATAAGTGAAAAAAGTAACAAAGAAGTTTTTCCCCATAAACCAGTTCCTATTTCTAAAAACGGCCCTTCCTGCAGGATCCCAGCATTAATGTTTACTTTACACCATGCAGTGAAGGAATCTGCCTCTCTCTTTAAATCGAAAACATGCACAGCTAATGGGTAGAGATACCCATCCCCTCTACTATGCGGTTCAGCTCTGCTTTCTTAATGTTACCACTATAAATAACAGGAATCAGGATTCTTAAATTTTAACAGGACAATAGTCCATAACAAGGAACCATATTTATGTCTTCCAGAATAAATAAACCCACTGTGAATCGAAAGAAACGTTGTTCAAATTTATGTACTTAGTAACACAAATTCGGTGACGAGTCTTCGAATCAGGACACCATTTTGGCGAACAATGAGGTGATAAATAAAATTATTTGCAGTTATGCTATAGCCTCGTGTAGTGGTTAGAGCTAATCAAAACTTTACGACCTATTTTTTGGTGGTATTCGTGGTATACACACGCATATCCTCGTATGGGGCATGTGCTGCGTTATCAGTGACGTACTCAAACGATATCTAAGAATTACGTCAAAACAAGCTAATTATGATACATATATTAACATTTATGATTATTACGATTATTTACTGTACATAGCATTGAGTCAGTTTTCTATGTTTTCTGGTTTTCGAAACAAATGGTTCAAATGGCTCTGAGCACTATGGGACTCAACTGCTGAGGTCATTAGTCTCCTAGAACTTAGAACTAGTTAAACCTAACTAACCTAAGGACATCACACACATCCATGCCCGAGGCAGGATTCGAACCTGCGACCGTAGCGGTCTCGCGGTTCCAGATTGCAGCGCAAGAACCGCGCGGCCACTTCGACCGGCCTTTTCGAAACAGTTTACTCTAGTTTCAAATACTGTGTTAATAGTAGAATAGGATCCAGAACGCTTTCAGTATTTGATATCTAGACATTTATCAATATCTGTGCAATTCCAACACTGCGTTCTTCGAAAATTCGAAAATAGTCACGATGAAAGGTTGTATGTGAGTGTGACGTAAAGCTAAATAAATAGTTTATCAGTGTTGTCAGTTGCAGTACGACTGTAAGAATCTACTGGGACAAACGTAACTTTAGTCTCTGGGATGGTCTTCCAGAAAAGGAGTCAGATTTGCGTCTATGATAACCTTGGAGCTTCAGTGTCACTATTATCATGAATATTTACTAATAAAGAAATTTTAGAATAACGTCTCGAGCAGATCAACTATTTGCTTCCTCACAGCACATGTTTCGGTGTTATTGCACCATATTCATTGCAATGGATACGGCACTTGTCTCGATGAATCTTAGTCTATCTGTTCTCATTTAAGTTACCAGAGGTTTCCATCAACCACTGCAGACGAATTGTGGATGGATTCCTTAAATAATGTCACAGAAATTGTCTTTTCTCATTCTGGCCCATGCCAGGCTATTTTTAGATCTCTATTACCCTAGAGGAAGCCAAGGCTTAGAACTCCAATCTACTTTCCTTTTCACCACTACCAACGAATTTTACTCCTTAGCTCCTTTGCTTGTGCCTCTCTGCTGTGATCGCGTTAGTGACGACGTTCTTTTTGCACACTTTGTCTTTTAAATTGCTTAATAATTTAATCGAATGTTTCCTGTCTCGGCTTGAGTGCATCTCTTGTCAGATCTATGCATTCACATGTAAGACTCCGCGACTGAACGTTTATCTTTTTCTTATACTTCTTCTTCTTCTTCTTCTTCTTCTTCTGCCACCCCAGGGTTAGGCCTAGGGCCAGTTGCGGTCTCACTAAATAATGTTTGGTCTTCCCACACCTCTCTTGCCCCATAGTTAGTAGTTCATTGCTAGTTTAAGAATTCTTTGATGTGACATACAAGTTACACGTTCTCTCCACTTTTCTTCGCATTAGATTGTTTTTTGGGTTTATTGGTTGTATCCACAATTCTTCCCTTACTATTCCGTTTCTTAGCTTGTCTTTCCTATTGCAGCTTTTCTCAGATATTATAAATTTCATTTCTGATGCTTCTTGTGTCCGCAAATTATTATTCTCAGTGTCAAACTTTCCCTTCCATAATGTTCAACCGTTTTTTCACAGCTGAACATTATGTGGATCGATGTTGGCTGTGGTGTTTTGGTCACAGTAGTGAATTATTACATTGCCTACATAGTATTTTGAAAATATTGTCCCTACTACGAAATGTTTGGTCATTCACCTGAGTAATGTTCTGCAAATTAGTCATAGCCGATTTCAGATTCCAGCTATGTTGATGTACGGCATCCAGTGCCGAACGTAGCCTAGATCCCAAACCCTTACTTCTCTTACTATTTATTTGCAAGTTATTAGTTCTATTTAGAGCAATAGCAATTCGTTCCGAAACCTGGAAACGGGTGCTGGAGATTACAGCTACCACCCTCTGTTTAAAAAGACTGGCAATTGTCAGAATGAATGAAGGGCTAGTGGCAGATCCATTCATGTAAAATAATTCATTAGAAAAGATTTATCCGTGAAGTATTAAACTTTAATCGGCCTATTAAATGTAATAATTATAAACTGCCATAACAGCTAGTCGCTTCACTATTCCGTCTTCCACTTTTAATAAGTGAGACGTCGACGGCACATTTAATAAAATTAATAATAATGCAGCAAATAGATGCAGTAAAGCCGCTTCAAAAATCATGGTCGCTGATTGTGGTCGTTAGGCGTAGAAATACCAGGTTCCGTGACAGCCCGGCATCAAGACAGCCACGACCGCTGCTTTCAGCAATAGGCTGCCGCGTCTTGCCTACTGTGCGAGGCTCTTGACTTGCGCAACAGGTGGGGGCGGTTCCTTCAGCTTGTATCCTGAGCCAGGTCTTGGAGAAGTCGCTCAACGGACAAAGTCTTACGGCGAAGCTCTGAAGCGGCAGCGTCTCGTTCAAAAAAGGTCACTTAGCTGTCTCTATCAGCCCGTCCCGTCTGTGAGCAGTTTATTCAAGTAAGTTGATCCCATCTCGTTATACCTTACAGCATTCTCCATCCTCTCAACTTTACTAAGCCTTGAGAAGGTTTCCCTTGGGAAGACTAGCTACACAAGAGCAATGTGTTCTTTCCAGGTTGTCTGTAAATTGTGTCTGTCTGCATTTGTGCTGCAGTGTGTTGGCCCACTGTTCTACAAGTACCCTTTGCCTACAGCTAGGTCCTAACTTTAATATAAAGAACATAGCTTTGGAACGTCAATTCCAAACACATTTTCACAGCTAAACTAAACTCATTTTATTTGTTTTTATGGTTCTGTACCTCAGTCGGTAAACACGGAATCAGTTTGTTGCCAGTCTGTCCGTTTGTCCATCTTTTAAGACAACATTTCAATAAGAACAGGTGCATTATAAGATATACGGTCTCTTAGCGGTGTATAAAATTTGATCTTTTACGCTAATAAAGTCAAAATGGCCGTTTGCGTCACGTATTTCCCTAATCCGATGGGACTGATGACCACGCTATTTCGTCGCCTCCCCCAAATCAACCAACCCACTATAATTAAGTTTGTAAAGAATCCTCAAGGTACAAGACCTAATCGCACTTGTCCAGTTTCTTTTTCTTAACTATAAATAAGACTTTTTGGCATGTTTAGTAATGGTAGCAGGAGGGAGAGAAGACACTTTATCCCCTACAAGTCTTCCAGAAGACACTCTTTGGTGCTCCCTCCCTCCCCCCTCTCCCTAAAGCTACACTCCTGGAAATGGAAAAAAGAACACATTGACACCGGTGTGTCAGACCCACCATACTTGCTCCGGACACTGCGAGAGGGCTGTACAAGCAATGATCACACGCACGGCACAGCGGACACACCAGGAACCGCGGTGTTGGCCGTCGAATGGCGCTAGCTGCGCAGCATTTGTGCACCGCCGCCGTCAGTGTCAGCCAGTTTGCCGTGGCATACGGTGCTCCATCGCAGTCTTTAACACTGGTAGCATGCCGCGACAGCGTGGACGTGAACCGTATGTGCAGTTGACGGACTTTGAGCGAGGGCGTATAGTGGGCATGCGGGAGGCTGGGTGGACGTACCGCCGAATTGCTCAACACGTGGGGCGTGAGGTCTCCACAGTACATCGATGTTGTCGCCAGTGGTCGGCGGAAGGTGCACGTGCCCGTCGACCTGGGACCGGACCGCAGCGACGCACGGATGCACGCCAAGACCGTAGGATCCTACGCAGTGCCGTAGGGGACCGCACCGCCACTTCCCAGCAAATTAGGGACACTGTTGCTCCTGGGGTATCGGCGAGGACCATTCGCAACCGTCTCCATGAAGCTGGGCTACGGTCCCGCACACCGTTAGGCCGTCCTCCGCTCACGCCCCAACATCGTGCAGCCCGCCTCCAGTGGTGTCGCGACAGGCGTGAATGGAGGGACGAATGGAGACGTGTCGTCTTCAGCGATGAGAGTCGCTTCTGCCTTGGTGCCAATGATGGTCGTATGCGTGTTTGGCGCCGTGCAGGTGAGCGCCACAATCAGGACTGCATACGACCGAGGCACACAGGGCCAACACCCGGCATCATGGTGTGGGGAGCGATCTCCTACACTGGCCGTACACCACTGGTGATCGTCGAGGGGACACTGAATAGTGCACGGTACATCCAAACCGTCATCGAACCCATCGTTCTACCATTCCTAGACCGGCAAGGGAACTTGCTGTTCCAACAGGACAATGCACGTCCGCATGTATCCCGTGCCACCCAACGTGCTCTAGAAGGTGTGAGTCAGCTACCCTGGCCAGCAAGATCTCCGGATCTGTCCCCCATTGAGCATGTTTGGGACTGGATGAAGCGTCGTCTCACGCGGTCTGCACGTCCAGCACGAACGCTGGTCCAACTGAGGCGCCAGGTGGAAATGGCATGGCAAGCCGTTCCACAGGACTACATCCAGCATCTCTACGATCGTCTCCATGGGAGAATAGCAGCCTCCATTGCTGCGAAAGGTGGATATACACTGCACTAGTGCCGACATTGTGCATGCTCTGTTGCCTGTGTCTATGTGCCTGCGGTTCTGTCAGTGTGATCATGTGATGTATCTGACCCCAGGAATGTGTCAATAAAGTTTCCCCTTCCTGGGACAATGAATTCACGGTGTTCTTATTTCAATTTCCAGGAGTGTACCATCATCGACTCATCCCGTCACACCTACCTTGCCACTGCAGTCTCTGAACAAATCTGTACTATCCACCTGCCTCCAGCTACCTGTTGCCTCCTGGATCTCATGAATGGAGAAGAAATTTTTGTACGCAGGACTACGCAAATGCCCGCAGCGAACATATGCTGCTTAAGGCCAAGTCACAACGGCCGTCACGTCACATCACGTCACGTCACGAATCCGCCACTCCATGACGTATTCGCTCTGTCCGCCACATCATATCTCGTCAGTTCACTTAACCCAGTACCGAAAACTGAAAGTGAGATTATGAGTTAGCATTATCGGTTCGAGAAGCCGAAGTATAGTATCGGAATTGAAGAACTAACAACGATCAAGTTTAGTAATGGCCAAAGCAAACTTCGAAACGTACGTTCTTGATCAGTTTCGTGTGGCAGAGTGTTGACAAGTGAAACAATATTTCAAAACATCGACATTTGTTTGATAGCGAAACTGTACAGGGTGTTTTACCTTGAGACAATTATATATCTCGAAAACGACGCATCATACAAAGAAAATTTTCTAGGGGAAATGTTGATATTACTAAAGGGGACGTCTGTCTCTGCTACAACTGGCCATCTCCTAACCACCCATCCTGCGTGTGCGGGATGACTTTGAATTTTCAGATGGGAGCCCCCCTCGTTTTTATTGGATATTCCGATTCTACGCCAAAAACTCTACCGTTTACTGAAACTGTTGTTCGCCATTCCTGACAGATGTCGCCGTAATCATGTGTGCCTGTTTTTGCACGTAAGAACCGACGCCTTTCGTTAAGCACTTCATTAACGATGTAAATGTAAACCCCTGCGTTCTAACGGTTGATATTCTTGCTCAAACGTTACTTGAGTGTTGCAAATGTGATTGTAAAGCACAAATAATAAGGCTACATATTGATATCTCTGGCAAATAAGCTACTTGCATGGTAATGTAGTTTTCTGTTCTCTGCGGGGTTGAATGTGTTGATTTCCCATACCACTGCAATGATTTCGGAGGCCGTCCTCGAAACCCACAATCAGGGTTATTGACTCCATTGTGTGTTTCCATCAAACCGCCATAGCCCTGGAGCTCACCGCCACGCGACTACCGACAGAATACAGAGTACAGCCACAGTAGTAGGGTAAAATGTCCATGAAGTAATAGTGACAGGCGCACCTGCCATGGATACCCACCAAAATCAAGCATCCCAGGAGTGAGAGGCAAGGAGAATCACCACCGAGCGAGATGGCGCAGTGGTTTGGAAGGATGGCGGTCCAACCCGTCTCCAGCCATCCTGATTTAGGTTTTCCGTTATTTCCCTAGGTCATTTCAGGAAAATGCAGAGGTGGTTCCTTTGAAAGGGCATGGCCGACTTCCTTCCCCATCCTTCCCTAATCCAATGCGACCGATGACTTCGCTGTTTGGTCCATTTCCACGAATCAACCAACTAACCAAGGAGAATCACCGAAATCAAACACCTTACAGGCAAGACGCAAAGCGACAAACCGATAATAACCATCCCGATGTGAACAGAAAGCCATTACATTTACGTCGTTGTTCCTGGACTACGCTGAACTTAGTTTCTAACCAGACATTGGAACGGCTAACCATGTTGTTCTGCAAAATCAAATTTGCAAACTAAAGCAAAATTTCTAACATAAATTTCAAACGTCAGAACACAAGGATTTACATTCACATCGTAAATGAAGTGTAGAAGGACATGCCTGGGTTCTTAATTGCAAACACAGGTACACTTGATATTTGTCGCTTACAGCGACATCTACCACGAACGGAAAACAACGGTTCCAGTAAACCGCATGTATTTTTGGCGCAGAATTCGAATATATAATAAAAATAGAGGGGGGGGGGGGGGGGCTCCCATTTGAAGATACGAAGTTCACCCCACCCCGCAGAACGGGCGGTTGGGATGTGGCCAATTGTAGTACAGACAGATGTCCCCTTAACTTATATTAACTTTTCGCCCAGTACCTTTTTCGTACGATTCGTCCGTTTTACAGATATGTAGTTCAAATGGTTCAAATGGCTCTGAGCAAGGCTCTGAGCACTATGGGACTTAACTTCTGTGGTCATCAGTCCCCTAGAACTTAGAACTACTTAAACCTAACTAACTTAAGGACATCACACACATCCATGCCCGAGGCAGGATTCGAACCTGCGACCGTAGCGGTCGCCCGGTTCCGGACTGAGCGCCTAGAACCGCTAGACCACCGCGGCCGGCGGCTCTGAGCAGTATGGGACTTAACATCTGAGGTTATCAGTCCCCTAGAACTTAGAACTACTGAAACCTAACTAACCTAAGGACATCATACACATCAATGCCCGAGGCAGGATTCGAACCTGCGACCGTAGCGGTCGCGTGGTGGCAGACTGAAGCGCTTAGAACCGCTCGGTCGCAACGGCCGGCGATATTTAGTTACCTCAAGCTAAAACAAGCACCCTTTATACGAACAGACACATCCAACAAAACTTATGAGTGGTTATATACACCTAGTTTACGCTATCCACTATGTACGAGGGTAAATCAATTATTATACGCAAAGTAGTTGTAAAATTTTATTATAATCAAATAGGAAACTTACAAGAACATCATTTTTTCACGTAGTCTCCTTGCGTTTCAACGCACTTGGTCCATCATTGTACAAGATTTCTGATGCGCTCATTAAAGAAGGTTCTCGGTTGATCTGCGAACCAGGAATGCACCGCTTCTTTCACTGCTTCTTCCGAGGCAAATCGACGGCCCCTTAATGCCTGTTTCAGTGGACCAAACAAGTGATAGTCAGAAGGGGCAAGATCGGGACTATGTGGAGGATGATCCAGTACTTCAAATTTGAGTTTCAGGAGCGTTTGAGCAGTGTGGGCACTAGTATGCGGACGGGCATTGTCGTGCAACAACACAACACCTTTTGACAGCAATCCTCTTCGTTTGCTTCGAATTGCTGCATGCTTTAGCCCCGCAGTAAACATCTCACTGTAACGTACACTGTTTATTGCCGTGCCCCTTTCCCCATAATGTTCCATTACTGGACCTTGTGCGTCCCAAAAAACCGTAAGCATCAGTTTTCCTGCGGACGGTTGGGTCTTGAACTTTCCCTTGCGCGGTGAATTTGGATGTTTCCATTTCATAGTCTGCCGTTTACTCTCCGGCTCGTAATGATCGATCCATGTTTCGTCACCAGTAATGGTCCTGTTTAAGAAGTTGTCCCCTTCGTTACCATAGCTACCGAAACGTTTTTTGCAGCTGTTCAAGAGCGTTTGTTTATGCAGCTGTGTGGGTTGTTTTGGGACCCATCTTGCACAAACTTTACAAAACGCAAGTCTGTTGTGAATGATTTCATAGGCAGATCCAAGACCAATTTGCAGACCATGTGCCACTTCGTCAATAGTTAATTGTCTGTCTAAGAGAATCATTTCATGTGAACGCTCAATGGTTTCTTCGTTTGTGGCGGTAAACGGTCGTCCGGCTTCTTCATTGTGCGTAACACTTGTACGACCATTTTGGATTTTTTAAATCAATTCATAGACACTCTGTTGAGGCAAAACAATTTTCCCGTACTGTACCGAAAGTCTTCTATTAATTTCGGCTCCTGATACGCCTTCCGACCACAAAAAAACGGGCCACTGAACGTTGCTGATCTTTGGTGCAAATAGACAGCGGAGCAGCCATGATTAACAGCACGGAAGCGATAACGAAACTAACCTAGCAGCTTGAAAATTGCAAAGTTATAACAACAAATAAACAAAGCATGCCTCATCAACGTAAAACTACAGTACAATCAAAATAAACAAAAATATAACTAAATTGCGGATAATAATAGACTTGCCCTCGTATTTATTTTTTCCTACATGACGAATAACGTCATGAACTACTGTGGTTTTATCCTTCATTAGACCTTGCTTTTTCACTTAAAAAGATATTTAATGAAAAGCTATGTTCTGTTGTTGTAAATCCTAAATAGTTTGTCGGTTTCAGATATCTGATACCGCTTGTGGAAGGACACTCAATAGAAAAATATGCAAGTCTTCAAGCAATATTCGCAGTTTGCCACGAAACAAAGCAAAATAGTAGAAGAAATACTAAGAAGAAACAAAAGCCCCAAATGCACTACTATAACATGGGCGAAAATGGGTATCTTCCGATGTTAGCAGACGACGACATTGGCAATACTTTCTTCTCGAGAAACCTTGAAGAGACGTGACGAGACGTGACGTGACGTGACCGTCCGTTGACAGTCTGTGTGAATCCCGCCATTTGAAGTGCATTATGCGATATTTTGACGTGAAGTGACGGCCTGAGTGAGTTGGCCCTTGCGCAGTTTTTGGCTCGCGCGGCTAATGGGTGAGGTCGGCCGAGTACCGAGCACAGCAGAGCAGGTAGAGAGAGAGAGAGAGAGAGAGAGAGAGAGAGAGAGAGAGAGAGGCGGGCAGTCGTTGAACCCGGCGTGGCGCGGCGCCTGCTCTGGACCAGAGATGTCAGCGTGGGCGGCGCCGGCAGCGGATGCCTCTGCCCGTTACACACGCCGCCGGCCGGACACTCGCACCTGCTCACTGGCCACCCGCCCTGCCCCAATGCACATCGCAACGGTGGCTTAGGCACGGGCAACATCGCATCAGACTGACTTCAATAATTTGTGTTTTATCAAGAAGGGGACTCTTCCTACTCTTCATCACTAATTTTGTCCATGTTTATGGTACACTGATGGAAAAAAAATCGTAGCACTGTAAGGCGTGTATATTTCTATTGTTTATTGTCAAATCACAATTTATGAAAGATGTTTATATTATATTAATAGGATTAAGTAGGAATAATTAATATTTGTCATGTTGTAAATAATTGTGGTAGCAGGGAATGTCTGCACTAAAGTATTGTTGACAAGAGAGACCGCAAATTGATATAATTTTAAAAAGGGCGGGAGAGACCGCGTATGGATACATTTTAAGAAAAGAGCGGGAAAGACCGCGCATTGATACATTTGTAGTGGTAGCAGGGATTGTCTGCACCAGAAAGCATTGTTGGCAGGAGAGACCGCACTTTAGCGTTCGTAGGAAGTCAGCAGTAAGCGAGAAGTGAAGCGAGTCGGTAGCAGGTCTGAAGCGAGAAGTTGAGAGGAGCGGTGTGCCTGCCAGCCACTAGCTATGATTTACAAGAGATTATAAACGGCTGTACAGAGACATCAGCTAACTATTATAATTAGAGGAACTAATATTATTGAATTAATTTTTTGAGAAACTCAAGGCTACTGAAGGTATGTTTGCGCATTGCTAGCTGTAAGATTATTGTAAAAAGTAAGTCCCATTTGAACGTTTGTAGAATCATTTCATTCAGAACATAATTAACTTTTGCCAGCAATATTGCATTTCTAATTATAATCCATCCCAAAAACCATCCACGTAAAACTTTGCAAAATTTTGTTGTGGTTAAGAAAAAGTTTAACTATGAATTACGTAATTTCAGTCAAATTAATTAAAGAATAACGTCAGCCTTGTTATTAAAGAATAACGTCAGCTTTGGTAATAAATACAGCCACTTATTATGAAAGCCCACCAGCAGCTAATAGAGTATAGTAAAACAGAGTAAGTATATTCATGTCGCAGTTCGATGTAGCAGTCAGATGGCGATCCAGTAACAGTAAAGAAGGTAAGGAACAGTTTTGGGTTATTGCAGGTAACGACTGAGGGCCACGACATCGACACATTCTATGTTTCGTCGAAATAATCAGAAAATCACTTTTAATAGGCAGCAATTAAATTTGTATGCGAAGATAGAGAAAGAGAATAAATTTCAAAGGAAAGATTTCATTTGTTATTATTAAGCAAGAGATAGAAATCCTAAGGAAAGGTTTCGTAGTTTATTGTAAAAGGGAAGGTTATCAATAACAAAAGAGGTATAGAGGAGACGGGAAAGTGTCAGCACCAAGAAGCACTTTTTGTGCGGAACCCAAAGTTGATAGGCGTGTTTCTACTTCTGGAAGTTTATGTCTAACCAAATTTAGAACTAGTCCCACAGGAGTGGTGCTAATAGTGTCACTAAGGATTTTATTTTATTATTTATTTAGCGTGTGGCATCTACAGAGTAAAATTGCACACAAACTATTAATTAATATAATAAACGAATTACAAATACATTATTAAATGATTGATTGCAAACAACCATATGCGAAAGATTAGGGAGACAGCCGCGACAGCTATTACAAGTACACATCGAAGCAGGTCACCCACTGAACAGCACGTAGAGTATCATTCATAATATCCCTCCATTCTCCTTCAAACGTCGTCGCAGGACGTTCGATGATCAGGTGAGGGATTGTTCTTCTGCACCACCGTCGCATCGTGGGTCATCAGTGAATTTCCATTTGTGGAGAATGGCCTTACACCTGCCGGGTATAGTCCTCACACGATGAAGTCTGCACCAAGTTCTTCTGGGCATTTGCATTCCATCCACCGGTATCAAAAGATCAAAATCTGTGATGAGAGGATGGTGATTATTCAGCGACCAGTATTGCTCCTTTCCCTTGCTATGTCGTACATTTCTGGGAATTTGAGGACTTCGTCTTCCCATATAGGTTTCCTCGATTTTAGGCGGGTAGTTGGTAGGTGGTCCAATATTTTTCGGATAGGTATATCTTCAGAGAGAGAGGGGTCATTAATTTTCTTCCATTTTCGGATAGCTGCTTGTTGCCTTCTGAGGGAGGGAGGAGCTATATTACAAAGGGCATGAAGCCAGGGAAGTGGAGTTGATTGCAGAGCTCCTGAGACAATCCTCCTGGTGATATTAAGCTGGACGTCTCTTTTCTTCGTGTGTGTGCTTTTGTACCAGACTGTGGCGCAGTATTCTGCCACCGAGTAAACAAGAGATTGTGCTGCGGTACGTAGGGAGTTAGCTTGAGCTCCCCAGGAGGTTCCAGTAAGCTTTCTTTATATGTTATTTCGATTTTTTATGTTTTGACTAGTTATTTATAGGTGTTTTGTCGCTAAGGGTACAAATTTGTGTCACTAAGGATACAAATCAGGTTCGTTTTAAATACGCGCTGTAATGATCGTAAGCATTGGTTACCTTTGAGATGGGACGTTGTGAGTTGAGTGATAGTCAAGAATACCTTTAAGGCGACAAAGACGCTATGATCAACACCTCACTCACACTGAATGTGGTGCTATAATAGGGCTGCTAGAAGCTGGATGTTCCCCCTGAGGTAATGTTGAAGGATTTGGCAGGAATGCAAAGACTGTCCATGACATGACTGCTGGCAATGGTTGTCACCTGAACGTTTTACAAATCGGTTACTTCAAGGGCAATCCGAGCCAGACGCCCTGTTGCGTGAATTCACTGACCCCAAACTGCCGGATTTGCGACGTCAGGTGTGACAAACGATAGTTCATTGGACGGCAGAGTGGAGCTCGGTTGTGTTTTATAATGAAAACTAGTTCTGCCTCGGTGCCAGTGATGTTCGTGTGTTGGTTGGAAGGAGGCCAGTCGAGGGCCTGCAGTTAACCTGCCTGCGTGCTGGACACCCTGGACCCACACCTGGAGATATGGTCTGGGGTGCAGGAGTACTCTCGTCGTTATCTTACGCACCCTGAATGTATATTTGTACGCGGGTCTGGTGATTCGACCTGTTGTGCTGCCATTTATGAACAGCACCAAGGAGGTGTTTTCCAACAGGATAACGCTCGCCCACATACTACTGTTGTAACCCTAACTGACAACTGACCCCAGTACAACACAATGCATGGGTCAAATGGCTCTGAGCACTATGGGACTAAACATCTGATGTCATCAGTCCCCTAGAACTTAGAACTACTTAAACCTAACTAACCTAAGGATATCAGACACATCCATGCCCGAGGCAGGATTCGAACCTGCGACCGTAGCGGTCACGCGGTTCCACACTGAAGCGCCTAGAACCGCACGGCCACACCGGCCGGCCAACACAGTGCATGCTCGTCTGCATGCAAGTATTTAACATTTTGTGGTTACATCGGTTTTGTAATGTACCAGCATTTGACATTTGCAATGGCTTTATCTCCCGCTTACATTAACCAGTGATCTAGCATTGTTAATCACTTAAAATTTTTAACTAGAAAAAACTATACTCGAAATTTCATTACTCTGTATTAATTGTTTGTTGATTTCTTCCGTCAGTCTATGTGCAGGGCTCATCCAGCATTCGATAGCCAGGCGCTTAAGAGAGGAGAAACAGCAATTTTCGCGTGGGTCAGTAGTGGCATGAGCCATTTATGTTACAATGGTTGCCAGACAGAGGTTGTCGCAGGGAAAATACAGAGTGTTTCAAAATGTTTCGACGTTTTAAAATTTGAATGACACGCAAACTAACATTTTTTGCACAAGGTACAACATTTACTCAACATTACTTACGAAGTACTAAATCGCTCGAACGACGACTATTCCGGTCTACAGTAAGCTCTAGCGTTTCGCCCAGTTTTTGAACATATTTCTCGTAACTGCTGGAGAAATTCTGGAAATTTCATCTTGAATTCGGTCTGTTACATGTCAAAAGCTTCTCGGCCGGTCGCAGTACACTGTCGCCTTCAAATAACCCCGTAGGAAAACTCTGGCACGGTTAAATCAGCGATTTCGGGCCCGTTTTCTGAGGGCCTGTTGACTTTCAGTTCGACGCACTGACAGTTTCAAGGAAGTTTCTTATCCAGTTCAATATTGCTCCGCGAGCAGGAATTGGATATCGCAGCTGAATCCTGACATGCTTACGGAAGGCACGTTGCACGCGCACGACAGATTCGCCGTAGTGAAAATAGCACTCCGCCGCGAACGTACGATGTCGCTGCGACTGTTAGGACTTGATTACTGACCTGTATATGGGATGCAACTTAACATTCCGTACTACTAACAGACGGCACCATTGTCGTTGTATCTTGTTTTTTAGAGGGCGTTATTCAAATCTGAAATCATCAAAAGATTGTGAAATACCCTATAGTACAGAATTGTAATCCAATGGTCGAGACGGATGGGGTAGAGTCGCTATGCGGAAACGTTTTTACCCAATTTTTACGTTAGTTGCAATGTAAATACATCGTAATAATCCTCATTATATTGCATTTATTAATATTTTCATGAAAGTCTCAAAAACGAAAGGCAAAGAATTATTTGGATATCCAAAAAAATCTCCAGGAAGGGATTACAAGGCGTACACGAGAACTACGTGTATAAAAGTAAATACCTTTGTTATTTTACATTTGATGATTTGCACGTGCTGGGACGACATTCTTCGGAAACTTTGGGGAAGCAGTAATTTCCTCGCTATCTAGCACACCTCGTAAACGCTGCGTTTCTACAGTTATTTCGTTGTTTTAAATTTTCTATAAAAAACAAACTTCATTTACATTCATAAAAGGTTCTCTTCCATCGCACACCTTGGCAGCAGAACACGCTTAACGTATCATGTTGCCAAATACTGGCGAGGGTAGCTGGTGTTGTACAATGGAATGTATTTTGATGCAGTCTCCCCGGGATGTAATTTATTTTTCCCTCTCGATGAGACAGGAATACCTTTAAACCTTTTTGATCAAATTCCTTACTTCACCATATATTGTTTGGCCACGATAAGTTGACGATTGAGCTACTGCTACCAGAAGCGTAGAAAATCGGAACTAGTTGAAAAATATATTTGTTTGTCTCCAAGCGCTGCCAACTTCAATTGGCCCAGAGGCGCGAAATGTTACTAAACGCATTGGAAGACTCGTGTCCACCACCACGTAACTTTTACAAGCTCTTGCTACGGGATGGGCAGTGTAGGGTAGCCGTGCGGTCTTGGGCGTCTTGCCACGGTTCCCGCGGCTCCCCCCTCCCCCCCCCCCCCAATGTCAGAGGTTCGAGCCCTCCCTTGGGCATGGATGTGTTTGTTGTCCTTAGCTTAAGTTAGATTAAGTAGTGTGTAAACCGAGGGACCGACGACCTCAGGAGTAAGGTCCCATAAAACTTACCACAAATTTAAAAATTTTCTTGTTACGGTGTTTTCATTAGAAAAAACTTATTCAGGTGTACTTCTTCAAGTCGCTGGGCAAGTTAATTTCAGAAACTTGCTTCATGTATTTGTTGCAGATATGCTGTCATCTTTAAAACTAAGAACAGCCACCACTGTTGAGGCGTTATTATTATTAAAGAAAAAAAACGTCACGAAACACAAAAATAAAGAAACAGAAAGAAATAAATGTTACTGGAGTACATCCTGATGTTACCAAGAAACACTAACTAAAATCAGAGGACTTAACTTAGACGAAAAACTTTCTGACGATGCAGTATGCAAATTTCTAACGTCTCTTGTCTATTGTGTAATCAAATAATCGATAACAGGAAACAAAAATGCCACAAGCTATCCCAGACTGCCTTTTAATTACTCTTCGATTATTTGCAAGCAGTATTTGTCACTTATATTACAAACCTAATGCATTCACGTTGACAGTAACATCAAAAACCAGCAAAAATTTTAATACGTCTATACAGCCACTCTACTTTCCCTACTGGTGAACCAAATTCGTTAGTAAACTCGTTCCACACTTCAGTAATTGGTCGTGCCAATTATGTGTGCTAGGGGTTCCAAAAGTACTTTTGTTTCTGTCCGTCTGGCTTTCTGCCATTTTCTATTCAACACTAATATTTTCTCACACACGACTTCTGCAAGTTTGACAAAAACTTCTAGGAACTGAAAATTCCTCAAGTACTTGCAGCAAGACGCAAAAAACTGGAACGAATTTTCACCCTGCAGCAATGTGTGCGCTGATATGAAACTCCCTGGCAGACTAATATTTTGTGCCGGACAGGGGACTCAACCTCGAACCTGGTCTGGCAGACAGTTTCCACTAACTTGCGGAGACAACTTTTTGAAGATGATGAAATTGCAGAGTCGACGTGCACTGCAGCATTGTTTACTGCTGTGTGTTGCATCGTTATTATATTGTGTTGTGTTTGCGTCTCTTTAATTTGTAAAATGAGTCAAGAGGCCGTCCCTGGATCGTCACGGAACTCTTCGGGTTCACCGTAGACTCCTAACAGGAAAAGAAAACGAGTAGTGGTGAACGAAACATGATAGAGAATATGCTGTGATACGGAGAAGGAGAAGAAAGGCTTATTCCATCCACTTACGCAGTTTCAATTAAGAGCTGCTACGTACGCAGGGAACAGCGTCTCCAGTTTTACACGGCTGAGGATGTTTTCCAAATCTCATTTAGGTGGATCACCTAGTACCCCTGGAAAGATAACGTAACTGCTCGTTGTTCTATAATAATTTCAAATTTCCTATATTTTTACAGATTCGCCAGAAATTCGTAATGAGTGCTTACGAGGTCGCAGTTACTTAGAAAGGTGTACTCCTGTTTTCAATAATATGTGCCATATTATTCCTAAGGATCACTCGTGCATTTAGAGGATTACTGTAAAGGCACCGTAGTTTTGCCGTATCGCATGGCGCGGTGGGAGTGAATGTACAGGAGTCTCACATTCCTCCTCTCCCATCACTCCTCGCGCGAAGTGCCGAAATGGAGTGCGCGTATAGTTTCGTTAAATTTTTACTTTTGACATGCCTTCAGTGCTGTCCAAATATCTGATAAATATACTTTCTTGCACTTAAGAGGAGATGCAGCCAGGTCATGAACGAAACTGATGATTTCAATAGGCGGGTCATCCGAAGCAAAGTGGAGGAGTTCTACAACGTGAAGCGGATGGTGCCAAGCTTGCGGAAGCTTTTGTCAGTTTTACGAGAGAAGACTGGATGGAGATGGGGACATACTTCCCACGCAAACGTTTTGAAAGCAGTGTTTTTTGTTTGCGCCGAGTGCATAATAAACGAACTGTAATGTTGGAGTGTCCTGAAGTGTATTGGCGTTCTACGTAGTTTCCAGGTACAGATGAAAAACATCAGGCAAGTTGTTAGTGGGCTGTTCTATCGGACGAGTCTTGAATGGATAACAACACCTCTAGTTCTTGGAGAAGTCAGCTGTGGGCAATTGTCATGGACAATTGAAATTCACTAATTTTGAAAAGCTGTTTACAAATACGGTGGTTTCTAATATTCAACCCAATACTGCAATTGCGATGGGTAATGCGCCATACCACGGCAGGGATTTCCACAGAGCACCAAATTTTTTTTTTTTTTTTTTTAAGTTCCTATGTGACCAAACATCTGAGGTCATCGCTCTCTAGGCCTACACACTACTTAAACTAACTTACGCTAAGGACAATACACACACTCATGCTCGAGCGAGAACTCGAACCTCCGACGGCGGGAGCCGCGCGAACAGTGGCAAGTTGCCCAAGACCGCGCAGAGCGGCTAGTAAATAAAATCTCTAGAGTAATATGTTAGGGTAGCGGTGGGACAGAAAAATAACCTGTGGTGACTGAGTGAGGAAGACTGAACTGTTAACTAAAAGAAAGGAAAATAAACCAGCCGAAAAGGTGCACATCGTAGATAAAACAACTTATAGTAGAGTCCACGGAGTAGTCCATTTACCGCCATACAACTACGATCTAAGTCTCATAGAACTGATATGGGCAAAATTAAACACAGTTTTATGGAGAACAATATCACTTGTGACATGTCGAAGGGAAGACTGCGAAATCTTGTAAATCTTGCTTTCCTTTGAAGTGTTGAATTGGATTAGTACTGCAGAAGAGAGCAGCAGCTGGAGCCAAGAGGTAGAGTAATGGAAATGGCCATCCATGAAGCTATCATCAATACCACGCCCTCAAGCGACAATGATGATGACCTTGTATCAACTACAGATGACAGTGGATCTTACTGAACAGGATTTTGACAATTATTTCGGCATTACTGCTGGGGTGTGTTTCATAAAAGCCACGTGCCGACAGATTCCAAAAATCACTTTTTGACTGACGATTCAAAGTGTCGTATGTTCTACATTCACCTACTTTCAGTTTTCATTATTTTCGAGAAACGGATAATACATAAGTTGTGGGTAAGACCCTCGTGCATGAACATGTCAACATATTAAGTGATTTATGATTCATTTCAGGAGTCATTTAAGGGCGAATTATTTTCGCGAGTGTCGCCATAAAACGTGGATAGTGGTGCCAGCACTGCTGCAAGCAGCCGACGCTGCCTTCCACTCACCAGCCGCAATGCGGGGGCGAGGCCGTTACCGACAGCTATGGCGCAAACCGTCAGATTATCGTGGCAAAACAGTAAACAGAATCGCTGGGTTACACTAGCGCGTTGCGTTGGGGTGGAATGACTTTAGTATTGCACGATGGCAAACTTTCTTCATCTTTAAAACTCTTGTCGTACTATTGTGGATTTGTTGGTCCTCTAACGTGTCAATTAACAGAAGATATCTGCATGTAGGGGCCCAATCATATCAGTAAAAAAAAAATCTATAAGGCTGTTGAAAATTTTCGTTTTTTAGGAAGTATTGATGAAATTCTTATGTTTTACCGTTTGCTCATTTGTCAGTTTTTGAATCCAGGTCCAAAAGAGCCAGTACTCTTTAGTAAGCATACGTAGACAGACGGCAGTAAGTTTCCGGAAAGGGTCACAACATATTTTGCTGTATACAATTGGCTTAATTTCTTCATATCCTGCCATTTCACGTGAAGTACCGAGAGATTGCAGAGCACTCTCACTTCTGATTCGGTATCATGCCGCTTTATGTTCTTAGGAAAGATGATCTTTATTACAGTCTGACTTCACACATAATGACGAAATGGTGGGCAGTAGTTAACACTCTTGCTTATGTGCTCTAGTGAAGGAATAGCAGTAAGCTTTACCTGCACAGGGTGCCGTTATAAACGACTGCAGTAAAAGCGAATGGCGACTGAGGGCCGAGGGGAGCGTTTTTTCTGTGGAACCTGGGTGAAAACATTTGCAGATTGCTGAGTTCCTAAGTCTCATTGTGCAGAGACGTTCGATGGCGCCGGTCTGTCGGCAGTCACGCCCAGGTAGGCTGACTAGCGCCGAGAAGACTGGCTATAAAGCAGAGGATGGGCCCTTGTTAGGCAGGAAGTCGACGAGACGACAGTGAGCTTTCTGCTGATTTCCGTGGGACAGGTCACTGGCGCCCAGACGTCCAGACTCTGTTACAAAATATATTTGTGAAGGCACGAGGCTTTTAGAGAGTTTGTGGTCGTTCTTTGGAAACTTCCAAATGGACACTACAGGGAAGTTCACAATCTTCTTATGGAGGGCTGCGGTTCCATACTGGTCATGTTGTTAGGAAAAGACACAGCGTAAAAGTGTCAGAAAGAGGCCGTGAAGCTGATTTTTTTTCCTTTTCTCCAAATTGACTTTAGTCTCTGATTGGTCAAATCTGTCTCTGCAGAGCAAGAGGCAGTCTCTCATCTTCGAATGCAGTGCTCCAGATCGTGGATGGCTTGTGCTGAAGTGGGAGTAGTTTAAGATATAAATGTGCTTCGCTAACGAGCTGGCGAGGAAAGTGGAGAGAAAGAAAGGGGTACACTCTTGTTCTGGCACTTCACTAGTGAAGAACGGCAGGTCTTTACCTAAACGGTGAGACTTGTGTCCCTTGCTAGTGTGCCACTTAGCGCCTGTGCCAGTCACCTTCCGAACTGTCAGTACTGCTTCTAGCATCACTCACACAACGAGTTATATGTGGGTGTACTTATTTGCCCTGAGTCGTCCGTTTAAACATTTGACATATTCCGTCACGTGTAGTCATGGGACACAGTCAAATTGGTTTGGCAGACCAGCAAACGGGTCTACCTGCGCACTGGAATCCACTGGGGTTTCAGAGGCTCATAGGGAAGTACCTGCTTTCCGAATTAGCCGAACACGAGACCACATACTTGCATTTTTCGTGCTGGTGACATTAATAAGAGATTGCTGCCATCCATGACTTCAGTCGCCAAACGCATCGTGGTGTGCCGCCCTGACCAGCAGAACGGTAAAGTATTCGCTGCCATGGCTTGGGTCCCAGTATACAGGGTGATTCAAAAAGAATACCACAACTTTAAAAATGTGTATTTAATGAAAGAAACATAATATAACCTTCTGTTATACATCATTACAAAGAGTATTTAAAAAGGTTTTTTTTTACTCAAAAACAAGTTCAGGGATGTTCAATATGGCCCCCTCCAGACACTCGAGCAATATCAACCCGATACTCCAACTCGTTCCACACACTCTGTAGCATATCAGGCGTAACAGTTTGGATAGCTGCTGTTATTTCTCGTTTCAAATCATCAATGGTGGCTGGGAGAGGTGGCCGAAACACCATATCCTTAACATACCCCCATAAGAAAAAATCGCAGGGGGTAAGATCAGGGCTTCTTGGAGGCCAGTGATGAAGTGCTCTGTCACGGGCTGCCTGGCGGCCGATCCATCGCCTCGGGTAGTTGACGTTCAGGTTTCATAACTAACCTTTTTCGTAGGACTCTCCTTACAGTTGATTGTGGAATTTGCAGCTCTCTGCTAGCTCTGCGAGTCGATTTTCCTGGGCTGCGAACAAATGCTTGCTGGATGCGTGCTACATTTTCATCACTCCTTCTCGGCTGTCCAGAACTTTTCCCTTTGCACAAACACCCATTCTCTGTAAACTGCTTATACCAACGTTTAATACACCACCTATCAGGAGGTTTAACACCATACTTCGTTCGAAATGCACGCTGAACAACTGTCGTCGATTCACTTCTGGCGTACTCAATAACACAAAAAGCATTCTGGTGAGCGGTCGCCATCTTAGCATCAACTGACACTGGCGCCTAGTCAACAGCGCCTCAAGCGAACAAATGTACAACTAAATGAAACTTTATAGCTCCCTTAATTCGCCGACAGATAGTGCTTAGCTCTGCCTTTTGTCGTTGCAGAGTTTTAAATTCCTAAAGTTGTGGTATTCTTTTTGAATCACCCTGTATATCCCTCAGCTTCCTGTTCTTTCAAACCATATTTTTCTTTTTGGAATAGTAGAATACAGATGCTTGATGGTGACGTAGTTTTTGTGTCATACCCCAGATTCAAGTGTAGTTAGATAAATCGATCAGTGTTCTGGATAGTGCCTTCACAAGTTGATCACTTTGCCCACCATATGCCTCATATTAGTGAATGCATCGCCTAATGAACATGTTTGTGTGACATTTCTTTAGCTATTTCTTTTGTCTTGTGATGTGAAGAATGAGTAAATCTAATGACATTTAAACCAAAACTCCTATCTGTGTTCCGATGAACATTACCTTTGCCATTTTTATTTAAGTCCTGATTACAAAAGAAAGTAGCAAGCTTGCACTGCTTTTCCTCTCCATGATGCGGTGTTCGCTTATAAGTTAGTTGGTACTGGCAACCTGCAAAGATAAACTTGAAAATATTTTATTCATACGTGAAGTTAAAATGAATATATCGACGAACGTCGGGCAGTTAGAATTCTCGACTTACCTATTCGATAAAACGCTTTAATTACAATGCCTTCTAGGAAAGTAATTTGCAGAGATCCAGTGGACACTATAAGTACAATCCCTTCTTGGAAATGTGATTGCAATTCCAAATTATCCTTTGTCTTTTCTTATCATGCATTTCATGAGAAAAATGAATGAATACAATATACTGGACACTGTGTCGATTTATTTGTAGTTAAGTAACGTTGAAATTGAAAATAAAAAGCGGTTTCCGCTGAGGATCCCACTACCCTCGGATTAGCCTTCTGTACTTTTTCCCCTGGCCCAACCACTGCATGGAAACTACATTGACATAAATGGCTCATTTCATGCTCGACCCACGAAGGAAATGTTATTTCTTGTCAGTGCTTGGCCATCTGGAGCCTCCATATTTGCTACTTTCACTTCTGACCAGACGCTACGTAAATCATAAATTTTGATGAATTTGTTGTTGATGAGCAGGCGCAGTCTTCTTGTCAATTATAAAATTTGTTTCAATGGAAACACATAAAGAACTGGTACATCTGTTGCTTGATTTAAAGAACATGTTGGGTAACAATCAGGCCTTCGAGCTGATTTTCTCCAACTCAAGTCCTCAATTTCACGTGCTAACTGGCCCCCTTAGTATTAGGTCAAATGTGATACTTCAGTAGTACGATGTATGCACGTGATTTGTTACTAGCGGTGTGTGTAGTAATGCCACAGTAAATTCGGGACATTGATACACAAAAGATTTCTCTTCCTCTTCTTTCTCGCTGTATTATAAACTATCTCTCTACCTGCAGCATCGCCCATCTACGCACATCTAACATACATGGCACACATATACAGGGTATGATGGGTATAAGTGTAAATAATTTTTATGTGGTACCTTAATGTTTATCAGTGTGTCGGCAATTTTTTTCCCAGCGTTGCCGGTCGAAGTGGCCGTGCGGTTAAAGGCGCTGCAGCTTGGAACCGCAAGACCGCTACGGTCGCAGGTTCGAATCCTGCCTCGGGCATGGATGTTTGTGATGTCCTTAGGTTAGTTAGGTTTAACTAGTTCTAAGTTCTAGGGGACTAATGACCTCAGCAGTTGAGTCCCATAGTGCTCAGAGCCATTTGAACCATTTTTTTTCCCAGCGTTGAACAGTCTTTCAACAACCTGATGTTTACCGCACGAGTGTAGCTGCATCATTGTGTGGACTACGTCTGTCAGGGTAGACAAACTATTTTGCGCCCACACATTCACATTTTAAAACCTGACTTGCTGTTCAGGAGAAAATAAGCATTAATGGCTTGCTCTACTAACATGCCACGTGCTATCCAACATAAAAATACACAACTTGTAATAGCTGTAAGTATTATTCTGCAAATGATGTAAATACTTATGTTGTTCAGTACATCATCCTCAATCACCTATAAAAATATCTGCACTTACACTCATGACACCCAATAAATCTGATTCTCTGGTGTTTTACACCACATATCTCAAACTTTATTTGTGGTATGCAGCCAAGTAGCATTTTCTTAGATCCTGAAACACGTTGACAAAAGTATTATCTCGCTGCAGTGCTCATTCTCACGTCTTGGTTCACACACTGAACAGAACAAATAAGGCACAAATTGTACCTCATACTGTTCAAATATTCCAAGCCAATTCAGTACATCTACATCTACATTTACACTCCGCAAGCCACCCAACGGTTATGGCGGAGGGCACTTTACGTGCCACGGTCATTACCTCCCTTTCCTGTTCCAGTCGCGTATGGTTCGCGGGAAGAACGACTGCCGGAAAGCCTCCGTGCGCGCTCGAATCTCTCTAATTTTACATTCGTGATTTCCTCGGGAGGTATAAGTAGGGGGAAGCAATATATTCGATACCTCATCCAGAAACGCACCCTCTCGATACGTAGACAGCAAGCTACACCGATATGCAGAGCGCCTCTCTTGCAGAGTCTGCCACTTGGGTTTGCTAAACATCTCCGCAACGCTATCATGCTTACCAGATAACCCTGTGACGAAACGCGCCGTTCTTCTTTGGATCTTCTCTATCTCCTCTGTCAACCCGACCTGGTACGGATCCCACACTGATGAGCAATACTCAAGTATAGGTCGAACGAGTGTTTTGTAAGCCACCTCCTTTGTTGATGGACTACATTTTCTAAGGACTCTCCCAATGAATCTCAACCTGGCACCTTCCGTACCAGTAATTAATTTTATATGATCATTCCACTTCAAATCGTTCCGTACGCATACTCCCAGATATTTTACACAAGTAACAGCTACCACTGTTTGTTCCGCTATCATATAATCATACAATAAAGGATCCTTCTTTTTATGTACTCGCAATACATTACATTTGTCTATGTTAAGGGTCAGTTGCCACTCCCTGCACCAAGTTCCTATCCTCTGCAGATCTTCCTGCATTTCGCTGCAGTTTTCTAATACTGCAACTTCTCTGTATGCTACAGCATCATCTACGAAAAGCCGCATGGAACTTCCGGCACTATCTACTAGGTCATTTATATATATTGTGAAAAGCAATGGTCCCATAACACTCCCCTGTGGCACGTAAAAGGTTACTTCAACGACTATAGACGTCTCTCCATTTAGAACGACATGCTGTGTTCTGTTTGCTAAAAACTCTTCAATCCAGCCACACAGCTGGTCTGATATTCCGTAGGCTCTTACTTTGTTTATCAGGCGACAGTGCGGAACTGTATCGAACGCCTTCAGGAAGTCAAGGAAAATGGCATCTACCTGGGAGCCTGTATCTAATATTTTCTGGGTCTCATGAACAAATATAGCGAGTTGGGTCTCACACGATCGCTGTTTCCGGATTTCATGTTGATTCCTACAGAGCAGATTCTGGGTTTCCAGAAATGACATACAGTCGTTTCAGAACATTTTTACATACCACCACTTTACCATTCCCATCTCTAAGGATAGTAGGGGTCCCTTACTCCCACAGGACTTTTATACAAACATTTGGCATGTACATGCCAAATCTGGTTGAAACTGCTCCTGGTATATCTGAGTTATGCTTCTAGGTCACACCCTTTCACCCCCATCCACAGCCATATGGTTGCTATGGAGATCATACAGTCCAAGTAATTTTTATCATAGATTCAAGTGTTGTGACTGCCCATCTTGGTAGATACCGTTGCAGGCATTACAGTGACGGACTCCTATGTGACAGTCTTTGCATCCCACACTCCTTTCCACACACACTCATACAAAAATACACACACAAACGCACACACACTCACTCACTCACAGACATACACACACACATATGAACACCCCTAAGGGCAAAAAGTCATCTTGAGTGTTATCAATAGGCCTAACGTCACCAAAAACTATGGATTCGGTACTAATATCGGTCGCTACGAACATTTTTACGTTTTCGCTGCTTCTCACAACCACACCCACACCTTGGAGCCGTAGGTAGACTTATATTACCCACACAATATTTTTATACAAATTCATTCATATTATAAAAATAAATGTATCCATATACACATCAGATAGAAAATCTCAAAGTCAAAAAATAACATAAAGTAAAGAAATTTCTGGAATACAGTTGTCTAGGTAGCATATATAAGCCATTAACACTGCAAGATCATAGGATAATGCAAGCACGAGATTGTTGTTTTGTTGTGGTCTTCAGTCCAGAGACTGGTCTGTTGCAGCTCTCCATGCTACCCTATCCTGTGCAAGCTTCTTCATCTCGAAGTACCTACTGCAACCTACAGCCTTCTGAATCTGCTTAGTGTATTCATCTCTTGGCCTCCCTCTACGATTTTTACCCTCCACGTTGCCCTCCAATACTAAATTGGTGATCCCTTGATGCCTCAGAACCTGTCCTACCAACCGATTACAGTAGAGCCACAAATTACTCTTCTCCCCAATCCTATTCAGTACGCCCTCATCAGTTACGTGATCTATCCATCTAACCGTCAGCATTCTTCTGTAGCACCACATTTCGAAAGCTTCTATTCTCTTCTTGTCTACACTATTTATCTCCATGTTTCACTTTCATACTTGGCTACACTTCACACAAATACCTTCAGAAAAGACTTCCTGACATTAAAATCTATATTCGATGTTAACAAATTTCTCTTCTTCAGAAACGCTTTCCTTGAGATTGCCAGTCTACATTTTATATCCTCTCTACTTCGACCATCATCAGTCACTTTGCTCCCCAAATAGCAAAACTCATCTTCTCATCTATTAATGTCCACTAGTAGGTGTGGGGTTGCTAGTCCCCCATCGGGCGCCTCCCCAGGTGGCGGATAGGGGAAAGCCTCCCAGATATGGGTGGCACCGGGGAAATGAAATACCCGGGGTGGACCAAAACTAGCAGTGTGGTGGGGTCTGTACTCTAGTGGAGCGGCCTACCAAAGGTGTCTGTACCCCATGTCAGGGGCGGCCTGGAAATTATATCGCCAATACGTTCTGAAGCAAGCGTGGCGATTATGCTTCTCACCTTCGAGTTACTTTGTGTGACATTAATGTTAAATTTTCCGGAGTAATAGCCCCACAGTTGGATCTCCGGGTGGGAGCAACTTTGATGTCCCAAACACCAAGTGGTGCTGAGAAGAAGATACAGACTCTTCACGTCTGTACATATAACTGTCGCTCTCTAATAGGCAACGACAGACTAGAAGAGATCGAGAAAGAGCTTACAAAAATCAACTGGAGTATTGTTGGTTTAAGCGAAGTTCGCCGAAAAGGGGAAGACTGTCTCCGTTTGCGCTCTGGCAACTTGTTTTACTTTTGTGGCGATCCAGAAGGAAAACTCAATGGAGTTGAGTTCTTAATCAACAAGAATATTGCTGATAGAGTATCTGTCTTAGAAGAAACTTCCAGCAGGACAGCTCTAATGGCCCTGAAGGTGTCGAATAGGTATAAAATACAGATTGTTCAGGTGTACGCTCCCACCTCAAGACACCCTGACGAAGAAATTGGATCCTTTTACGAAAGTCTGGATAACACCTGTAAAAAAGGTAGCGATTGTCACTTCCAGATGGTCATTGGAGATTTCAATGCAAAAACCTGGAAGAACATTCCTCGAAATTCCAAGAAGTCCTCCAAAGCAAGTTCCACGTAACTAAAGATTGTGATTTGGCGGAAATGATTGTTTCAAGTGCACAAGAAGTCGGTGGCCTATGCCAAAAAAATAAACAACCAAAGAAATTCAGTGCCAAAACTGAAACCCTTTTACAACAGAGGAGAGAAATGAAAATCCAAACCGATCGTGACATGGTGGCGTATTCCGAACTATGTAAGGCAGTGCGAAGAGAAATGAAAACTGACATACAGAAATTCACTGAAGACACCTTACGAGCACGCTTGGAGAACAAGACAAGTTTAAAGTCAGCCAAACGCAAACTCACAATAGGTAAAAAGCAGATTATCGCACTCGATGGAAATGACAGTCGAATCACTGAAAAGGAGGCGGTTTTGAAGATCATCAGAGACTTTTATAGCAATTTGTATAGCAATCCAGGGGAAAATTTGAGTGTATCTAATTTAAATGATATATCTAGTGTTCCAGATATACTCCCATCGGAAGTCAAGCGTGCTCTAGATAGCATGAAGAAGGGAACAGTGCCAGGTGATGATGAGCTCAGCGTTGACATCCTCAAACTGGCAGGAGAGGTAACAATAAATCACGTGGCAAAAGTATTTACTTCCTGCCTGCACTATGCTTCAATCCCACTATCGTGGAACAAGGCTAAGATTATTTTGATGCACAAGAAAGGAAGTATTCACAATATTAAAAACTACCGTCCTATCAGCTTGCTCTCAATTTTGTACAAAATTTTTACAAAGATCTTGTTAAACCGAATTAGTTCCACCCTAGACTCAGCCCAACCTATAGAACAAGCTGGATTCCGAAGCAATTTTAGCACTATTGACCACATTCTGACCGTTAGTGAAGTGATAAGCAGAGCGAATGAATACCAACTGCCTCTCTGCATTGCCTTTGTTGACTTTGAAAAGGCATTTGACTCCGTTAGCCATGTAGCTGTCCTCCAAGCTTTGAGTGAGCAAGGAGTGGGAGCAGCATACATTGAAGTGCTCAGGAAAATCTACGAGAATTCTTCAGCTTATGTTAACATCGGCGAATCAACTCAAGAATTCCGCATCATGAGGGGTGTCAAGCAAGGCGATCCCATCTCCCCAAAACTGTTCTCTGCTGTATTGGAAATGGCTATGTCAAAGCTGAGCTGGGAAGGTAAGGGAATTAGAATTAATGGAAGAAGGCTTACCAACTTGAGATTTGCTGATGATATTGCCTTACTGGCCAAAGACTTCGCAGAGCTCCAAAACTTAGTTACAGATCTTGCATCGGAATGTTAGCTGGTTGGCTTGAACATGAACCTTTCCAAAACAAAAGTAATATCCAACAAATGGGTCCCAGCTGGAGATGTGAAAGTCAAGGACAGTCTACTAGAAGAGGTCAGTGAATATGTCTACCTTGGCCAGATTATAAATATGAAGGGAGACATAAGACCAGAAATCTATCGACGCATCAAGCTTGGCTGGCAAGCATTTGGGAAGAATTCAAAAGTATTCTGATCAAAAATGCCAGTAAATCTGAAGAAAGCAGTATTTGATCAATGCATTCTTCCTGTGATGACGTACGCATGCGAGACATGGACATTGAACTCATTCACAAAAGGGAAACTTAGGACAGCACAGAGAGCCATGGAGAGATCAATGCTGGGCTATACAAGAAAGGACAGGAAAAGGGCAGATGACATCCGGTCTGTGACGAAGGTTAATGACATCTTAGAGAGAGTAGGTTCCTTGAAATGGCAGTGGGCTGGCCACGTCGCAAGAAGAAAAGACAACAGATGGACGAAGTTAGTACTGGAGTGGAGTCCGAGAGAGCACCGGAGGCCTAGAGGAAGACCACCAGACAGATGGGACAAAGACATCAAGAAGATCGCTGGTAACACCTCGCAGAGAACTGCCCAAGACCGTCCCACTTGGAGAAGACTTCTGAAAGCCTACCTGAATCCACGACTCGAAGAGGCCACATCATGTAATGATTGAATTGGCTGATGATGATGATGATGAGTAGGTGTCCAGATCCTTTTGACCATGTGGTGTTTATAAATGTGACGTTTGTAGGTGAATAATGGAAGAACCTTGTATTATTCGATTACGCTAACCGAGCGAGGTGGCGTAGTGGTTAGCACACACTGCACTCGCAAACCCGCGTCCGGCCATCTTGATTTAGGTTTTCAGTGATTTCCCTAAATCTACTAGTTTAAGTGTCTCATTTCCTAATCTAATTCCCACAGCATCGTCTAATTTAATTCAGCTACATTCTATTATCCTCGTTTTGTTTTTGTTGATGTTCATCTTATATCCTCAAGACACTGTCCATTCCGTCCAACTGGTCTTACAGGTCCCTTGCTGTTCTAACAGAATTACAATGTCCTCAGCAAACCTCAAAGTTTTAATTTCTTCTCCACGGATTGTAATTCCAACTGCAAATTTTTCTTTTCTTTCCTTTACTGCTTGCTCAATATACATATTAAATGACATCGGGCAGAGGCTACAACCCTGTTTCACTCCCTTCACAACCACTGCTTCGCATTCGTGCCCCTCTACTCTTATAACCACCACCTAGTATCTGTACAAATTGTAAATAGCCTTTCGTTCCCTGTATTTGACCCCCACCACACTCAGAATTTGAAAGAGAGTCTTTCAGTCAACATTGTCAATAGCCCCCCCCCTCTTGAACCATGGACCTTGTCGTTGGTGGGGAGCCTAACGTGCCTCAACGATACAGATAGCCGTACCGTAGGTTCAACCACAATGGAGGGGTATATGTTGAGAGGCCAGACAAACGTGTGGCTCCTGAAGAGGGGCAGCGGCCTTTTCAGTAGTTGCAGGGGCAACAGTCTGGATGATTGACTGATCTGGCCTTGTAACACTAACCAAAACGTCCTTGCTGTTGTGGTACTGCGAACGGCTGAAAGCAAGGGGAAAATACAGGCGTAATTTTTCCCGAGGGCATGCAGCTTTACTGTATGATTAAATGATGATAGCATCCTCTTGGGTAAAATATTCCGGAAGTAAAATAGTCCCCCATTCGGATCTCCGGGCGGGGACTACTCAGGAGGACGTCGTTATCAGGAGAAAGAAAACTGGCGTTCTACGGATCGGAGAGTGGAATGTCAGATCCCTTAATCGGGCAGGTAGGTTGTTGTTGTTGTTGTTGTCTTCAGTCCTGAGACTGGTTTGATTCAGCTCTCCATGCTACTCTATCCTGTGCAAGCTTCTTCATCTCCCAGTACTTACTGCGACCTACATCCTTCTGAATCTGCTTAGTGTATTCATCTCTTGGTTTCCCTCTACGATTTTTACCCTCCACGCTGCCCTCCAATGCTAAATTTGTGATACCTTGATGCCTCAGAACATGTCCTACCAACCGGTCCCTTCTTCTTGTCAAGTTGTGCCACAAACTCCTCTTCTCCCCAATTCTATTCAATACCTCCTCATTAGTTATGTGATCTACCCATCTAATTTCCAGCATTCTTCTGTAGCACCACATTTCAAAAGCTTCTATTCTCTTCTTGTCCAAACTATTTATCGTCCATGTTTCACTTCCATACTTGGCTACACTCCATACAAATACTTTCAGAAACGACTTCCTGACACTTAAATCTATACTCGATGTTAACAAATTTCTCCTCTTCAGAAACGCTTTCCTTGTCATTGCCAGTCTACATTTTATATCCTCTCTACTTCGACCAACATCAGTTATTTTGCTCCCCAAATAGCAAAACTCCTTTGCTACTTTAAGCGTCTCATTTCCTAATCTAATTCCCTCAGCATCACCCGACTTAATTCGACTACATTCCATTATCCTCGTTTTGCTTTTGTTGATGTTCATCTTCTATCCTCCTTTCAAGACACTGTCCATTCCGTTCAACTGCTCTTCCAAGTCCTTTGCTATCTCTCACAGAATTACAATGTCATCGGCGAACCTCAAAGTTTTTATTTCTTCTCCCTGGACTTTAATACCCACTCCGAATTTTTCTTTTGTTTCCTTTACTGCTTGCTCAATATACAGATTGAATAACATCGGGGACAGGCTACAACCCTGTCTCACTCCCTTCCCAACCGCTGCTTCTCTTTCATGCCCCTCGACTCTTATAACTGCCATCTGGTTTCTGTACAAATTGTAAATAGCCTTTCGCTCCCTGTATTTTACCCCTGCCACCTTCAGAATTTGAAAAAGAGTATTCCAGTCAACACTGTCAAAAGCTTTCTCTAAGTCTACAAATGCTAGAAATGTAGGTTTGCCTTTCCTTAATCTATTTTCTAAGATAAGTCGTAGGGTCAGTATTGCCTCACGTGTTCCAACATTTCTGCGGAATCCAAACTGATCTTCGCCGAGGTCGGCTTCTACCAATTTTTCCATTCCTCTGTAAAGAATACGCGTTAATATTTTGCAGCTGTGACTTATTAAACTGATAGTTCGGTAATTTTCACATCTGTCAACACCTGCTTTCTTTGGGATTGGGATTATTATATTCTTCTTGAAGTCTGAGGGTATTTCGCCTGTCTCATACATCTTGCTCACCAGATGGTAGAGTTTTGTCAGGACTGGCTCTCCCAAGGTCGTCAGTAGTTCCAATGGCATGTTGTCCACTCCCGGGGCCTTGTTTCGACTCAGGTCTTTCAGTGCTCTGTCAAACTCTTCATGCAGTATCGTATCTCCCATTTCATCTTCTTCTACATCCTCTTCCATTTCCATAATATTGCCCTCAAGTACATCGCCCTTGTATAGATCCTCTATATACTCCTTCCATCTTTCTGCTTTCCCTTCTTTGCTTAGAACTGGGTTTCCATCTGAGCTCTTGATATTCATACAAGTGGCTCTCTTTTCTCCAAAGGACTCTTTAATTTTCCTGTAGGCAGTATCTATCTTACCCCTAGTAAGATAAGCCTCTATAACCTTACATAGGTTAGAAAATTTAAAACAGGAAATGGATAGGTTAAAGTTATATATAGTAGGAAATAGTGAAGTTCGGTGGCAGGAGGAACAAGACTTTTGGTCAGGTGAATACAGGGTTATAAGTACAAAATGAAATAGGGGTAATGCAGGAGTAGGTTCAATAATGAGTAAAAAGATAGGAGTGCGGGTAAGCTATTACAAACAGCACAGTGAACGCATTATTGTTGCCAAGATAGATACGAAGCCCATGCCTATTACAATAGTACAAGTTAATATACCAACTAGCCCTGCAGATGATGAAGAAATTCATGAAATGTATGATGAGATAAAAGAAATTATTCAAGTACTGAAGGGGGACGAAAATTTAATAGTCATGGGTGACTGGAATTCAACAGTAGGAAAAGGAAGAGAAGGAAACGTAGTAGGTGAATATGGATTAGGGCTAAGAAACGAAAGAGGAAGCCGCCTGGTAGAATTTTGCACAGAACATAACTTAATCATAGCTAACACTTGGTTCAGGAATCATGAAAGAAGGTTGTATACATGGAAGAGCCCTGGAGATACTAAAAGGTTTCAGATAGATTATATAATGGTGAGATAGAGATTTAGGAACCAGGTTTCAACTTGTAAGATATTTCCAGGGGCAGATGTGGACTCTGACCACAATCTATTGGTTATAAACTGTAGATTAAAACTGAAGAAACTGCAAAAAGGTGGGAACTTAAGGAGATGGGACCTCGATAAACTGAAAGAACCAGAGGTTGTACAGAGTTTCAGGGAGAGCATAAGCGAACAATTGACAGGAATGGGGGAAAGAAATACAGTAGATGAAGAATAGGTAGCTTTGAGGGATGAAATAGTGAAGGCAGCAGAGGATCAAGTAGGTAAAAAGACGAGGGCTAGAAGAAATCTTTGGATAACAGAAGAAATATTGAATTCAATTGATGAAAGGAGAAAATATAAAAATGCAGTAAATGAAGCAGGCAAAAAGGAATACAAACGTCTCAAAAATGAGATCGACAGGAAGTGCAAAATGGCTAAGCAGGGATGGTTAGAGAACAAATGTAAGGATGTAGAGGCTTATGTCACGAGGAGTAAGATAGACACTGCCTACAGGAAAATTAAAGAGACCTTTGGAGAAAAGAATATCAAGAGCTCAGATGGAAACCCAGTTCTAAGCAAAGAAGGGAAAGCAGAAAGGTGGAAGGAGTATATAGAGGGTCATTACAAGGGCGATGTTCTTGAGGACAATATTATAGAAACGCAAGAGGATGTAGATGAATATGAAATGGGAGATACGATACTGCGTGAAGAGTTTGACAGAGCACTAAAAGACATAAGTCGAAATAAGGCCCTGGGAGTAGACAACACTCCATTAGAACTACTGATAGCCTTGGGAGAGCCAGCCCTGACAAAACTCTACCTTCTGGTGAGCAAGATGTATGAGACAGGCGAAATTCCCTCGAACTTCAAGAAGAATATAATAATTCCAATCCCAAAGAAAGCAGATGTTGACAGATGTGAAAATTACCGAACTATCAGTTTAATAAGTCACAACTGCAAAATACTAACGCGAATTCTTTACAGAGGAATGGAAAAACTGGTAGAAGCCGACCTCGGGGAAGATCAGTTTGGATTCCGTCGAAATGTTGGATCACGTGAGGCAATACTAACCCTACGTCTTATCCTAGAAGAAAGATTCAGGAAAGGCAAACCTACGTTTCTAGCATTTGTAGACTCAGAGAAAGCTTTTGACAATGTTGACTGGAATACTCTCTTTCAAATTCTGGAGGTGGCAGTGGTAAAATACAGGGAGCGAAAGGCTATTTACAATTTGTACAGAAACCAGATGGCAGTTATAAGAGTCGTGGGACATGAAAGGGAAGCAGTGGTTGGGAAGGGAGTGAGACAGGATTGTAGCCTCTCCCCGATGTTATTCAATCTGTATATTGAGCAAGCAGTAAAGGAAACAAAAGAAAAGTTCGGAGTAAGTATTAAAATCCATGGAGAAGAAATAAAAACTTTGAGGTTCGCGGTTGATATTGTAATTCTGTGAGTGACAGCAAAGGACTTGGAAGAGCAGTTGAACGGAATGGACAGTGTCTTGAAAGGAGGGTATAAGATGAACATCAACAAAAGCAAACCGAGGATAATGGAATGTAGTCGAATTAAGTCGGGTGATGCTGAGGGAATTAGATTAGGAAATGAGACACCTAAACTAGTAAAGGAGTTTTGCTATTTGGGGAGTAAAATAACTGATGATGGTCGAAGTAGTGAGGATATAAAATGTAGACTGGTAATGGCAAGGAAAGCGTTTCTGAAGAAGAGAAATTTGTTAACATCGAGTATAGATTTAAGTGTTAGGAAGTCGTTTCTGAAAGTATTTGTATGGAGTGTAGCCGTGTATGGAAGTGAAACATGGACGATAAATAGTGTAGACAAGAAGAGAATAGAAGCTTTAAAAATGTGGTGCTACAGAAGAATGCTGAAGATTGGATGGGTAGATCACATAACTAACGAGGAAGTATTGAATAGAATTGGGGAGAAGAAGTGTTTGTGGCACAACTTGACTAGAAGAAGGGATCGGTTGGTAGGACATGTTCTGAGGCATCAAGGGATCACCAATTTAGTATTCGAGGGCAGCGTGGAGGGTTAGAATCGTAGAGGGAGACCAAGAGATGGATACACTAAGCAGATTCAGCAGGATGTAGGCTGCAGTTGGTACTGGGAGATGAAGAAGCTTGCACAGGATAGAGTAGCATGGAGAGCTGCATCAAACCAGTCTCAGGACTGAAAACCACAACAACAACAACATTGTCAAAAGCTTTCTCTAAAAATGTTAGAAACGTAGGTTTGCCTTTCCTTAATCTATCTTCTAAGATGAGTCGTAGGGTCAGTGTTGCGTCACGTGTTACAGCATTTCTACGGAATCCAAACCGATCTTCCCCCAGGACGTCTTCTACCAGTTATTTCATTCGTCATGTTAGTCTTATGCACCCATGAGTTGTTAAACATAGTTCGGTAAAGTTCACACCTGTCAACACTTGATTTCTTTGGGATTGGAATTATTCTTCTTGAGGTCTGAGGGTATTTCGCCTGTCTCAGATATCTTGCTCACCAGATGGTAGAGTTTTGTGAGGACTGGCTCTCCCAAGGCTGTCAGTAGTTCTAATGGAATGCTGTATACTCCCAGGGCCTTGTTTCCACTCAGGTCTTTCAGTACTCTGTCAAACTCGTCACTCAGTATCATATCTCCCATTTCGTCTTCATCTACTTCCTCTTCCATTTCCATAATATTTTCCTCCACACCCCTCCTATCCGCATCCTCTACCGAGGATGACACGACAGTCGGATGGTCCCGGTAGGCCACTCGTGGCCTGAAGACGGAGAGCTCTACATCGCTCTTGCATAGGCCCTCTACGTACTTCTTCCACCTTTCTGCTTTCCTTTCGTTGCTTTGAACCGGTATTCCATCTGAGCTCTTGATATTCATACAGTTGGTTCTTTTTTCTCCAAGGGTCTCTTTAATTTTCCTGTAGGCAATATCTATGTAACCCCTAGTGGTATATGCCTCTACATCCTTACATTTGTCCTCTAGCCATCCTTTCTTAGGCGTTTTGCATTTCCTATCGCTCTCATTTTTTGAGACGTTTGTATTCTTTTTGCCGGCCGGTGTGGCCGAGCGGTTCTAGGCGTTTCAGTCTGGAACCGCGCGACCGCTAGAGTCGCATGAATCCTGCCTCGACCATGGATGTGTGTGATGTCCTTAGGTTAGTTAGGTTTAAGTAGTTCTAAGTTCTAGGGGACTGATGACCTCAGATGTTAAGTCCCATAGTGCTCAGAGCCATTTGAACCATTTTGTATTCTTTTTTACCTGCTTCATTTACTGCATTTTTATATTTTCTTCTTTCATCAATTAAATTCAGTATATCTGCTGTTACCCAAGGATTTCTACTACCCGTCGTCTTTTTGCCTTCTTGATCCTCTGCTGCCTTTACTGTTTCATCTCTCAAAGCTACCCATTCTTCTTCTACAGTATTTGTTTCCCCCGTACTTGTCAATCGTTCCCTAATGCTTTCTCTGAAACCCTAAACCTCTGGTTCTTTCAGTTTATCCAGGTCCTATCTCCTTAAATTACTAACTTTTTGCGGTTTCTTCGTTTTAATTTGCAGTTGATAATCAATAAATTGTGGTCAGAGTCCACATCTGCCTGTGGAAATGGCTTACAATTTAAAACCTGGTTCCTAAATCTCTGTCTTATAATTTTATGTTCTATCTGAAACCTCTCAGTGTCTCCAGGTCTCTTATACGTATAAACCGTCTTTCATGATTCTTAAGCCAAGTGCTAGCTATGATTAAGTTATGTTCTGTGCAAAATTCTACCAGGTGGCCTTCTCTTTCTTTCCTTAACCACCATTCCATATTCACCTAGTACTTGTCTTTCTCTTCCTTTCCCAACTGTCGTATTTCAGTCTTCCAAGACCATTAAATTTTCGTGTCCCATCACTATCTGAATGATTTGTTTTATCTCATCATACATTTCTTCAGCCTCTTCGTCATCTACGGAGCTAATTGGCGTATAAACTTGTACTACTGTGGTAGTTTGGGCATCCAAGCTATCTTGGCTACAATAATGCGTTCACTATGCTGTTCGTAGTAGCTTACCCACGCTCCTATTTTGTTTTATTCATTATTAAACGTACTCCTGCATTACTCCTATTTGATTTTGTATTTACAACCCTGTATTCACCTGATCAGAAGTCTTGTTTATCCTACCACCGAACATCACTAATTCCCACTATACTTAACTTTAACCCATCCATTTATCTTTTTAAATTTTCTTACCTACCTGCCCAATTAAGGGATCTGACATTCCACGCATGAGATTAGTCGTTGAAAATGTAAAATGCTGGTGGCCGTGCGGTTAAAGGCGCTGCAGTCTGGAACCGCAAGACCGCTACGGTCGCAGGTTCGAATCCTGCCTCGGGCATGGATGTTTGTGATGTCCTTAGGTTAGTTAGGTTTAACTAGTTCTAAGTTCTAGGGGACTAATGATCTCAGCAGTTGAGTCCCATAGTGCTCAGAGCCATTTTTTTGTAAAATGCTGGTATATTAACAACCGTCGGAACTACCGGAATATTGAATACAATCCTGCAGCATTCCATGAACTGTGTTGTACAGGTGCAGGATGTCAGCTTGGCTCGGGGGCTGGAGTTCCATGCCTCTTGCTTATGGTCAGTCAATATAGCTACAAATGCTAGTTGAGGATGTGGCTGTAGTTGTCGTCCTAGGTTGTCCCATATGCGATCGGCTAGAGTCAGATCTGGTGATCGAGGAGACCAAGGCAACACGTCGATACTCTGTGCAGCAAGCTGGGTCACAACAGCGTTTGTGGACGAGCGTTATCCTGTTGGAAAAAATCCTCTGGAATGTTGTTCATAAATAGCAAAAACAGGTCGGATCACCATAATGACGCATAATTTTGCAGTCAGGTTGGGTGCGATAACCACGGGACTGCTCCTGCTGCAATTTGAAATCGCGCACCAGACCATAAATCCAGATGTAGGTCCAGTGTGTCTAGCACAACAGACAGAATGTTTGGAGCTCCTCAACGGGCCTCCTTCTAACCAACACATGGCCATCACTGGCACCGAGGCGGAATCATCTTTCATCCGAACACACAACAGACCTGCATGCTGTCCTTCCGTGATCTCTCGTTAGACTCCACTGAAGTCGCAAATGGCGGTGGTTTGGGGTCAGTGGATTGCGCTCTACAGGGCATCTGACTCGGAGCTGTACTTGAAGTAAACGATTCGTAACAGTTCGTTACGTCACTGTGGTGCCAAATGCTGCTCAGATGTCAGACACAGATTCAGTACGATGTGCCAGAGCAAACTTTCTTCTCGGTAGTGCCTTGTGGGCGTCTGGAGCCAGTTTTTTTGCAACCGTACCCTCCTGTGACCACCATTGCCAGAAATCATGGGCAGTTGTTATATTCCTGCCGAGGGTTTCTACATTACCGCAGAAAGAACATCCAGCTTCTTGCAGCCATATTACCTGACCTCTCATACTGATTGATATGTTGCTCATGGCATCTTTCTGATGTGACAGACGCGAAATTTTAATAGACATCATCTTTCAGATGTAGAAACAAACCTAATAAGTTTCGTTTATGTTACATAGCTCCTGCTTGGTGTTGCAAGTTTAGTCATTACGTATTTGAGAATGAGAGCAACCTAGTGACTTGGAACAAGTTTTATTCATAATTTAAAACCTTTGAGAACATTTTTCTCGCTAAAAATCCCCAAAAAATGAAGAAAGGAAAAACGTTTGTCTCACTTCATTTGCGCTGCTTGTTCAGTAAAATTCCCTCGCCAGGTCGTATACTTTTAATGGACAATATTTTCAGTTCATGAAATAGTTTGGGGGCACAGTCATTTCAAGATATTTTAATCGGTCCTAAATATTTTCGATACTACGTTGTTATATAAGATTATCAACTGTACTTTTATGCATTTTTAGTAAAAATGCAATTTGCTTGAGTATCCGTGTGAAAGCTTTTCTGTAACTAAATACAGTGCTAATGGTTCAAGTGGCTCTGAGCACTATGCGACTTAACTTCTTAAGTTATCAGTCGTCTAGAACTTAGGACTAATTAAACCTAACTAACCCAAAGACACAACACACATCCATGCACGAGGCAGGATTCGAACCTGCGACCGTAGCGGTCGCTCGGCTCCAGACTGTAGCGCCTAGAACCGCACGGCCACACTGGCCGGCTAAATACAGTGCTGATAGGTCTTATTAAAAAACGGTAGCCACACCTCTATCGACGCTGTATGTATCATACCAGTTCGCATGACTTAATTAATGTAAAATACATAAACTTCAGAGTACAGTTCTCGTACTACGTGTACTTGAAATTAATTATAGTGACCGGTTGCCCCACTGTTATGTTCCTTATTAGGGAAGTCGTTTAAATAGTAAAACCAGACGGCCGCGTTAGATTGTTCGAACCACTGATTTCACTTTCCCCGTAGTTCTTTATTTACCAGGCGGTTTTCAATAACTTTGTGGCGTCTAATGAAATAGAAAATGACAAACGGATAGACCAAGTATCGGGATTCAAACGTTACGAGAAAACACCCAGACGAGGAATTGCACTTAAAGGATAATCGTGACAGTTCCTTTGAACCATGCGGGTATCCTCGAGAGGTAAGTGGCAAATGTGGGAAACCTCTAACCAACTATTAAAGTAGTCACGCAAACCGCACCTGCAGTGAAAACACGCGAAATGACCGTTGCCCATATTGCTAAAGAAAAAACATATTAGCAGGCAGGTGGTGAAACAGTACTCTGCGTCCCGAGACAGAGGTTGAAGAAAATAAATTTTGCGAACAACGTAAGGAATATACATTCATTCACACTCGATATGATCAAGCCTAACGTAAACAGTCTGTTAAAATCACAATGGATAAATTTCTGCCATACTTTACAAAGCATTGGACTTACGTCCGCCACGAACCATAGACACTGACGCGAAAGACCATCCTGTGTGCCTCAACGATACAGACACTCGAACCGTAGGTGCAACCAGATTGAAAGCGCATCTGGGAAGAAGTGAGCCTAAAACTTCATGAAGAAGGGTGGAAGCATTTTGAATAGTATCACAGACAACAGTCTGGATGATCTACTGGTTTGACGTCAACCAAAATAGTCTTATGCTACGTTGGTACTGTGGCATTGTTGAAAGCATGGGGAAATTACAGTTGTTGTATTTCCTGATTGCATGTACCTCTACCGGACTGATGACCAGGAAAAATATATGGTACTCCTCACTGGTAAAGATGGCAGAATTATTCCTTTGCATGCTGCTAAATGGCATGTCTTTATCCCAGCTGGCAACTGCCTTTCGGGTAGAGTAAAACATAGTGAAACATCAGAGTTCCATGAAGAGATGATGAGTTACATATTTATTTTTAATTAGTTAGAAAGTTCGTTGTCTCATCTTTCATTCAGCTCGAGAAACTCATTTCTTGTACGAACGTTCCTCAAGACAATTGCAGTTATTCATGTTATTTTGTTTTGTCTTCCTTTCTCTCCCGCTTTACATCCTTCTTTCTCTGTGTTTCTTTTTCCTTTGGTCATCTTATTTTGGAGCTATTTTCCTCTTTCGTTTTGCCTTTGAGTTCTTCCTCCTGCAGTTCTCTTAATTTCGTTCATCGAAATCGATGATTTTAGAAATCTTCTGACTGTCACAGATGTAATTAACGAAGCACTACACCAGTTTGCATTGATATTTCATGAATGTTTGTGTGCGTGTTGTTCTACCTCTCTCGCCCTACATTCGTCTTTTCTTGGTTTTACTGCAATCTTAAACTGGAGAATATAAGTCTTGTGATACTGTACACACTAGTGTAGTATTGAATTATTGTATTCCTTCTCCATTGTGCATAAATTAACCACACGCATACCATCCGTCACTCAGTTTGTTTATGTGAAATCAAAATTTGGTACACAGAAATGAAATTAGCATGTGAGTCTGTCGTACGGAAAACGGATGGTCGACCTTGGGCTATTTGCAGAATTTTAGAATAGTGTGGTTCATCTACAAAGGATACCGCATATAGGACGCTAGTGCGACCTTTTCTTGAGGGCTGCTCGAGTGTTTGGGATCCGTACCAGCTTGGATTTAAGGAAGGTATCGAAGCAGTTCAGAGTCAGGCTGCTAGATTTTTTCACCTGTTAATTTGAACAGCGGAGATTCTTCAGGAAATGAAATGGAAATATCTGGATGGAAGGTGACGTTCTTTTCGAGGTATACTACTGAGAAAATATAGGAAACCGGTGTTTGAAGCTGACTGCTGGACGATTTAACTGCCATCAACATAAGTTGTTCGTGAGGACCACAAAGATAAGATACTAGAAACTAGGGCTTATACGGAGGCATACAGTTTTTCCCTCACTCTATTTGCGAGTGAAACAGGAAAGCAAATGACTAGTAGTAGTACAGGGACCCTCCGCCACGCGCCTTACAGTGGGTTGCGGAGTATCTACACTACTGGCCATTAGAATTGCTGCACCACGAAGATCACGTGCTACAGACGCGAAATTTAACCGACAGGAAGAAGATGCTGTGATATGAAAATGGTTAGCTTTTCAGATCATTCACACAAGGTTGACCTACAACGTGCTGACATGAGGAAAGTTTCCAAGCGATTTCTCATACACAAACAGCAGTTGACCGGCGTTGCCTGGTGAAACTTAGTTGTGATGCCTCGTGTAAGGAGGAGAAATGAGTACCATCACGTTTCCGACTTTGATAAAGGTCGGATTGTAGCCTATCGCGATTGTGGTTTATCGTATCGTGACATAGCTGCTCGTGTTGGTCGAGATCCAAAGACTGTTAGCAGAATATGGAATCGGTAGGTTCAGGAGGGTAATTCGGAACGCCGTGCTGGACCCCAACGGCCTCGTATCACCAGCAGTCGAGATGACAAGCATATTATCCGCATGGCTGTAACGGATAGTGCAGCCGCGTCTTGATACCTGAGTCAACAGATGGGGAAGTTTGCAAGACAACAACCATCTGCACGAACAGTTCGACAACATTTGCAGCAGCATGGACTATCAGCTCGGAGACCATGGCTGCGGTTACCCTTGACGCTGCATCACAGATAGGAGCGCCTGCGACGGTGTACTCAACGACGAACCAAGGTGCACGAATGACAAAACGTCGTTTTTTCGGATGAATCCAGGTTCTGTTTACAGCATCATGATGATCGCATCCGTATTTGGCGACATCACGGTGAACGCACATTGGAAGCCTGTATTCGTCATCGCCATACTGGCGTATCACTCGGCGTTATGGTATGGGGTGCCATTGATTACACGTCTCGGTCACCTCATGTTCGCATTGACAGCACTTTGAACAGTGGACGTTACATTTCAGACGTGTTACGACCCGTGGCTCTACCCTTCATTCGATCCCTGCGAAACCCTACATTTCTGCAGGATAATGCACGACCGCATGTTGCACGTCCTGTACGGGCCTTTCTGGATACAGAAATTGTTCGATTGCTGCCCTGACCACCACATTCTCCAGATCTCTCACCAATTGAAAACGTCTGGTCAATGGTGAGCGAGCAACTGGCTCGTCACAATACGCCAGTCTCTACCCTTGATGAACTGTGGTATCGTGTTGAAGCTGCATGGGCAGCTGTACCTGTACACGCCATCCAAGCTCTGTTTGAATCAATGCCCAGGCGTATCAAGGCCGTTATTACGCCCAGAGGTGGTTGTTCTGGGTACTGATTTCGCAGGATTTATGCACCCAATTTGCGTGAAAATGTAATGACATGTCAGTTCTAGTATAATATATTTGTCCAATGAATACCCGTTTACCATCTGCATTTCTTCTTGGTGTAGCAATTTTAAAGGCCAGTAGTGTATGTAGATGTCGATATTACCGTTTATGGCTTCGCAAAGAGTTTGTGTACATTCGAGAGAGCTCCGTTTTTCCTGAATTACGTTATTTACATCTAGACGTCATTCTGCTAACAGTAACACCACTTACTACTTCCTCTACGACTACGTGTACATCTACATAGGTATTCCGCAAACCACCGTGTGGTGCGTGACGAAGGGTATCCTGTACGACTAATAGTCATCTGCTCTCCTGTTCTACACGGAAATAGACCCAGGGAAAAACGACTGTCTATACAGTATACCTGCGTATGAGCCTTAATCTCTCGCATCTTATGTTCGCGGGGTTTACGCGCATTGTATGTTGGCGGCAGTAGAATCGTTCAGCAGTCAGCTTCAAATGGCGGTTCTCTAAATTTTCTTAGTAGTGTTTCTCGAAAAGAACGTCACCTTCCCTCCAGGAATTCCAGTTTGTGTTCCCGAAGCATCTCCGTAACAGTAACGTGTTTATAGAACCTACGGTTAACAAATCTAATAGCCCGTCTCTGAATTGCTTCAACGTCTTCGTTCATTTCGATCTATTATGGACCCCAAACATTCGGGCCGTACTCAAGAATAGGTCACAGGTGAACCACTCTTTCCTAAAATTCTACCAGTAAACCGAAGTCGACCATTCACCTTCCCTATCACAGTTCTCAACGCTCGTTCCACCTCATATCGCTTCGCAACGTTATGCCCAGATATTTAAACGACTTGACTGGGTCAAGCAGTACACTACTACTAATATTGCACCTGAAAATTACAGGCTTGTTTTTTCTACTGATCCGCATTAACTTACATTTTTCACATATAGGTCAAGCTGCCATTCATCATACCACCTGTAAGTTTTGTACAAGTCGTCTTTTATCTTCCCTCAGTCACTCAACTTCGACACTTTTCCGTACGTCACAGCATCATCAGCAAAAAACCGCAGATCGCTACCCACCCTGTCCGACAAATCTTTTATGTATATAAAGAACAGCAGTGGTCCTATCACACTTCCCTAGGGCAGTCCTGACGATAAACTTGTCTCTGATGAACACTCACCGTTGAGGACAACATACTGATTCTATTATTTACTTAAATTATTATTTACGTTTTATAGTATATACTCTGTGTTCGAGTCCTCATCCGGCACGTAGTTTTAATCTGTGAGAAAATTGTAAAACAACTCACGTTCCACCTCAGTGTGAAAGATTCATTTCGTGGAGTATTATTTTTTCGAACTGGAGTGTAAATGTGGAATGTGAGTATTAAGTGTCCAAAGGTAGCAGAGAAGATTCGTTGCAATGGCATTACCTTGGCGCGCATCTGAATAGCAGCACGTTGTTCGTAAATATAAATGATACGTGGTGTGTCATCAATAGAAGTTTTAAAGAGTGCACCACTTTGCATAAGCTAAGTGGCAAGTGGCTTGTGATTTATATGTGTAGCAGGGCCATTTTTTCATTAAATTCTGGATTTATCCACAACTATGTCGTGTTGCTAATACACTGTCTTAGACCGCTCAACATGGGGTGTAGCATTTCTACACAGACGGCCAAAGAAGGTAAGCTAGTCATTAGCGTACTGTGTGCGGACCAACAGATTGAACGAGTTACTTTTTCTTTGACGCTAGCAAATACAACAACGAGTGTATTGTGTTAACCCAACAGCGAGCTGCTACATCAAGGTAATCCGCAGCGCCGCAGTGAACTGTGCGAAAAACTGATAAGGTAATTCCAGGCTCTCATATGCACACACGTCAGAAATGCTCTTAGTTATCAATAAACGCATATGTCTGACAGTCTCAAAAAGCAGTTATAGTGATAATTGCTCTCTTAATTAAATAATTTTTTCTCTTGGATCTTACATCTAACAGTAAAAGCTTTAAATAAATTTCCTTGGTAAAGGGATGACATCCCACAAACTTGTAAACTGATACGAAACCTAAAAATAACTGTCTTGCCTTTCTGAAAGCTGATGTCATTTGCAACAAATTTATGTCATGATCGACTCTATGTGCTACCACATTCTCCCTATCTTGTTGATCCAAATGTAGCATATTTTCTTCGTGAAAGTGACAGATTTATTTCGAAAACTTAGTATTTTATTTCAACCTGAAGTGTCTATTATTATAGCGAGAATAAAAGGGGGGTATGGACTTTTTCATTTTAAACGTTTTCTTCATCTGTTTACTTCTGTTTATTTATATTACGTACCGCTATGTGGCGTTTCTTGCAATATTTGGTGACGTACATTGGGTGATTTGTTTACAGGTTGTTTTCAGCAGCAGGCGTTTTATTCAATTTTATCCAACATATGAAAGATGTTTCGATTACTGGCGCTCGTTTATGCTTTGGTAAAGTAGCTTTTATGCGAAGCTGGGTAGTGGTTTTTGGGTAGATGGTCACGGTTAATGTGCAAACTTTGATTATATCACTGAAGAGAGAAATATCGGAACAGGCAAGACAGGAAGCCCACCTGAATTGCAGAGCCAAACAGTTCACAGATTTGTTCGACCCTGGGACAGACAAGGACTAAGTTTCTTTGTCAATAACAACTTTACACTGTACATTGACTTTGTTGTTAGTATCGAGTTGAGTCACAGTACTAAAATTATATGATGTTATGTGAAAGGACAAAGTCACTCCCTAACTACACTCCTGGAAATTGAAATAAGAACACCGAGAATTCATCGTCCCAGGAAGGGGAAACTTTATTGACACATTCCTGGGGTCAGATACATCACGAGATCACACTGACAGAACCACAGGCACATAGACACAGGCAACAGAGCATGCACAATGTCGGCACTAGTACAGTGTATATCCACCTTTCGCAGCAATGCAGGCTGCTATTCTCCCATGGAGACGATTGTAGAGATGCTGGATGTAGTCCTGTGGAACGGCTTGCCATGCCATTTCCACCTGGCGCCTCAGTTGGACCAGCGTTCGCGCTGGACGTGCAGACCGCGTGAGACGACGCTTCATCCAGTCCCAAACATGCTCAATGGGGGACAGATCCGGAGATCTTGCTGGCCAGGGTAGTTGACTTACACCTTCTAGAGCACGTTGGGTGGCACGGGATACATGCGGACGTGCATTGTCCTGTTGGAACAGCAAGTTCCCTTGCCGGTCTAGGAATGGTAGAACGATGGGTTCGATGACGGTTTGGATGTACCGCGCACTATTCAGTGTCCCCTCGACGATCACCAGTGGTGCACGGCCAGTGTAGGAGATCGCTCCCCACACCATGATGCCGGGTGTTGGCCCTGTGTGCCTCGGTCGTATGCAGTCCTGATTGTGGCGCTCACCTGCACGGCGCCAAACACGCATACGACCATCATTGGCACCAAGGCAGAAGCGACTCTCACCGCTGAGGACGACACGTCTCCATTCGTCCCTCCATTCACGCCTGTCGCGACACCACTGGAGGCGGGCTGCACGATGTTGGGGCGTGAGCGGAAGACGGCCTAACGGGGTGCGGGACCGTAGCCCAGCTTCATGGAGACGGTTGCGAATGGTCTTCGCCGATACCCCAGGAGCAACAGCGTCCCTAATTTGCTGGGAAGTGGCGGTGCGGTCCCCTACGGTACTGCGTAGGATGCTACGGTCTTGGCGTGCATCCGTGCGTCGCTGCGGTCCGGTCCCAGGTCGACGGGCACGTGCACCTTCCGCCGACCACTGGCGACAACATCGATGTACTGTGGAGACCTCACGCCCCACGTGTTGAGCAATTCGGCGGTACGTCCACCCGGCCTCCCGCATGCCCACTATACACCCTCGCTCAAAGTCCGTCAACTGCACATACGGTTCACGTCCACGCTGTCGCGGCATGCTACCAGTGTTAAAGACTGCGATGGAGCTCCGTATGCCACGGCAAACTGGCTGACACTGACGGCGGCGGTGCACAAATGCTGCGCAGCTAGCGCCATTCGACGGCCAACACCGCGGTTCCTGGTGTGTCCGCTGTGCCGTGCGTGTGATCATTGCTTGTACAGCCCTCTCGCAGTGTCCGGAGCAAGTATGGTGGGTCTGACACACCAGTGTCAATGTGTTCTTTTTTCCATTTCCAGGAGTGTATATTCCATATTCAAGGTTACACTTTATCGTTGATTTTACAGCCAAGACGTCATTTTAGTGAGATGAGAGAAGTTATCAACATGAGCATACATTGATGGGAGCAGGCGCATTGTTAATGCATACTGGATCCTTATGGCGACTCTTCATGGCAAATTTTTCTGGAGTTGAAAAAAAAGCAGGTAATTTAACTATAAACCTTACAGTAGACATTTGGGGTTAGACAGCCACATGCAGCTATTAGGCAAAGGAATGTCTGAAAGCACTTGCCAGTGACAGAATACTGGCCCTAAGAATTTCTCGCACCGATGTACAGACAATGCTTTCGGCCGAAGAGGCGCAAAAAAACTGCTTACCCGGTTCTACCTGCTAGGCGTTTCTAACCACGGCAGGGGCAGAGGCGCAAGAGAAATCTAGGTCGCCCGGCCAACGCATTTCGATAGTGTCGTAAATGCCCTTAGTGAAAAGGGGTGGTGGCCATAAACATTCCATCTTCACCATGAAGCAATCGAGAGAGTCACCAGGTGCTGTTGTTCCTCTGCCTGGAGAGTTTTTTGGGATGCCTGAGGCCTTACAAACTATTTTAGAATGGAACCAACATTTTTGGCGGCTCTAAAATGGTCTATGTTGGGACACAAAAGCTCTTCCAACGTGCCTTGTCGGACACACTGTAACATTTGGGCTGCTCGGATAATGATCTCCATAGTAAATGTGTTTTTCACTTTTGGCCTAAATGGAAACTCAAACCACGCTGTATGAAGTGGCCGTGGGAAGAATGGGAGTACTTCTTCTCCTCTCTGTGTGGGAATTTGGACTCAAGAATTGGCTGTTTCTCCAGTAAAGTTGAGAATACTGTTAACTTTGATTAGGGCTGGCCGATGGGTAGGGTAGATGAGTTAGAGGGGAGACATGTAGCTCGTGAAGACTTGCGATTGGCACAAAGCCCTTGTGGGGGCAATTGTGCGGGTGCTTTTGTGGAGGTTATCGAGGTGTGATGGAAAGTGAGAAGAGGAGAAACTAGGTCTTCTGGTTCAGACTCTGGTCTGGAGAGGGTTCTGTTCTTGACTTTTGTTATGGGTGGGTTGCACTTGTGACACTTGTACTGAGCATGACTTTGCACTAGCATGGATCTTGATTGGGAAGCCTGTGGTGAGGCTCTAATTGTAAATACAGTTTAGAACTCAGTCATCTTGGACAACTCGCTGTGCCAAGGGCAATCTTATTCATGACAGGTCTCCCGCCTTCACGTTTGATCTCCTTGCGCGGACTGTCGTATAAATGAGTGAAATTGGTCCACGGTATGACCAGTGAACAGCAATTCACACACTGGAATCTGGCTATATTTCAGGGCACCATTAGAGAGTAATTGTGATCCATGTAACAGATCGCGAGCTGAGACTTGCATATTTCGTGCCCACGATATTGAAGCACAGGCGCCACACATCACGGCTCTGCAGACACTTGAACCACGGTCATCACCTGAGACAGCGCTACACATCGAGAAATGGATATAGTAATGCTACTCCGGCTTGTTGGACCAAACAGAATCACAGTCTCACCACTTGTTCTCAGCTGTATCAACGTAGTATAACTTCTGTGTAGAATGAATCCATCTATTCAGCGTTAGATAATTTCAGATTGCTTTATCCACGTTTTTAGTCAAAGTAAGTAGTTTAATCAGACAAAACCTAAGCCTTTTCCAGCCAGTCGCCACCGAGTGGAGTGTTAACTATTTGTTGCGTCTATTTGTGATACCAACAGTTTATGATATATTTGTCATCATGCTTGACATGTATTGCAGTCCTATTTTATAATCAATAAACGTGTGCCATAACTTCTATAAAAGATCAGTCAAGTGTTGATATATTAACCCCCATCGACAGTTGTCTACAATAATGGCAAGGCCCCCATTTCATTAATATCATTTCACGATTCAAGCTCATTTAGATTCTGATAAATGTGATAACCTCTAATGCAAGCTAACAACAACAATTATAGTCGGAGGGAAGGAAAAATTAATTTAGTAGATATGTGGGTCAAGTAGTCATGTGGAAGGCTTACTATGTAAAGAGACTGCCATCAGGGCGTAAACTCATAGTCATCTGTAGCCTTTCAAATCATACCGCAAGTCCTGTGTAGTCATGCATTTATGAAATATCTTTTTCAATTACTAAAATATTTGTGACTGTCTAAGCTTATACTCGTATCCTTATCTAACAGTTCCTTATAGTTTACGTATATTTTTAACTTATGGATTAGTTACTTACCATAGTAATGTTGAATTGTTAATCTAGAAGATTTTGTTAAGTTCTCGGAAATGTTTGAATATACCTCTGTCAATTTTTAAACAGTGTAGGGTGCCCAGTAAATAGGACAATCTGAACCATTCCTTCCGTCCATACTTCGGAGTCACGGCTTTAATCCACGCACTTTCGGCTCTGTGCTCCGTGCTAGACAAAGTTCGCGACGTAGTGCTTCACACATTTAATCAAAAACGTTTATTGGCGGAGCCGGATCGATTATCTATGTACTAGACATGCAAAATCATTCTCAAAGAAGCTCGCCAGCCTGTAGGATATCATGCTCACGGGGCGCCATAGATAATTTGCATAATGAATTATCAGGTTACCTTCCAATCGCAAAGCGGTTGCTTTCAGCGACTGTTATATTGACTTGTAAATTATAGATTGCTGCAATCACCCGTCCTTTTTAAATTTTATTATGCAAATCTAGATTTCCGCTAGAAGCTAGCCTTCTCAATGTACTATTATTTTCGCTCAATGTATGTGAGTCCCTCTTATCGGGCTTCACCCACAGTTCATTGAATACTACTACTTGCGGAAGGCAGGCTGTATGGAGGACATGAACTATGGATGAAGCCCGATCAACAGGGACTTACATGCATTGAGCGAAAATAATAGTGCATTGAGAATGGCTAGCTTCTAGCTGAAATCTAGATCTGCATAATAAAATTTAAAAAGGACGGCTGATTGGTGCAATCTATAATTTACAGGATAGTGAATTATTCCGAAAAGTGTATGGTATTAATCGTTCATTCACTTGAGGCTGGAGAAAAAGAGGAAGTGATTATTCTGTGTAGAGTAGGAATACCTCTAGAGTGAGAATTAATGTGCACAGAAATGATTTTATGTTGTGAACATACGTTCCCACCGTGATCGCGTAATCTCGGGACGGCGTAGATTTTTCCGTAATGTGTTCTATAAATCTTGGGAGTCATTATATCGCTAGTACAGACAGATTGCCTTCGTAGGTGCTGTGGATTTCGTATAGGCGTTTTGCAGACACAGTGACAATTAGAACCTGATACCTGGAATAAAGTGGACTCTTATCTCTGAAGAGCAAAAGGAAGCGGCATCACGTCACGGCACTGTCACGTCAGTGAGCATTTACACTGTTCGCCACGTCACGTCACCTCTCTTAGCCCAATACCATACGAAGAAAGTGATTTCATTAATCCCCATCTATGATACTAAAAGAGTATAGAATCGGAATTGAGAAAATCACGGCGACGTTTATTAATCGGTTTTTCCTTGTTAAATTTCTGAGAAGTGAAAGGACATTTCAAAACATCGACATTTATTTGCTACGGAAACTACACACGTAGTAACACCTCAAACAATAGGTATTAAGCAATAACTAGAGCCTGTTACCCTATCCATTACGTTCATTCTTCCTTACGTAACTAATAACGCCATAAACAACTGTTTTTCTCCTACATTAAAGCTGATCTTTTCACTTAAAACTTTATTTAATAGAAATCGCTCTGTTAAGTTATGTTCTTTACGTATATGGTGGGGCTCAGATCTGTTCTGTTATTGTAAAATCTACATAACTTTTTGCTTTAGAATATCTGACCTCGCTTCTCTAAGAGAACAGAATGGAGAAAATATGCAAGTTGTCATGGAACACTTGCAATTTGCCACGGAAACAAAGCATAACATTAAAATGGTTATTAAGAAGAAACATGAGCACAAAAGCCACTACTATAAGGTGATTAAGCGCGGTTGAAAATAGGTTAACTAACACTGTCAGCAGACTACGATATCGTCCAAACCTTCTTCCCGAAAGAATTCTACGTGCCATGATGTGAAGTGACGGTCCATTGACAAACAGCGAGAATAACACCATTTGAAATTTATAAGGAAATATTTTGACGCTATGTGAGCTGCCATAACGGCCAGTGTAAATTGGCCTTAAACAAATAACAGACATATTGCTGAGATCTTGAGACAATTCCAGCTTCTTGTTCACAGCGTGCACAGAACACAATGCTCACTGAAGACGTGTTTCTACTCTACACTATTTTCATAAGTTTACGACGCAGAAGGGAATATACATATTCTCGTTTTCTTGAACTGGCAATCGGAAAAATTAATATAGGAGTTATTAACTAGCAACATAAAGTTTTTAATAGTTGATATAGTGATCAACAACATTTTATCTTTGCATGCTTGAAAGATAAATAAATCGATATAAGGTGAGAACTAAATATTGATTTTTCTAGGTCATTTCATAGTATTAAAGAGGAAAAATAACTTACGGGGAGGACCAGTTGTTAGACAGTGATTCACCGACTAAAAATCTCCACCGATGTCAGATTTTACTTACAATACAGCAATTTCCGACCGTTAGCTTGCTTTCAATTATTGTAGGGACTTGTTAAGGCTTTCGTGGTGACTTGTTGAGAAACTACCTGTTGGCTTCTGCCTCGGGTCCTCCGGTCGACGTTCGTCTGATGATTTTTGTGGCATTGTCAAAGTTTCACCCTCCATTGCTAATGGTGAACTGGAGCCTAGCTTGCGGCCGCAAACTATATATACCTGGCGAGCCAAGCCTATTGTAGAAACATTCTGAGTACCCAAAAAGTTTATTTCGCATACGGAGAACGGCCTGATCTTCATCACAGAAAGCTTCACATAAAGCACAGACCCTCTTATTAATTGTACTTCTGCAAGGCCAATCAAAACAACTAATTTATGTCATTAATATACATGGTGTTTTACAGTTCATGTTGCACGCTTCTAGAGGTTGTAGAGGGGACTTAGTAGATCAAGTTTACATAGGAACCCACGCACGGAAAAGTCATCCAGCGACGCTACAGAGCGTCCGAGTTCTAAGCGCCGGTGCCTGTAAATGCATGTATACAGAGGGTGATTCCGTGATGTTACAAACTTTCTAGGATGATGGAAAAGGATAAATGTATCAATTTGAGCCAAGGGTCGCTGGACCGGAAACGAACACGTCAAAAGTTATAAGCGAAAACCGTTCTGATACCTCTGACAGTGGAATACATGTAACGGTACTTTTGTTGCTAAGATTGCAGGGCAGGCAACTTTCGGAGACGGTAGTATGGGCCGAAAAAAGAAAAAATTCTAGTAAACATCCACTCTAAAATGCTTACGTTAAGAGCTATGAGCACAAGTTCAACAGAGGAGATGGATTTCACAGCAGTGAAGATGAACAAATGCTCCTAGCTCTTCAGGTTCTTTATAGACTTGATGTTCAGACTGTACGCTGCAGGATTTGCGTTATTTGTAGTGTTAATGTCACGACTTGCCGTTAGGCGCCAGTTCTGGTAAGGCTGAAACACAAGCGTGCGTTACACCTGTAGACAACATGGGTTTGGAAAAGGTGAGCAGGGCTTTATTCCTAAAACTGTTTTATAAAAACTACAGCAATGTTGTTGCAGCTCCTCGTGAGTATCGGTGCATTAAAGGAATACCGAGTAGTCCTCTTTACACAGAGGAGTAGAACATAACCAGTCACTGATTACTAAGCGCCGGTAAGACAGACAACCCCCTGAGCTGAGTGGTGCTATGCCGCTGCGTTCCCACCTGCAGGTCACAAGCAAAATCTAAGGGGCATCAAGGGATTCCTGTCAGGTCATTTTTAAATTTATCAACGAAGGAGCGCAGGTGGCACCCAGTGTGCTGCCGAACTGGTGTCTCTTAAAGGGTCCTTTAGCCGGTTTTATCACGTATGTGTCAATGTCGCATCACGCCACAGGAGGACGCGAAACAGGATGGGTGAAAAAGCGTAGACACCCTTTGATGTTTCAGATCACACCCAAATTCCTTCGAATGCTTTGAACTGTACTCTGTATACCAGAGAAAAAGTGCGGTCGCACTACGCTCCGAACTCATGTAATCACGTTCAGTAGTGTTGCAGGCTCACGATCTCGTTGGAGATGGGTTGAGTGGTAGGGATGGAGAGGTGGGGGTATCATCAGTGTCAGAGTTTGTCAGGAATGTGATCGTGTGGTTTATCGCACGGAGAACAATCATTTTCGACCGCGATAGGTGTGTGGCAATCAAGGCCCCAAGGAACGTTGTGGTTTCATGGGCGCAATTTACGGCCCACCACCCACCCTCCACCCATAAGGCCTATTCGTGTCGACAGTAAGCGACAATGAGTGTGAAATGTTTTCCTCGGTCAGCCGTAAGATAACAGCGTGATTTCAGTGCTGTGGATTGCAGTTCTGAAATCCATCGCAGGGGCGTTAAAAGAAGGGATGAAATGTGGATAAAAGGGAGGTGTGACGACCTTCCCTTAGTGTGACAGATCCGAGGTGGCATTGAGCAGAATTGTAGTGAAATTTGGTGTCCATCTGACCTCACTAACCTAACGTGACACCTCACAGTTTTACTTGCATGCATCGTTGCTATTGGAAGCATCGCCGAGCCCGAGGATTATGTCGCAGAGCGACACGCTTTGGTACCGCTTTAGAAGAAGGTTTAGGCATCTTTGGCCTAACTGCAAACTTCTCGTCGCAAGGAGAGAATTACGCTCTTAAGGAAAAGTGAGTTTTTATTTTACTGCGCAATGTATATCTTCATACGGTTTTTTGTAAAATTTTGAGATAAGGCTATATTGTTACGAATTTGCTGAGTACGCTCTACATAGCATTCCTCTGAATGCTGCTATTTCAAGATGAGCACAAAAAGAAGGGATGAAATTGTGAGCCACAAATAGATTACGTTTGAATTACACCTTCTAAATAAACAAATTATACTTGAATATTGACGTGCAGAAACCAGAGTGTTTCAGGGAACACAATAAAACATTTGTATTTCTGGCAGGTTCGAATCCTGCCTCGGGCATGGATGTGTGTGATGTATTTAGGTTAGTTAGGATTAAGTAGTTCTAAGTTCTAGGGGACTGATGACCTCAGAAGTTAAGTCTAATAGTGCTCAGAGCCATTTGAACCATTTTTTTTTATTTCTGGCAGGGAGTTATTTTCGCATAGTGTGTAGGGTGCTCATCATTTTCATTTTTGTATGCCATCGACGTGCACATCAGAGAGAGAGAGCAAGTTACGTTACTTTTAAACAATATTTGACCTTGTCGTGGCACAGTCTTTGCCTCTGCCCAGTTTCATACATTCTAAGTAGAAGTGTGATAGGTGATGGACTTATTCTGTAGAGCTTTGCTGACTTGTGATTATATATGTAAGATAAAGGAAGACTTATTATAAAAGACAGCAAGGATGAATATGATGTACACATTGAAAGGTGAAAGGAATACAAATTTTGAATAATGTGATTGTTTTCGGAGAGGAGAAATTTGAGGTAAAACTGCAGCGCTGCGCACCTAATTTGTCGTAATGATTATTGTCAGCTACTTAACTTACTCAGAGCTGAGATAAAGACCAATCCACTTCTTTGAGCCATGCGTTAACATATTAACTGCTTAAGCTGTTTGATTTTATACAAATTCTCTGTTAACAATGCACTCTCCAAATCATTGTTCACTTTGTTGAGCATAGTATTGTTCAGACCTGTGCTGCGTCTGAAGATCACGCCACGTATAATTCTGTCTTTTTGAATATATACTTTATTCTAAAATCGTTGTCTTGGCGTATCATTTCATAGGAATACTCTCCCCATCCCACTTTTGTCATGTCGCATTACCACGTGCAAAACTTTAAATATGTATACAGAAATACAAATATAGCTTAGCCGCTGCCTGCTCGCTGTTTGCTGTTGTGCTTTAGAGAAATCTGCAACAATGTTGTAAAGGCGCGAGGTAAGTGGAAATTTTAAATAGGGCCAAATAACTGTTATACTTCAGTTGCACATTTAACATAAAGACAAATTGCATTCAGATTAGTTACAGTTCAGTTTATACTAGGTTCTATTTAGTCAAAGTTCAGCATTCGAGTTTAAGTTGGCTAACTTTTTGTGGGGACATAGGTTTTGGTAATACGCAGATTTTGTAGACTGGGAGGTAAAGTTGGGCTAAATTTCAGACAGATGCAAAATGTAGAAGGGAGATTACAAGTGTTTCAGACTTTTTTGTATCGTTTTCGAATGTGATTCTGTCACCATCGTGAAGATTTTAGCCACTGACAGGTCACCGCTTTGCAACCAAGTTTTTTACTGCACGCATTGTTTGATTTATTTCAAATAATAAAGTAAACTAATTGCCGTAACCGGGTATACTTTGACCGATTTTCAGATTCAAATGTGTTTATCGTGACTGTTATTTATCTTCTGTGATATTTGTTAGTGAACTTACAGGCTTGTTTGAAAAGATTACATGCTAATACTGGTACAGCATATTTTCTAAAATGCAGAGCAAGTCATGGAAAAAATAGTTGGTGTTTATAGTTAGGGAATACATTGAGTGGTCTATACTTCTACCACAACTGCCAGCTACATAATCATTTGTGAGTAATATAGCAAAATCGGAATGAAACTTTGACCACACAGAAATACATAGAATGATCTAAAATTTTCTTAAGAGCTCTCTTAAGCCTCGTAAAAGAAATAACCTAGTATTAATACACAAACCAAACACTATGATGCATGATCAAAATTATAAATACAATTAAAAGTACTAGGATGGAGTTAAACACAAAGCTCTAAATTCAGTTGAGCACAATACCTTAAATTTCATCCATCTTAAAGATAAATCCTCGTTTCAAAACATCCGGTGTAATTAGAACTAAGGTTAGCCATTCTTCATTTATTTATTCAATGTCTGGCACTTGTGGCCTTACAAACATCATCTCTTGTTTCTGGAGATATTTGACAATATATGTTATACCAAAATCACTGGTTGTACCACAACAACCTACAATTTGAGCAGTATATGAATGACATTTTTTTTCTTAGCTGTAGGCACATTAACAGTTAGAAATGAACCTTCGTCTGTATATCGATGGTTAATGTTTGTATTCCTCAGTTCCGCACTCTCATTGGCATCAACATTGTTTAATAAATTGAGTATGTACAACCCTGGGGTAACAATTACCAGTGGTCAAACAACCCCAAAACAGAGAAATCATGCAGATGACTTCGTAAATCGTAATATACATGTGAACTAAAAGCTGATCAGTGGTCGGCTTTTGGAATTAATCGAGTAACATAATATGATATGGTTGAAAAATGCTGAGGGCTTGGAAGTTAAAGGATTCGGTGGATATTGCACAACCAGATTTTCATCCACTTTTTCGTATACAATTATAAGTCGCAACAGGTTCTTCAACTTTCACCTGAGAAAATCGGCACTACAAGGTGTCATCTAGAGTATATTTATGGAACTTTACCACCAAGTGGTATGTACTAAACAGCCAACTGACAGCCAGCAGACAGCTGTAAGACTTTTGGTCTATGATTGGTTAAAGTAACCACACCAGTTAAAGTATATCTGGTTTACGGTACGAGTCGAGTGCGATTTAAATAAACCTTTAGTAAACAAGGAGGTCAGAAGAGTGATATTTCTCGATCAATCCGAATTTTCACAGCTTGCATTAACTAAATGAAGTTATATTTTCTGCAGATTTGTTGATTCTGGGGAGAGAATTACGCAGTATGTGCGCAGTATGTGCTTGGGTGTCCCCGCCGGGCGTGCCATCTCAGTGACACGGGTTCGGAACCACGCCTGTCCTCACGGCTGGGCGCGTTGCGACAACTGTCTGCACTCCCACACACGCCGCACCTGCGTTCGCCCAGCTAATGACAGCAATTTGCGAGCGCGTTTTAGGCGTTCGACACACTTTGACCCAGCCGTTTGCTGCCGGGTCTCACTTTCACGAGAGAGTAGTTTGCTCGCGTCGACACCCACACAGCCGACAGTACGCGTACGCACTCGCACGCATACAAAACGCGCACGCTTGTGACATAACAACGCCCTGCCCAAGAATGCAAGGGCGGTCTTACAGTTCTAATTATCACAGTGAAAAAAATTAAAGTTAGGTAATTACTTTTTTATTTGTTCACAGGTACCTGTCAGCAGACGTGGTAAACACTGAAACCCCTGAACGAAAGTAGCGTAGCTCACCGCTAGGATAGCCAATACAATGCAGGGCAGCGCATTTACAGCGAAGAGCATCGGGCGGTAATTTGGTAACTGCGTCTGAAGGGCAACAACGCTGCAACAATACAAGCTGAGTTGCTCAAAGCGCACGGAAAAAATTTACTATCATAAGGCACAGTGGTTCAGATCGTGCAGATGCTTCTAATGTGCCCATACAATAGGGTGTGTCATATCCTGGCAGACTAAAACCGTGTGCCACACAGAGGCACGAACTCGGCACCTTTGCCTTTCGCGTGCAAATGCCCTACCGACTGAGCTACCCAAACACAACACAGTATCACTACTCACAGCTTTAGTTTCACCGTGTGCCTTTCAAACTTTCTGTGAGTATGAGTTGTGGATCGCGTTCAGGGAGCTCAGTCAGTGGAGCATCTTGCCACGGAAGGCAAAGGTCCAGGTTTAAAGTCACGGTCCAGCATGTAGTTGTAACCTGCCGTGAAGTTTCATAGCATCGCACACACTGCTGGAAAGTGAAAAATTCATTCTGGAAAAGAGTATTTGCATGTTTTCTGGAAATCGCCATAAATGTTTACTTACGTCATTTTACGCTCACAACATACGTTTTAGCATGAATTTTACAATATAAAACAAGTGAAGTGAAATTCAAATAATTTAAAAGCCGATAAAAAGCTCCACTTGCGTCATGTGATGCCAGTGACGTCAATGCCTAGCACGCTGCTCCTACTGCCCAAACGCTCGTTCACGGCGGTATCTTGTTTTGGTACTTACGTTTCAGAAAATGGGTAACAAATGGTGTGCAGTACCACATTATACAAACATCTACGAAAACTCGTATATTAAGGACATCAGTGGTCTCTTACGTCGTATAATGGCAACAGTTGACACAGTAGCTCAGCGTGTTCCGTCTGGGGACTGGCTGCCCTGTGCAGTAATAATAATAATAATAATAATAATAACCCGTGGAGGCCCGGGAAAAGAATAGGCCTCCGGTATGTTCTGCCAGTCGTAAAAGGCGACGAAAAGAACAAACCACTAATAGGGCTGACCCCCCTTTTAGTGTGATTACTTGGTTCAGGACAGAACTAATGAAGCCTCGGACAATTGCTGTCATGGTCGGGGACGACGCTTGAACACTATGCCCGTCCACAATGGTAACGACACTGCTAGTCACACGTAAAATGATTTAAATCCAAATAGAGGTGTTTTGCAGGATATGCTTCCTCCAACCACTCTAGAAGGAAAACAAAGACAGAGGATGAGATGGTCAGATGAAGTTAACCGACACCTCATGTTCTGTTATTACCAAGCAACAAACTTAGGAGCCAACACAACTGGATACAGATCACAAGTATACACAGCATTTATTACCAGATACCCAGAATTAAAATTTTTAACAGAACAACGACTAGCTGATCAGATCCGTGTAATAATCAAAAATAACGCGATACCCCTGTCAGAATTAGAAAACATCAAACAACAAGTACAACAAATACTAGAACAAAATAATGTGCAATCAGAAGAAGAAGAAAATACAGTAATGGAATCAAAAATCCCAGAGCAAACAATCAAAAAACGCCACGCATCAATCAAACAATCAGAGGAAAACAAAATCTTAAGACAGCCACCAGAACAAGCACAAATAGAACACGAAGTGACACACATGTTAGATATAGAAGAAAAATTTCAGCTGACATACATAGAATACAAAGACACAAATACAGACATTAGACCATTCTTGCATAGACCACCAAATAAACCACAAGTCGAAACAACAATAACAACTATCAACACAATCATACACAACAAAATAAATGAAAATACAACTATGGAAGAGTTACAACCACTGGTTTATATAGGCGCACTCACTATACTAAATATACACACTAGGCAGAGATCAGAACCAACCAACACACAGAAGAAGCCCACAAAACCAGCATGGCAACACAGGCTACAGATCAGAATAGAAAAACTGAGAAAAGACATCGGACAGCTAACACAATTTATAATAAAATAAATGTCAGAAAAAAAACGAAAAAGGTTAGGTAAAATCTCACAACAAGAAGCGATAGGGCAATTAGATTAAAAGAAGCAGAAATTACAAGCATTGGCCAAACGACTTAGAAGATACAAAAAAAGTGAAAATAGAAGGAAACAAAACCCAACATTCAACACAAACCAAAAGAAATTTTACCAGACAATAGATAACACACACATTAAAATAGACAATCCACCAGACATAACAGACATGGAACACTTCTGGAGCAACATATGGTCAAATCCGGTGCAACATAACAGGCATGCACAGTGGATACAAGCAGAAACAGACACATACAAGATGATACCACAAATGCCTGAAGTGATAATTTTGCAACATGAAGTCACCCAAGCAATTAATTCTACTCACAATTGGAAAGCCCCTGGAAAAGACAAAATAGCAAATATCTGGCTAAAGAAGTTCACCTCAACACATTCACATCTAACTAAATTATTTAACAGTTACATTGCAGACCCATACACATTCCCTGATACACTTACACATGGAATAACTTATCTGAAAACAAAAGAACAAGCAGACACAGCAAACCCAGCTAAATATCACCCCATAGCATGCCTGGCAACAATATACAAAATATTAACTTCAGTCATATCAAGGTAAAACTAAACAAAGGTCGCTACACTACACATACATTGATTACCAAAAAGCTTTTGATAATGTACCCCACTCATGCTTACTACAAATATTGGAAGTATACAAAGTAGATCCTAAATTGATACAGTTACTAAACATAGTAATGAAAAATTGGAAAACCACACTTAATATCCAAAGAAATTCAAATAATATCACATCACAGCCAATACAGATTAAGAGTGGAATATACCAAGGAGACTCATTAAGTCCTTTCTGGTTCTGCCTTGCTCTGAACCCACTATCCAACATGCTAAATAATACAAATTATGGATACAATATTACTGGAACATACCCACACAAAATCACACATTTGCTATACATGGATGATCTAAAACTACTGGCAGCAACAAATCGGCAACTCAACCAATTACTAAAGATAACAGGAGTATTCAGCAATGATATAAATATGGGTTTTGGAACAGACAAATGTAAGAAAAATAGCATAGTCAAGGGAAAACACACTAAACAAGAAGATTCCATATTGGATAACCACAGCGACTGCATAGAAGCGATGGAAAAAACAGATGCCTATAAATATCTAGGCTACAGACAAAAAATGGGAATAGATAATACAAATATTAAAGAAGAACTAAAAGAAAAATATAGACAAATACTAACAAAAATACTGAAAACAGAATTGACAGCAAGAAACAAGACAAAAGCTATAAATACTTATTCTATACCAATATTGACTTACTCATTTGGAGTAGTGAAATGGAGTAACACAGACCTAGAAGCACTCAATACACTTACACGATCACAATGCCACAAATATAGAATACATCACATACATTCAGCAACAGAAAGGAAGGAGGAAGGGGATTTATCGACATAAAAAACCTACATTATGGACAGGTAGACAATTTAAGAAAATTCTTTCTAGAACGAGCAGAAACTAGCAAAATACACAAAGCAATCACTCATATAAATACATCGGCTACACCATTGCAATTTCATAACCACTTCTACAACCCTTTAGATCACATAACATCAACAGATACAAAGAAAGTAAATTGGAAAAAGAAAACACTACATGGCAAGCACCCTTATCATCTAACACAGCCACACAGCGATCAAGACGCATCCAACACATGGCTAAGAAAAGGCAATATATACAGTAAGACGGAAGGATTCATGATTGCAATACAGGATCAAACAATAAACACCAGATATTACAGCAAGCATATTATTAAAGATCCCAATACCACAACAGATAAATGCAGACTTTGCAAACAACAGTAGATCACATCACAAGCGGATGTACAATACTAGCAAATACAGAATACCCCAGAAGACATGACAATGTAGCAAAAATAATACATCAACAGCTTGCCTTGCAACATAAACTTATAAAACAACACGTTCCCACATACCAGTATGCACCACAAAATGTACTGGAGAATGATGAATACAAATTATACTGGAACAGAACCATTATAACAGATAAAACACCACCACATAACAAACCTGACATCATACTCACCAATAAAAAGAAGAAATTAACACAACTAATCGAAATATCCATACCCAATACAACAAATATACAACAGAAAACAGGAGAAAAAGTTGAAAAATACATCCAACTGGCTGAGGAAGTCAAGGACATGTGGCATCAGGATAAATTTGACATTATACCAATTATACTGTCAACTACAGGTGTCATACCACACAATATCCACCAGTACATCAACGCAATACAGCTACATCCAAAGTTATATATACAACTACAGAAATCTGTAATTATTGATACATGTTCAATTACCCGAAAGTTCCTAAATGCAATGTAACATATACTGTACAGTTAAAAGGAAGTCACGCTTGATCAAGGTCCGCGTCACTTTCCATTTTTGACCAGACATTACGTCTCTGAAAAGAAAGAAATAATAATAATAATAATAATAATAATAATATAATAATAATAAGGAAATCAAATACTCAGGGTGGACCAAACACTAACATGGATCCAAGAAATCCAGACACGCCTGTGTAAAAATCACCGGTACAGAGGTAGAATTCTGACTGTGATCAAGCCATCATTGACCTCCGACTCGCCTTCCAAAACTACAACAGCCACAAATCACCAGAAACCGAACAGCACTTCCTCAACACCCACAAGCAGACAAACAGAACCATCAGGAAAACGAAACGTGATGACATCACTGAACAACTCAGATCTGTAGAGGATAATGTCAGGAACTTCAACATCAGGAAATTCTACAAGACTCTAGCGAGGAAAATTAATGGTTACTCTCCGAAAATTCTGACTTTCAGGAAATGATGGAAAACTAGCACTCACCAACAAAGAAAACTGCGAAGAACTGACAGAATACTTTTCCGACCCCCTCAACTGCCCCAAACTACCCGAACGTTTCAACACCTAGTTCCGGAGCACACAAAACTCGATGCAGAACCACCGACACAAGAAGAAGTCCATCGCCACATCAAGAAACTCAAGAACGGAAAGGATCCGGAGAAAATAGGATCGTCGCAGAATTACTGAAAAACCTGGGGCCACGATCACTCCTGGAAATCACACAGATCATCCAATAAATGTGACAAAGTAAAACTCCCAGACGACTGGAAAAGTGCACTCATCCACCCACTCCACAAAAAAGGAAACCACTCCGACGTAAATAACTAGAGAGGAATCTCCCTCCTCCCCGTCCCTTACAAAACATTCTCCACCTGCCTCCTATAACGCACACAAGAACAGCTCGAGCCCCTAATTGGAGAGCACCAGACATGGTTTAGACAACACAGATCATGCACTGAACAAATTTTCAACCTGAAATCTACATTAAAGCTTCGAGTCACATGAAATCTCCCAACTATCTGCATATTCGTCGACTTCAATAAAACCTAAGATTCCATCGATCGACAATTCCTCTGTGATACACTCGAAGAAAGCAATCTTGGCCCGCTAACATGACGACTCATCCAACAGACCCTAAATGACACAACTTCCAACGTCAAGTTCAGCGGAGAAATCTCTCAACCCTTCCTCATCAAAACCGGGGTCCGACAGTGTGAAGGACTCTCTCCACCACTCTTCAACATCGTTCTCGATAAGGTCATCAAAGAATGGGAAAAGGAACTGAAAAAACAAAACAGCTGGAGACCCATCATGCTAGGAAAAAAACGGGATAACGTCAATGTGACAAGTTTAGCCTTAGCTGACGATCTCGCGATTTTCTCGGAGGATGAACGAACAGCAATTCGTCAGATCGAGGTACTTAAAGAATGTGCTCAAAAAGTCGGGCTCCAAATCTCTTTCATAAAAACTGAATTTATAGCCACAAAACACATCAAAACAGAAAATTTTATCACAGAATGCGGCACAATCTCTTTAAATCGTTGGGTGAAATCATCGAACCCACAGGAACGGAAAGATTATCCTAAAAAACTTGAAGTCAAAATGCGAAAACCATACGGGAAAAATGCGGACGTCTGTAACAAAAGGCGCATGAATATCAAAACAGAAATTCGATACTATGCGACTGTCATCAAACCCGAGACACTGTATGCAAGCAAGACCCTAAACCTCAATTACAAAGGGGATCTCGACAACATCAAAGAAGTTGAAGGGAAAATCATTCGCAAAATACTGGGTCCAAAGCTCACAGACGGAGGACATCGGCTACATTTAAACATGATAACAGAAAAATACTCCAACATTGAAACAGAACTCCGCAAACGACGACTGAAGTTTATGGACACATCATGAGACTGGATGACAACAGATTAACAAAGTAAATTCTAATGTGCTGACAGAAATTAAAAACGACAACAGTCTGGATCAAACAAGTTCAAATTGATTTCAAAACATCAGATCCGCAGACATCGCAGATTGAAAAATCTTCAGACACTTCCCACTGCTGGGAAGCTGCGCCAGAAGAAAAACCTAAAATATCTACGGGAAAATGGACGGAAGAATGAGAGGATGAAACAATTCTGGAAGGACGAGAAAAGTAGCAACCACAGATCATAGTTCACTTTGTGTGATCCTCTGTCGGTCTAGACAATTTAAAGAAATCAACAATACAAACCCTCCGTGAAATTTTTAACGACGAACTTGAAGAAGCATCATCTGACATCTGCACTGACCAAATGACGAGAAAAGTGACGAAGAAATAGATAGACACATCGGATGGAGATAAGTAAGCTGGCAGTCATCCAATAGGCCTTTGTTCTTTTTTCGTCATAGGAAGTTGCTTTAAATTCGTTGCTTAGCTTAATCATTTTGAAATAGCCTCTAAAATCTCCGATTTAACAGCACAAAGACCGTTATCACGATGCAGTTGTACACTGCCCACAGCATAGTCTCCATAGTATTCACCCGAGGCCCCTTGTAAGCCTTATTTCACAGTTTTCGGCTTGATACAAATCGCTTCCAATTTCCCAGTACGTAAAATGAAAGTATTCCCTTAACTGCGTGTTTTAAAGGGTAATTAGCGGGCGTTATTTTCACAGAACAAATGCGCAACTTGCGAAACTAAAAACGAGGTCTAATTTAAAATCCTCCAACATACACAGTAACTAGAGAAATCAAGAACGCCACTATCATGATTTAACCTGCCAAATTTCTTTGTAACCAAACGGCACAAAAATGTCGGTCATAATGATACGTGAAAAGTGACAATGAATTTATGTCCACATACGGATTAATCTAAGTCTGAGCTGTAACTGCGCAGGCGAGTACATGCATTTTTACTATGGCCACTGACGATAATGTTCATTTAAAAGCGAAACACATTTGGTTGAAAAAACACGACTAAAATTCAAGTAGAATCCTTAATTATATAAACGTTTATGGTGTGTAATAGTTTGTAGTGACTTTAGAGTCAGTCAGTTTACATGAACAAGTAATTTTTTTCCAAACTGTTTAAAAATAGCTCTAGTAATGACTGACATTCAAATGTAAGTATATTTTACTTAAAAATGCGGTTTTCACATTTCTTATTCCCGTCTTGTTTCTGAAGAACGATGAGACCATAAACGCATTAACGTTCGGAAGGTTTCCACTATCAGCCGTCATACAATTGCTTTACATTATTACTTAAAAGTTGTTAATGAGTTTTCCTTAACTAAATAACTTAACTGCTTGCAGAAGAAGTGTGTATAAACACTAATAACTTCGCCTTACACTCCTATAATATACGTATACACGTATACATATACACGTATTTCGGGTCAGCACTTTTCAGGAGGAGTCAAACAACATATTACTTCCTCCTCATACATCTCGCTTGTTGACTACAAGTAGAAAATTCGAGAAATTAGAGCCAATACAGAGGCTTACCGACAATCATTCTTCCATGCACTATTCACGAGTGGAACAGGGTTGGAGGGGTCATATAGTGGTACCGAAAGTACCCTCCGCCACACACCATTAGGTGGCTTGCGGAGTATGATGTAGATGTATAACTTAGTCTTACTGCTAGGCGGTAAGTCACCAGACCTTCAGCCAAGAAGAGACTGAAATATGCTGCTATCCGACCCCTATTTAAGGAAGGTGGAGAGAGAGACCTATATCTCTAACGTCGATCAGTTGTAGAATTTTGGAACACGTATTATGTTCGAGTATAATGACTTTTCTGGAGACTAGAAATCTACTCTGTAGGAATCAGCATGGGTTTCGAAAAAGACGGTCGTGTGAAACCCAGCTCGCGCTATTCGTCCACGAGACTCAGAGGGCCATAGACACAGGTTCACAGGTAGATACCGTGTTTCTTGACTTCCGCAAGGCGTTCGAAACAGTTCCCCACAGTCGTCTAATGAACAAAGTAAGAGCATATGGACTATCAGACCAATTGAGTGATTGGATTGAAGAGTTCCTAGATAACAGAACGCAGCATGTCATTCTCAATGAGGAGAAGTCTTCCGAAGTAAGAGTGATTTCAGGTGTGCCGCAGGGGAGTGTCGTAGTACCGTTGCTATTCACAATGTACATAAATGACCTTGTGGATGACATCGGAAGTTCACTGAAGCTTTTTGCGGGTGATGCTGTGCTATATAGAGTGGTTGTAGCAATGGAAAATTGTACTGAAATGCAGGAGGATCTGCAGCGAATTGACGCACGGTGCAGGGAATGGCAATTGAATCTCAATGTAGACAAGTGTAATGTGCTGCGAATACATAGAAAGAAAGATCCCTTATCATTTAGCTACAATATAGCAGGTCAGCAACTGGAAGCAGTTAATGCCATAAATTATCTGGGAGTACGCATTAGGAGTGATTTAAAATGGAATGATCATATAAAGTTGATCGTCGGTAAAGCAGATGCCAGACTGAGATTCATTGGAAGAATCCTAAGGAAATGCAATCCGAAAACAAAGGAAGTAGGTTACAGTACGCTCGTTCGCCCGCTGCTTGAATACTGCTCAGCAGTGTGGGATCCGTACCAGATAGGGTTGATAGAAGAGATAGAGAAGACCCAACGGAGAGCAGCGCACTTCGTTACAGGATCATTTAGTAATTGTGAAAGTGTTACGGAGACGATAGATAAACTCCAGTGGAAGAATCTGCAGGAGAGACGCTCAGTAGCTCGGTACGGGCTTTTGTTGAAGTTTCGAGAACACACTTTCACCGAAGAGTCAAGCAGTATATTGCTCCCTCCTACGTATATCTCGCGAAGAGGCCATGAGGATAAAATCAGAGAGATTAGAGCCCACACAGAGGCATACCGACAATCCTCCTTTCCACGAACAATACGAGACTGGAATAGAAGGGGGAACCGATAGAGGTACTCAATGTACCCTCCGCCACACACCGTCAGGTGGTTTGCGGAGTATGGATGTAGATGTAGATGTAGAGATATCGATGACTACCGACCTGTTTCACTGCTGACATTATCCAACATATCTGAGAAGATGCTCAGTAGTATCTCAGTTGAGTGACGATAATGTCATCAAAAAATCAAAGTTTGGTTTTCAAAACAGCTGCTCTACCGAAAATTCCGTTTACATCTTCACTCAGCAAACTTTAAAAGCATTAAATAACAAAATAGCGCAGACGTAATTCCTGCGACCTGTTAAGGCATTTGACCATGTGAATCATAGTATTATCCTAGATAAACTGAAGTTTTGTGCGATTTGTGTAACAGTCAACCAATGGATAACGTCGTATCAAACCAAAATAATGCCGGAAGTTGTAGTTAGTAACTCAACAAATATAGTCCGAAAACATTATTCTGACTGGCGAAAAATCATATACGGAGTTCCCGAAGGCTCAGTAATCATTGCTATCATAGATACAGAAACAGCAGAAATGGTAAACAATGTACATAAAAGTATCATTGATTGCTTTTCTGCAAATGGTCTCACTCTCAATTTTAAAAAGACACAACATATTCAACGATATGTGTGACACATCGTGAGGAAATAATAAGTAGGTGGAAACATAAAAATTATTACTTGTCCAAATTGATGAGAATTAAAACTGGAGAAAGCACATTTTGGAATTCCTAAAGCAATTTACTTCAGCCACATTTGCGGTTCGAATCATTGAAAATCATTGGGAGAGACAAATGAGTAGGTCACATATATTACTAATTTTCGTTCAATAATGTGACATGGGATAATGTTCTGGGGTAACTCATCTGTAAGAAAGAAATTCTTCATTGCTCAGAAATGTGCTACAAGAATAGTATGCTGCGCTCAGCAACCACCATCTTGTTGATATCTGTTTAAGGAGTTGGGCATTCTGATTACTGCTTCACTGTATGTTTATTCCCCGTCCCTTGTGAATAAAAGGAGCAATGACGTATATAAATACGGTACCAGAAGGAAAAATGACATTCATTACTCCACAGCCAGGTTGTCTTTGGCACAAAAAGGGGTGCACAATTGCTGCAACTACAATTTTTGATCATTTGTCGGGGGATATAAAATATCTGATAACAAAGTAAAATTTGAAAATGAACTGAAAATGTTTCTCCTTGACAATCTGTCTACTCCGTAGAAGAGTTTCTGCTATTGTAATGTGTAAGCTATGGTGGGTGAGAATTACTAGCTCACATGTATATGCTAAGAAGTCCTGATAAATGTTCAGCATGTACCTATATTTACAAATAAATCCACGATGTGAATGTAAAATGAGTCGACATGTTCCTTATCATTAAGATTTATTGAGCAAAATAATCCACGGAACATGATACTAACTAACCAAATAACAGAAAATTTTTATCACGTGACCAATCTAAAAAAATTTAATGATTTTTTAAGTCTTAACCACATAAAAATAACATACTTTGTGATAATACTAATCGAAAATGCTATCTGAATTGTACCATTATTCAGTATAACAACAATAAGAACCATATTTTTTTACATAGGAAAAAACCTATACTGAATGACGGAGAAGTAAGTGGCAGACCATCTCTCTGTGAGAAACAAAAATCGCAAGGGAAGTGGTATCGCAGTCGAGGTGAAAGTCGAATATGTGAAAATTGGTAATGGGTCAAGTTTCAACACCTCGCGTGACATTTTTAACTTGACAATGGTCACGCCCGATGGGTTCAGTGACCGCTAACACACATTCAGAAAGTCCCCCCATGAGAGTCAGCAACTAAAATACGAAGTGTGGCTATAAAATAACGGTACTGATGCTGTCACAGAGTAAGTATGCATGCGACAAAGATAAGCGACCAATAGCTGTGAAGCTGGAAGCCTTCGTAGTCCAGTGCTGCATCTCTGTTGTCTGTACAAAAATCAGTGCGGCCGTGGCCTTAGTTTATGTAAGAGCTGTTATTTTGTTTTGCCAGAAAAAACGTTAACTGCAATAATAGAGCAATGGTTTGTATCGAAGTTTCACGTGGAACATGGAAAAACTGCTACTGCAACGTATCTTTTACTAAACCCGCGATGAAGTATAATAGCCAGAAAAAATAACACATACGCACACATTTCAGTAGCTACAGGGTGAAATGAAACATGAAACCCGTCATTCTACTCAGAGGACGAGAGTGCAGAAATCGGGGCGCATGACAAAAACTGTCAGAAAAAACGTGAGCAATTTTGCGCGATAAAGTCAGTGAACCCAGAAGTCTGATATCCTGTGGGATTACGTTAATTTTAGCGGTCGTTTATATATCTGCTTCCACATCACCAGCTCCTGTATTGGCTTAGCACGCCCATTTCCCACAATTTGTTACATTCCAATTTAACTAATGACTTTTTGCAAGTCAACTGGTAACTTTGGAAGGGCACAATAATAAATTAAGTATTGTATAAAAAGGTCGCTACTAGGCCTTATTACCTACAAAACAAAACAAAATGTTACCTCTACTGCTCTTCATGTCTTATTCAGAGCAGAAAATCAATTTTCCAACACATATTTATAACGTACGCAAGTTTTTGAGTGGTTCGAGCTTCCCCAAGATGGTTGAGCAGACGTTGAAGACGAATCACTCGTGGTATGCCCTTCAACATTAAAAACAGATGAAAATATTGAGAAAGCAGGTAGTATGATTCCATCTTATCGTCGGTTGCGTATTCTATAGATTGCTGAAACTATAGGAAATGACAAAGTATGCGTAAGTCAAATTTTACATAACCAGTTTAACGTCAGAAAAGTGTGTGTGAAACTGGTGCCGAAAATTCTCCTGGTCGAACAAAAAGAAGCTCGTGTAAATGTTAGCTCCGACACTTTGAATACCATTGAAAATGATTTTAATTTTCTGGAAACAGTGATAAAAAGGGACAAAGCTTGGTTTTCCACTTATTAACCAGAAACTAAGCGCTAATCCACGCACCGGAAAGGCCCAATGCACCGAGAACGATAAAAGCTCGAAAAAGCAAACCAAGCTTCGAAGCAATGAAAATTGTTTATTTTTTCGATATCCGTCAGTTGTGTATCTTCGCTTGCTTTATGAAGGTCAAAATATTAGTCACCTACTGTATCGTGGTTCTTACTCAACTCCGTGAGAGAATAAGAAAGGAAAAACGACCCGAATTGTGGAATAACAAGTCATGGGCGCTTCATCTAGACAGCGCAAGGGCTCATACCGCGTTGTCTGCTAAGAGGTTTCTAGAAGAGTACAACATCCCAGCGATAGACCACCCACCTTATTCGCCTGATAAATGTAATAATAGAGCAACGAATTGCCGTGAAGTTTCACATGAAACTTGGTAAAACTGCTACTGAAACCTATTTTTTACTAAGAGAAACGATGGCGAAGACACCATGTGACTTTTATCTATTCCCCAAGGTGAAATCTGCATTAAAAGGAAAAATATCTCTGTTCGTTGAAGCAGTGACAGATAAAGCAGCACGTGTCATCAGGGAGCCCGCAGAAGAGGACGACCAGCGCTGTTTCCGACACTGGAAGATTTGCACGAAGCGTTGTGGGAATAGAGCTGCGGAGTATATTGAGGGTGACTGTAACTAAATATGTATGTTTTTTTAAATAAAATATTTTACAGCAACATTCCGTTTACTTTACAGCTACACTTCATATTGCATCTGTGTCAGGCCAATCCAGATTACTTCCTTGAACGTCTACGTCGAGTGCTGGGTGTGCCATTATGACCTCGAGACACAGGAGCAAAGCAAGCAGTGGAAACCTGCGGATTCACCACCGCTGATAAAGCTGCAGATTCATCATCGAGCAAGGAGATATTGAGTGTTTTTAGGACTGCCACGGTGTGGTGCTCATAGATTTTGTTTGTAACGGGCAAGCCGTCACAGAAGCATACTACCGAAAGAGGTTAGGGGAGATTGTCTAAATATGTACAATCAAGGTTTCCGTCAAGCTATCCGTCGTTGGGAAAAATGTGTCGCATTAAAGGACGACAATGTAGAGAAGAACGAATGCCGTCATCAGATTTTATAATCTTTGCTTTATTATCTCCTATCGTACAACCGAAAGCATTAGAAATGTCTGATTTTTATGCTTCGTAACCTATGGCTGTTAAATTCCAATTTTTTCCTGACCAATTTGCTTCGATCGTACCACTCTCTTACACCGAGGAGGGAAAAGACATGTGATATCTGCCAATATCGTGTTGGAGCTTCTTTTGTCCGGCGTAGTACAGAAAATCGACGTGGTGTGGACATAAGAAGTCATTGGAAGCCCCCTGCGGAAATATTGAACCATGATTCCTCTAGAGCCATCCATAATTGCAAGAACTGATCTCTCGATTATGTTCCATAAATGTTCGATGGGTTAAGTCCCATAGTGCTCAGAGCCATTTGAACCATTTGTTCGATGGGGTTCATGTCGGGAGATATGGGTGACCAAATCGTTCGTTTGAATTGTCCAGAATGTTCCTGAAACTAATCGCGAATAAAAAAAGTGGTTCAAATGGCTTTGAGCACTATGGGACTTAACATCTAAGGTCATCAGTCCCCTAGAACTTAGAACTACTTAAACCTAACTAACCTAAGGACGTCACACACATCTATGCCCGAGGCAGGATTCGAACCGTAGCGGCCGCGCGGTTCCAGACTGAAGCGGCTAGAACCGCTCGGCCACACCGGGCGGCTAATCGCGAATAACTTTGGCCCGGGTACACAGCACATTGTCATCCATAAAAATTACATCGTTGTTTGGCTGCAAATGGTCTCCAGATAGCCGAACATAACAATTTCCATTTAATGATCTATTCAGTTGGAACAGAGTATCCTTTCCATTCCACGCCATAGGCCACTAACACCAAATTTCGCCGCACTGTCCTAACGGATACGTTCGTCATACGTCCCATATTGATTTCTGCCGGCTATTTCACGCAGTGTTGCTTGTGTGTTACCACTGACCACTATACACGTATGCCGCTGCTCTCGGTCGTTAAGTGAAGGCCGTCGGCCACAGCGTTATCCGTCGTGGGAAGTAATGCCTGAAATTCTCTGCACTCTCTTCACACTGTGGATCTCGGAATATTGAATTCCCTGACTATTTCAGAAATGGAAAGTCCCATGAATCTAACTCCAACTACCATTCGCCGTTCAGAGACTGTTAATTCCTGTCATGGGTCCATAGTCAAGTCGGAAACCTTTTCATATGAATCAGCTGTGTGCAAACGACAGCTCCGCCAATGCACTGCGCCTTTATACCCTCATTACCGTGATGTGTATATATGCATATCGCTATCCCATGACTTTTTGTCACCTCAGTGCGCACTGGCAGAAGGAGAGGTTTATAAGAATAATGTGATACACTGAAAACTCGCTTAACACCCATAGCCTCCAGATTACGAATATTCTTGTACATTCTTTGTCGAATATTCCATCGTTTTCTATGTAGAAAAGAAAGAGTAATATTTGAAAAAGTTCAAGCCACGATAACAGAGACCGTTTTAGCTGGTTTTAACTTATAATATTTTTAGGCCGGTTTTTGCTATAACCAGAATATTTAACAGGAAACGTCTGTAACGCACATACAAAACAGAAGGAGATAGGTCAAGAAGAATCACACAAGTTTTGTTTCATTGCCTTTGTGACAGAGTTATGACAGACAGGACTGGTGGCCTCACTGACTTATAAGTTATTTCAGATTTTTTAATAGTATCATACTTTTAACAGAAGCCATTGAACATTATAACCATCGAAAATGTACTATACTGGATTGCATGAACTTAACAAAGGTATTATAAAATATTTTCAGTGGTCGAATAAAACAAGAATCAAATGCCGGTGAGGTGCTGAAAGTACACTAGCTAGACTTGTTACATGTAAGAGATCAATATCTCGATAAATAATAATGAAACGTAACCACATTGAAATTACACATGTGCTACAAGACCTGTTAGACGAAGAATACCTCCGAATTCCTCAAAAAATTGACATGGAAATAAAACTCATTTCAATGGGCAAAAAGCTTCGGTGGCATGCAGTATTGAAACTTCGTTATTTTAAACGAAAATTCAAAATCACGTTGTCGACAGGTCTTTGGGTATGTATTTCTGGCGTTGTAAGATATTGAGATGGCAACATTCAGTAAGAAAACATGATCCCAAGCTGTTCTTCGACTGGACAAGGACGGACTGGAGTCTAGTACGGGAAGGGGACTGGGGGGGGGGGGGGGGGAGTGGGGGAGTCTATCTGGCTGGAGAAAGCTGTACCCCTCAACAGGCACGTCCAGCAGTGATCAGGCGTTTCTTCCTCAAAGGAGTCGTTATAGAATGGGCCCACCCTCGCTCTTCTCTCCCCGCGCCTCTCTCAATCTAAACAGGAGGGAAATTTTGAATGATCAGAGAAATCATCGGAAGAATCCACATATCAAAACCATTACGAATTAAAAGCGTAGTGAGCGATCTGAAGTAATAAGGGTTTCAAAAATTAAAGAAAAGGAAACTCCTTTCACAGGGAGATCTATATTTCACATTAAATAATAAATCAGTATTTGCAACGAGGGAGGTGGCGTCCGATGAAGACCAACTAGCTCAGTTCAAAATCGCGCAGTTAACTGCGATACAGACGATAGTCGCTTAAAGCCACTGGCAGGATGTCACTATTGGCTGAAATCTAGTCCGTGAAGTTCGTGTCCTAGGTGCTCTACGAGAATGACAGAGCACAGCTGAGGAAGAGCAAAAATTCCGTTTAGTGCGGCAGCACAAAGAGACGAGTATCTAGGATTATACTTGTAGACAACCTGCTGCTGTTCATTTAATGTTTTATTAGTTCTGCCAACGGTCTTCCCATCAGATCGCCAAAATAAATCGCAGTCGGATTTGGTTGGTACTTGGACGGGTGACCGTCCGGGTCTCCCGAGCCCTGCTGGCAAGCAGGATATGCTCAGCCCTTGTAAGCCCAATTGACAATCCACTTGACTGAGAAGCAGCGGTTAGGATTACGAAAACTGATACTGGCCGGGATAGCGGTGTGCTGACTGTTTGCCCTTCACATCCAGAATTAAGTGACGCCTAACGGCTGAGAATGATACTTCGGTCGGTCGGTAGTGTTGGGCATCCCGAGACCTATTCTACAGAGTTTATTAGTTCTAAGACGTATTTGTCAGTATGTGCAAATAAATTTATTTTTTTAAATGTCAGTGAATGTTTACTGTGCCCTAAGGCGTGGAAGTGTCATCATGACTTGTAAGTCCTGTCAGTTGGTAATATGTGTGTTGGAAAGTTTTGATGGAAGGAGAGGGGTTTGTGTAGGGGGTAGGAGAGTGGAATGTATAAAATTTGCAGACGACATTATTGTGATGGCAGAGAGTGCAAGAGAGATGGAACAAATGTTAGATGATCTAAATACAAAATTATAAGAATATGGAATGAAGATAAACAAGAAGAAAACGAAAACCATGGTAATTGGAGGACAGGAGAGAAAATGCCGTATGAAAATAGGGGGAGAGGAAGTAGAGCAAGTGAATAACTTCATTAACTTGGTAAGTGTAATAATGGATTATATGTACTGTTCAACAGAAATTAGGAAAAGAATTGCAATGGCAAAAGAAAGATTCAAGAGGAAACAGAAATTACTTTGTGGACCACTAAACAAAGATCTGAGTAAAAGACTTGTCAAATGTTACATCTGGAGCGTTGCAATATATAGTGCGGAGAACTGGACACTGAGGAAGGAAGATTAAAGAAGATTGGAAGCACTAGAGATGTGGATATGGAGAAGAATGGAAAAAGTGAAATGGGAAGACCGAGTAAGGAATGAAGAAGTATTAAGAAGAGTTGGAGAAGAAAGAAACATGCTGAAAGCCGTCAGAAAGAGAAAACAGAACTGGATTTAACATCGTTTGCAGAGGGAATGTTTATTGAAGGAAGGAATAGAAGGAATGGTGGAGGGAAAAGGGGGAAGATGAAAAAGAAGATATCAAATGCTGGACAATATCAAAGGAGGGAAATATTCAGAAATGAAAAGACTGGCTACGGACAGACAAAAGTGGAAGAGGCTTAACCCATGACAAGACCTGCCGTAAGGCAGAATACCATACATACATAAGTTGATTTTTTGCTCTGAAGAAGACATGAAGAGCAGTAGAAGTAACATCTTCCTTTTGTAGGTAATGAGGCCTAGTAGCGACCTTTTTATACGATACTTAATTTATTTTTGTGACCTTCCGAAGTTATCACTTAACTTGCAAAAAGTCGTTAGTTAGATTTTAATGTAACAAGTTGTGGGAAATGGGGGTGCTAAGCCAATAAAGAAGCTGGTGATGTGGAAGCAGATACATAACCGACCGCTAAAAGTAACAATCCCACCGGATTTCAGATTTCTGCGTTCACCGACTTCATCGTGCAAAATTGCTCACGTTTTTGCTGACTGTTTTTGTCATGCGCCCCGATTTCCGCACTCTTGTCCTCTGAGTAGAATGACTGGTTTCATGTTTCATTTCACCCTGTAGCTACTGAAATGTGTGCGTATGTGTTATTTTTTCTGACTATTATACTTCATCGCCGAACAGCATGTGATGAAATAAACGCCTCCATGGAAAGAGGAATTTGCAATCTTTATACGTTCGAAGGAAGTAATCGGAATACCTTGGAATATGCACAGCAACAAATGCTATATTTTTTCTTCTTCTGTAGATCTGCTTTAGTTCGTACTATCTTAATGTGGTGTACATCCCTGTCTGTCGTACGAAATAGAAAGAAAATAGTTGTATGGGCTGTAATCAGTGATGCGTAGGGTAAACTGTAATTTTACTAGCATTCTACCATCAGCTGTTGCTAAATCGTATTATGTTTAATAAATACACAAGCAAGTGACTATTTCTGTATACTGAAGGACAAAAAAAAAAAAAAAATGCGCAATACAGTTATATACTGGGGCCTTCATTAACGATGGCGATTTTAAAAGCTTCATCGGTTAATCTTGGTTCGCGAGAAGCCTTTCACATTCGAAGTGCTACGCTAGCAGCTAAAGTTGTTTCCTAAGTCGCTAAAATGGAGCGCGAAGAAACCTTCAGAGGTGATTCCGTGTCATGCCTGTGCCTCAAGCCATTGAGTTGTAGCGTTTAAGATAATTGTGTGTAAAGTGTGAGAATTAGGTTACTTTGCGACAGGCATTCTGACATTCATGTTTCTAGCTATGCACAATTACGTTCGGCTATAAAAGTCCCATTTCCTTTCAACTCGGCCGAATTTAGGTTGTTCTAGGAACGTAGCAGCATTTATCTCGTCTGTTCTTGCCCTTGTTATATAACTGTCGCTGTTTTGATGTTTCAGGGATCCTAGAGCTACAGTTAATACTGATGAATTCATCTTGAATAGCTATATATTTACGCTATTCCACTATTTCCCCATACTTAGATATAAATGTTTCTGAAGAAGATATGGAAAAAATGGTTTTATTTGCTTCTCATCCAGTGCTGTGGCATGGTTGCATAATTTAGCCTCAAATTAATGTTAATGTTAGAGCTACAAAATTACTTCATTTTTCCTTCTTTATTTGCACGCTATTCAAAATTTCTTACCTATACCTTTATATTATTGTATACCAGGGACATGACTGAGGTCGATTGAAGGCATTTGAAATCTGTCTTTTCACCTACAACAAAACTCGTATGTCTATCACCAAACGCGTTTCGTTTCATTGAAATAAAGCCTCATCATTCGTCTATAATACAACATATTTATGTGATGGCCTTCTAGATCGTAAAAAGTCCGTTTGTATAGTTACAAAGACATTTGTCTTAAATTTTGTACGTGGAAAGGAGTGTAAAATTCTAATGGTGTAGTTCAGATTTACATTGTATGGGGGTGTTATTGATTGGATGTCTTTTATTTACGTTTGTACCGAATTTATTACGTAAGCGTTCTGCATATATAGGTGTATCGAAACATGTGTTGCTTATTCCTTGCAGCAAGGAATAAGCAACACAGCCATTTTGTTTTTGTTTAGTTCTAACAATGATAACTATGTGTATGAATCAGTGATTTAAAGACAGAGAGAGAGAGAGAGAGAGAGAGAGAGAGAGAGAGAGAGAGAGAGAGAGAGAGACAGGCAGAGAAAGAAAAGAGGAAAAGAGAGAGTGAGACTTATGATTTTCTAGTAACATCCAGAAAAGGTGGTGTAAGAAGCACATAGTAGGAGGGAAAAGGACATGCACAGCAGTCGGAGCTTACTTTGAGAATTTTGCTACTGTGGGAGGAATTATCTGATACAAAGTGTGGTGTGTAGATTCAAAATTTGTTTCCCTCCGTCCCATCACCTGTGAAATCTTGGTATAGCTTTTCATTTATTTCAGAACTTCCATGTCAGTATCTATTTTTACGGAATGATGACGCTTGAGATGAACCAAATGATCACCAAAAGTGGAATGTGCACTGTTATTTTTCAACTTTCTAATGTGATCGGACCTGTGTATATTGAGGAACGTTGATTACAGGTAAGCTGCATGATACCTGTTTTACATATACTAAAGTTTTTCCACCTGGCTTGTCGCAGCCAACAGCGAAAGGGACAAACTTTGTCGGACCGCGATTGGTTCTCGAGTGTCGACTATCGTGGAGTGCGCGTACAGGTATCGTTCTTTTCAGTGCCTGTGCCGTTTTCCGTGTGCGACATGGGGCACAATTTAGACAAGACTAAAGACCGCTCGAAATAAGTTAATAATTTTCCAGGTTTATCATCACGTACTGCCTTACGACACAGAAAAGAGCTAGGAAGAAACTGTCCTTTCCGGCAGGATATAACGTATGTCAAGAGGAGATTTAAGAACAGAATCTTAGAAAATTAGGTTTATGTACATTTAGACGAAACAGAAATTAATTATTCAATAAATAAATTGTATAATCGAAGAAAATTTCAACAAGGCAGCTATTAAAGAGAAGGAGTTAGTTTCAAACAAATTATAAGTAAAAAGTAGAATAAAAGAGTATTCGGAAATGTCTTCCAGAAGACGGCAGAAATTTCAATGAAGATTCGGTAAGAGGAACAACTAAAACAGTAAGATATCTAGATAGAAACGTATATTTTGTAGTCGAGGTACAGCGTTTTATTACTTACAATTTAATATGGTAAATTGTATAGTAATAAACATCGGAGAAGAATATGTACATAGCATCGAAAATTTCTGCAAATGCCAGCGGAATTTAAGAGATGATTCAGAAAGACAGATTACGAATAATAATGTTAATGACGTCACAGAAGTAATGAGAGATTAGATGTATAAACCCATAAGAGATCAAAAGAAAGACACAACACTTAAAACGGTTTGAGGGAGAGGTACGTAGTCTGATTCCTCCGTAACACAATCCTCTCCTCCCCGCCAAAAATGTCATTTAGGCAATCATGAAATCAGGTGACCTTTTAGGTCAGTGGTGCAATACAAGATCTGTACGTCCCTCATGTTGTCGTCCTCTCGACGAAACTAACGTCGCACATTTGTAGCCAAATCTCAGTTGTTGAAAAGAGAGAAGGCAAGATAGCTTTTGGTATTACATTACCGCCATAATGCATCGACGCACTTTGGGTACTAAACGAACGAACGCGCGAGTGAGGTAGATAGAGAACCTATATACAGCTTTCTGTTCGCAAGTCACTGGCTGGTCTGCCGGCCTTCTTTTTTTTTTCTCTCTCTCTCTCTCCCTTGCAGTGCTTAATGAAGATGAATTATTGTTTAAAAGACTTTTCGAAACTGTTTCCACTCTGTAACACACCACATCTACAGATTTCTTGTCTTGGGAAGAAATAAATCAATTCGAAAATATATGGGCACAATTATTCTACAAAACATACCGTCCGTCTGTGGTAATGTAGTGTGAAGTTCAGTAAGTAGCATTCAAGATTATTACTCGTGCTGTTGGCAGTTCTGTTCTCGCTGTCGCGAAATTTCTTAAATTGCATTTATTTAATTTAAATGTTAAATAACAAATCGTAGACCATAATCTATTTATTTTAATTGTCTCTTCCTAAAACCACAAGTGTCCGTAATGACAAAAGTTTCGTTTTCGAAAATCAGCTACTGTGAAATTGTTTTACCATGTTTTCATTCTTTAGTGTTCCTGGTATCATTACAGGAGTACGTCTTCTCGACTTTTCCGGTATAAAAAATTTATAAATCCACAATTATCTCATCTAAAATATATTAGCTGGGACGGAAATAACTATATAAAGCTTAAGGACTAAAAACGTCAGCAGTGAATATTTCAATAGGAAACTGAAAGCCCTTCAGAGCTCCTAAAATAATACAAATGAAACTCTTGCTATTTACCTGGTCGATTCAAATTCTTCCAGAACATTGTGATAAATCACTAATACACTGCATCGTGCCACATTTTAATGTACTCCACAGTAAATGTGTAGTAGTTTTCTACTAAATGACAGGTTAGAATTTCTTCTATAGTCTGTCAAAGACTTGTCTTGTGATAGTCAACAGGTGAAAGTATTGCCCGCTCATATTCTGGCAAAAAATGGCGGCCCTATCTATGGTCTAACGAGCACGGGTCACTGTCTCTCTCAGTATATATCCTCTCTAGAGTTCTGCACGTGGGAGACCTCTCGCGGTAACCACGTGAACCAACCACTTACTAATGACGCTAAAGTTAACATTTAGCTTCGATGCATTACGTAAAAATCACACCAGGCTTTTGTCTTCACTCGTGTAGGAAACACAGTATTCCGAGATCGTAGGAATCTTTCTGAAATATCGTGTATTATTGAGAAGGAGGGTTGTAATGAAAAGGTGCCCCCCCCCCTTTCCATCCTGTTTCCTTTTCCCCGCCTACCCTCGCTTTGACTCCTTTCTATCCCTCGAGTTTTTTTGCTTTCCCCTCCACTGCCTTCCCTACTCCTTCTCGCGTCCGCCCTGCCCCCCCCCCCCTTTCTGTGTCCTCTTCTTCCATCAGCTCCCCACCATTTTTGCTTTTCCTCTCCTCCACCCTTTTCTCCCCCCTCATCTGTCCAGGTCGTCCCCTCCCCCCTCCCCCTCTCCCCATATGCATTTGTACTTTATAGTGCAGTGTTTTCTGTGAGTGTTCACTGTTGTGCATCCCCCTTTTTTAAATGTTGCGAACTGAAACCAAACTGTCGCCGTGTTTTTTAATTGTGCCTGTCTGTCTACTCTGTTTTAATCACCATCGCCCACCCTTTGTTTTTTATATTTTCTTCGCAACTTTTCACCGTTTTCTTTTTAAGCAGTCACCGTTTTATCACCTGTTTTTATTATTACATCTCCTCTGGGGGAGGGGGGGTGGGATCGAAATACAATAAAGAAAAACAATGAGAAGGTGTTGTATTCGCTGACAGCCCACTCCTGCCCATATGAATATGAGGTGGGCAGATGGGGGGAATGAAGTAACAGTACAGAAAAAAATGAAAAAGTGAGATTGTAGCGATTCAAAAGGGACTCGAATACATCAGTGGTTAGCCGCTTTTCCGCACCACATACTTTGTAGGGCCCTTACCTCTAGTGCGTGGTCTCGCTGGATTCAGGATGTGGGCGCGCATCCACTTTGCATGATTTCGCGCCTCGCTGCACCGGATTGGTCACGCCACAGCTGTCCCCAAGCTCTCTCTCTCTCTCTCGCCTTTTCCCTCTCTTTCACTTCCTGTCATTCCGCTCTCCACTTTTAATAATACATCCGGGATACCAAGACACATGTGTGTGGGTAAGAATTGGTGGCTGTTTCAGATCTTTCACCAGATGCGATGAATATTCAAGATTGGGTGATAACTTACCAGCAGTCAATCTGTCACAAAGACTGATCAAACCAGTGCAAATTCTTGAAAGTTACGCTCCTTGCCGGATGACAGAGCGGCTGTGGAGAGGACTGATTAAACTTCAGTTTATAATCTACTTATAGTCACTCGCAGGTGATGATTCTCGTATGAGAAGTGAGCCACAGCTCTCGAGATTTAAAACTGAATACATTTTGTTCGTATAACGCTTGTTTGCGAGATGTTCAGCACTCAGAAAAAGTTTCAAAATAAGATGATGTAGATATGAAGAGTAATTTTTGTTCAAGTGTATTAAATTATAATGGGTTATATGAAGTTAAGAGACTGAAAAGCAACGAGTCTTCAAGTTGTGTCAAGAATAGCACAAGAAAAGACATATCATATTGCAAAGTAACTTAACGGAAAGCAGGTTAATGTATGAATCTTAGGGCGTCGTAGCAGGAGAAACGTACTATTGCTTCCAAGGTAGGTTGTGGGACGCATATCAACTGAACATCGGAGTCCAGTTCAAAAAGCTAGTAATTTATAAGGAATAAGCTCACCGTCGCATGCGGCATGGAAAGCCACAATACGTGGCTGCGCTGTTTTTTTTATATTGTTACGTTTGTAGCAAATCATAATGATACGCAACTTTGGCACGTGTTGGCTGCAATAAGTGCATAATTTTTGCAGTTTCACTGCCATAAAAAAGTAAGTAAAAGAAATCTGCCACCTATTACACTGCCATTTCTCAGAGAGTACCTGAAGAAGAAATTTTTTGTTATTCTCCTACAACCTCCAGTAAAATGCTCACCGAAGTAACTGCATATTACGCAGTGCTAATAAATATGAGTTGTACAGCGTCTTGTTCCTCAGTTACATAGTCAAATTCTTGAATCTTGCATCATCACGACATAAATATGTGACAGATAAAATTTGTAATATAAATTAGGAGGACGTAATAGGGGTACATAAATGAGGTAATAAATGGTAGGATTACTGGTAGTATTGATAGCATTGGTAGGAAAAGAAACACAAATGCATGAGTAAGAGAGAAAATGGGAGCCGATGACTTCTCTTTGTTTTCTTTGTCTGTTTGGTTGTTTGTTTTGCAAATAATTAGAACTGCACATCATTCACTAATATTTCATTGTGTATCTTATATCCTTAAGGAATATGAACTGTATTTTATAAGTAATAAATGTTAGTTGACCTCGTAATGTCTGCACTTTTATAGAACCGAAGAAATTACTTTTTAATGAGAGTATAATTTACATTCGCAAATATAAAGAGTATCTTTCATTATTGTTGTTATTTGATGCTCAGTAGATGGTCTTCATCATGATGAACTGCATATTTTCCTGTTAGTATCAGTAAATGAGAAATTTAGTTATGAACAACAGAACACGTTTTATCTGTGTTCGACGAAGTATTGAAGCGATATTTGATATATGTTTGTTTTGTAGTTTTTTAATTTGCCTTTTTTTTAAGAAATTGCGTTTTCTAACACTGTACGATAAATCAGCATTGTTTTCTTCATTTTTATTACAATATTCCTCTGTTTCACATTATAAATCAACAATTTTCGAATAAAACCTGAATTAAACATTGACAATTTCAATTTTGCTATAAATACTGTTTGTTTTTACTTAACACACACAGGAGGATACACACGTAGAACAAATATATTCCATAGATTACGCGGTTCTTTGTACATCCTCAGTTAATTTCTAGATGGATCACTGCTTCCAGTATTTAGGATAATCTAGTAAGAAGCCGATCGCTTACGTAAATAAAGCAATCGTTACAAAGCAATGCCCGAAAGGAACGCAACACACGTAACGTACAGGCAAAGCAGGTATGTTCTTAACATAACTTTCGTATAAGTTGTTGGCTTATTCAAATTTAAGACATTTATTTCACCTGAAACATTTTCTAATATTTAACTAAAGTTTAGCGATTACAAATAACGTGTTCTGTGAGTCACAGTCTCTGTAGACATATGTTGCAAAAGGAATCGCGCCCTTGACTGTGTTCACAAAAATCTGAAAAGTACTTAATTTTTACAATATTTTTGAGTGATGTGTGCTATTATTTACAAATGCTTCAGTTTCACATGCAAAGTGTATCATAATTAATAGCAAAAACTGACACAGGTGGAAGAATTACATAATAGAAACAAAAACATTCCACTAGGCATGGAAACGAAGCGTCTGCGATAGAATTTCTGATGTGTGTTTACGAATCGCCACTGACTTCAGTATGAAATATGAGTATACAGTCAGTACAAACGCATTTTAAATGTAAAAATTTCGATTATGTCTCCCTCTAACTGAACACAAAAGGAGCCATTAGCTACTTTATCAAAAAATGCAGTATTATACTCACTGAGCACGTAAAATATTACAGTTTGCTATTCACTCGTATCTGTTAAAGAAGATGTTCCACGTGACGTCTTAGCATTTCGATGCAATACTGCACTCGTCTCTACAGTGATAGACAATTTATTTAGACATCACCAGATCATATCGAAAATCTTGGCAAGAATGTGCAATTCGCTGGTAGAGTTCTGCCTTATGCCAGTATAGGGTAGTTTTGTACCCTTTTCTTTGTGATATGACGACGGATAGAAAAATCTAGAGGACTGAGGTTAAGCCATTTGGGAGGCAAAGATACAGACCCGGTCAACCTGTCCATCTTGGACCACGTGTCGTCTTACATCAGCAGCAAAATTTGTTGGTTGTACATCATATATGTACTGGTTCCATATCACCAAGTCATGAGTAATGAGAGAAATTTCAAATACATTTGTGCTAATTATAACAATATTTTATTCGTAATTCGGTGATAGTTCGTAACTACACATTTGCAAATATATCATAATCTCTTCGTACATGAACCAGTTTGTACTGGGGCGTCTATGCTTCTATTATCTCGTTGTTTCCGCCGAGTCAGTTCTTGCTGTTAACTACGGTTCACGCTGTATGTTACACAGCCAGTGTAGCATCCTCCGTTTCTCTATTTGCATTGCATGCAGCACATTCGCCGATATAATCATACTGCTGTAAATATTTAATCCTACTCTGCTGGAAAGAAATGCAACACACTCAATGGATAAGTTCATTTTATGGACGAGTGAGGTGATAGGTTGAAAGGTGGCTACACTGAGTCACAACGCCAGAGATTGCGACAAAGATTATTCCGTTGCCTCCACTGAGCAGTAGTAGTTCGGAGGGTGTCGAGGGCAGTTGTTGTTCTGTTGGACGAGAGAGTAGACGCTGTTCGGTTGGTGTAATGTATAGATGGAAGAAGTTGCAATTGTCAGAATATTTTTGAGAAAGATTGGCCTTTGATTTATGATGCTGGTGTAATGGAATATTTTCGTCAATATATAATGAGGTAAAAAGGTATTACAGTTTTCTTTAATGACAATCCCTCTTGCTCACAGGTAAAGTCAACAAAGCATCTGGCACGTGTCCATTTATTAGACTTGTATTCTGGTTTCTATGTGCAATTATAGTATTTCTGGTTTTTCAATTAGTTCATTGTAAATGGTGTTTAAAATATTAGTCGTATTGGGAAATAACCGAGTCAGATACACGTACGTTGAGTCACACTACCACACACAGAACATTTACTGTTGTGCTTTGTTGTTTCGTAGCTTTTATAGTTGCAGAGGACTTCAATAATCAATTGTGTTAATGGAAATTCCTTGTCATTCTTTATTTTTATTTTATGCAGTCAGATTGTGTGCTAATACTAGTCAGCGCCAACCGGTTACGAGACTTCGTAACCGGTCACACAGCTACTAAAATTATTGCATTTATTCATTAATATTAGTCCTTTCTTTTTAATTAAGCCCCCATGCAAGGTTGATGTCATTGTAGGAGTGTTTGATTAAAAATCCAACCAAATGAAGCAGACGTCTCACAGTAAAGGTTGGCGAAACAGTCGCATTGCTACACAGTGCAACCCTGTCTGGCGACAAAGCGGGGATGTATTTTCGCCTGTAAACGATCATAAAAGTGCCGAATTGCGTCCTGCAATAGATACAGCATCTTGCGCCTTTTGTTGCAATTCGGCAATGGTTCCTGCAGGCCCTGGAAAACTAGTAAGTTCCCATTTGATTGTCTCCCACACAGGTTTAATTGATGAGAGATCCGGTTATCTTATTGGCCAGGCCAATTGTTGTACTCCACGAAGAGCATGTTGTGTCGCAACGCATCACCTTTCAGTCGAAGAAATGGCTGCAGCACGAGGATACAACCCTGTGAAACGTAGAGGGCCGGGCACTGATTATTCCACCCTGCAGAAACATCAAATGGAGCAACACACAATGAAACTTGTGATGACACTTGTGTGTCTACATGTGGCCTGGTTTCCACTCTGACTGATGTTTGGTCGGCTACGGCTGCTCGCACGATGTTTTGATCTTGACGTCCTTTCGTACCACGCACACGTGAAAATCGATTAGTGGTTATGCTACTTTCCATTCAAGAGAAAATTATGAGCTGCACATTAAGCGTGGGTCTGACATTCGCTTTCACTGCTAAGCGTAAAAAGACGCAAGAAAAGCACTCAGGATCTCGCATGCGGTGTCAACGGGACGTTTCACTTATAAGTCTTTCGATTTCAGAGCAAGAGAGATTTTGTGTGAATCATGTATTGACTACATCATTGCAAACAAAATCAATTTCTTTCTACATATCACTGTCAGAGTTAGTTGCTGCTAATTAGTTGCTGCTAGTCAGTTGCTGCAAGTCATTTGCTACTACTCGGTTTCTGCTAGTCAGTTTCACTGTTTTCTTAGTTTTGTCACGCAGAGGTAACAGACATTAAGTCATACCCGATGGTGGAGGGCTAATGTGTATTTGTGTGACTAGTATAGTTAAATATAGTATACTTTTGTACGCTACACAGCTTTGCTTTATTACCTCACAGTCCTCTCGTTTCCTTCTTTCTTCCCATTTACAGATATCTTTCCGTTTCACATTTTTCTTTCCTTTATTCTCCTTTGCGTTTCCCTCTTCTTTCCATTTTCTTTTCCACGGCTGTTCCTTTTACTATCATTCCCTTTAAATTTTCTCAGTCCTCTAAGGCATGTGCATAAGTCATTTAAATTACTGATACGATTACAGGATGTAAGAAGTAAAGTGTGACAAGAGAGAAGGAGACATTATGTACGTGACGTTACACATAACGTTTCATTGTCCTTTGTTTGTCGTTTTATTTACTCATTTCTAGAATTTCAAATTTATACGTGTATTCTAATGTGATGCAGACTAGTGTCACACGCCGAGTTGTACTGTAAAGTAGTCCAGAAGTAGTATCTGCGGAACAGGGTGGTAGGGTGGTAGATATGACCGGGCTTAGGAGGGTGGCGAGAGTAAAGTACGTAATGACTACATAATAATGTGATGAAGCTCTATTAATACGCTAATGTTCAAGCATATGAAGATAATCCTCTCTCGAGGGAAAAAAATCGAACAACACGAAGGGCCTTCAGTAAGTAATGCAACACATTTTTCTGAAAGCAGGCTGGTTTTATACAGCATATTCTTTTTTTCCGAGAGAAAATTGGTTTTATTCAGGATTCCCGTACACTTATTATTTCCCACTCTTTTGGCCACAATACCCTATTATTCAACATAATCTCCGCTTAATGCGACGGCCTTACGCCACCTTACTGGTAAGGCCTTCCCGCGGAGTATATCCTTCATTGGGCCAAGTAGATGTTGGGTGGATGATGATGAACAGTCCAATGAAATTTTTTGAGCTCCTCTCGGGTGCGCAGACTTGTGTGAGGCCATGCACTGCCACGGAGAAGAAGAAGAAGTTCGTTTACAGTTCTGTGGCGACGAACTCGCTGAAGTCGTTTCTCCAATTTCCTGAGGGCAGCACAGTACACTTTATCGTTGCACCATGAGGGAGGACAACAAACAGAATAACATCTTCAGCGTCCCAGAAGACGATCACCATGACTCTACCGGCTGAGCTTGAGGCTCTGAAATGTTTCTTTGTAGAAGAGGTGGCGCGGCCGTTTTGTTTGCGATTCGGGGTAATGAACCCACGTTTCATGGCATGTGATGATGTTCGGCAAAAACTGTCACGATCAGCCTCATAATGCGCAAGCAACTCCGCACAGATGGTCATTTGTTGCTCTATATGTTCTTCTGTGAGGTGGTGAGGAATCCAGTGTGTAGACACATCTTTGAACAGCCCAACTAATGGACGAATGTGTCATCGCCACCAACGGAGGCGTCCAGTTGAGCAGCGAGATGTTTGATTGTGATCCATAGATCACCTCGAATGAGAGTGCCCGCACGTTCCGACACTTCAGGAGTCACAGCTGTGTGCGGTCGGTCCGTACGCAGGAGATCGCACAGGTTTGCACGACCTTGTTGCGATGATGACAGACGCCCAGCCAACTACTCACAGTGCTTTGTTCACTGTCACGTCTCCGTAGACATTCTGCAAGCGCCTAGGAATATGTGTGATGCTCTAGTTTTCCGCGAGAAGGAATCCAGTGACAGCTCTATGCTTGGAGCTCAACTCCGTTACAGACGCCATTTTGAAGGTTACGTGTAACGCTGCCACCTATCGCAACTTCATGAAGCTGCAGAGGCTGAAGCGGGAATATTCCAAGCCGTTTCACAACAAATTCCGCATTTTTTTCAACCAAAATTGGCCGAGAAACGAAAGTTCTACATTACTTACTGAACGCCACTTGTATATTGATAAGTGAAAGCGCTCCACACATCTAGCTTGGGCCTGTTATTTACGTGTAAGTGTAAAGTCGCAGGTTATCTGAATCCCACATTCTGCTTTGATGTTTGTTCACATTACCGGTCAAAAAATTTCCTTCTCAAGACAAAAGACACATGAGCACCGTAGAAAGCTGCAGAATTCTCGTGTCTGTACAAGCGAGTTACATTTTTCTCCTCCTACCTAGGTTGCTGCTGTTGTTGTCTTCAGTCTGAAAATTATTTTGATGCAGATCTCCATGTTATTCAATATTGTGCAAGCCTCTTCACCTCCGAACAACTACTGTACCCTATATCCTTCTGAATCTGCTTACTATATTCTTCTCTTGGTCTCCCTCTACCATTTTTAAACACCACAGTTCCTTCCAATATTAAATTGGTGACCACTTGATGCGTCAAAACGTGTCCTATCAATTGATCCCCCTTTTAGTCAAGTTATGCCACAAATTTCTTGTCTCCCTAATTCTGTTCATTACCTCCTCATTAGTAACGTGAGCTACACATCTAATTTACAGGATTGTTTTGTAGCACTACATTTCAAAGCTTCTATTCTCTTCTTGTCTAAACTGTTTATCGATCATGTTTCACTTCCTTACATGGCCGTACATGGGTGAGGGGCACACGAATTTATGTTAGTGATATTGCGTTGAGCTGTGACGGCGACGATCGTGCAGTACTCCCGTACAGTTCTCGCAACATGGTACATCACATTAAAAAGTTATCTACTCATTCTACTTCAGTCAGTAAACTTCAGTTCTCATTAACAAATTACTTCATTTACAGACACAGTCGCACAACATATGATGCCTTTTGCGATACTCTCATAAGAGAACTCTGTCCCGGTACTTCGGACAAGAGAGTCCTTCAAATACACATCAAATGTTGATGCTGTGTTCTGCAACATCTTTTATTAGGGCTCAAGGAACACACTGTCTGGTGAATTCCTTAGGGCTGCGAACTCTCTGCACTTACTCTGTCATCACAACATCGGCCAACAAATACTGCAAACAGAATATGCACAAAACCAAACAGAACAAGTACTACAACAATCAAGTGAAACATGAGTTGTTATAAGAACATCATACGAGTCAACCAGGAAGTCTACACGTTTACTCATTAATATACGTTAGGGGACCGAGATTTTAGCGTGATAAATTCGAGCATATTAAAAGCTCTTAAGTCTCAGAATTTCTGCACACGTTCAGCTACAGGGTAGACAAATATCTCCAGAAAAGTCTTCCTACAAGAGAAGTGGAATTAGTTAATTGAAATGGCGTGTACTTCCACACGTGCCCAGTGGACAAGAACACAGGGAAACACAACAGTCTTCAAACTATTTTTACAAATTTCACCTCAGTGACTAAATATGTCCATGTTGCCAAAACGGCATCTTTCTGAATTTCAAAAGTTAGCAAAGAGTCATGATAGGATATTTTATGCATAAAAATGTGAACACTCAGTAACTAGATGCTGTTATTCTCATGGTGAGATGTTACACCAGGAGTGGTATTCAAATCCAAATTACAGCACAATTAAATCTAAACGGAAGCGGTAAAAAGAAACTGATACAGGTACGCGTACTAAAATAGAGAGATATGTAAACACGCAAAATACGGCGCTGCGGTCGGCAACGCCTACATAAGACAAAAAGTGACTAGCGCAGTTGTTTGATCGGCTGCTGCTACTACAGTGCAAGTAGTCAAAATTTAATTGAGTTTCACCGTGATGTTATGATGTTATAGTGGAAGCACGAGCGGTGGGACACAGCATCTCCGAGATAGCGATGAAGTGGGGAGCGTACCGTGAATATCAGGAATCCGCAAAAACACTAAATCTCCGACTTCGCTGGGCCGGAAGAAGATCCTGCAAGAACGCGACCAACGACGGTTGAAGAGATTCGTTCAACGTGACAGAAGTGCAACCCTTCTTCATCTTGTTGCAGATTTCAATCCTGGTCCATCAACAAGTACAGCGTGCGGACCATTCAACGCAACATCATCGATATGGACTTTCGGAGCGGAAGGCCCACTCGTGTACCCTTGGTGACTGCACGACACGAAGCTTTACACCTCACCTGGGCCCGTCAACACCGACAGTGGACTGTTGATGTCTGGAAACATGGTGCTTCGTCAGACGAGCCTCGTTTGAAATTGTACCGAGCGGATGGATGTGTACGGGTAGGGAGACAACCTCATGAATCCTTCGACCCTGCATGTCAGCTGGGGACTGTTCAAGCCGGTCGAGGCTCTGTAATGGTGTGGGGCGCATTCAGTTGGAGTGATACTTCTAGACACGGTTCTTAAGGTGACACGTACGTAAGCATCCTGTCTGATCAACTGTATCCATTCATGTCCATTGTGCAAACCGACGGTCTTGAGCAATTCCAACAGGACAGCGCGACACCCCACACGTCCAGACTTGCTACAGAGTGACTTCAGGAACACTCTACTGCGTTTAAAGACTTCCGCTGGCCATAGAACTCTCCGGACATGAACATTATTGAGCATATCTGGGATGCCTCCCGTTCAGACGAGACCTCCAACCCCTCGTACTCTTTCGAATTTATGGACAGGGCTGCAGGGTTCATGGTGTCAATTCCTTCTAGCACTGCTTCAGACACTAGTCGAGTATATGTCACGTTGTGCTAGGCCACTTTTGCTTGTTCACGGGGGCGCTACAAGATATTATATAGGCAGGTGTACGATTTTCTTTGGTTCTTCAATGTATATTTGCCGTTAACATTCTTTTTGCTGTTGCAAGTCTACATTTTATATGCTCTCTACCTATGTATGATGTATGAAAAGCGTTTACGAGCGAAACCTGACTGTAGTGATAGGCTTTTGAGTTTCGAGTTGTATCTCTTTTTTTTCCAGAGAAGTGCAGTTTGAGCGTAAAGTAGAGAGTGGAACGGAGCTTCATCTTACGGCCTATGCTCCTAGAAAAGCGCTGAGTCTACAGTCGAGCGTTTAATCCCAAATAAGGTGCAACGCCTTGCCAACAGAGTCTGCATCCCATCAGTGGATGAATGGCATGATACCTCCATCTGACCTGTTTCTTGCCAGGTCAGTTCGGTGATGAAACGTCTCGCCAAAGAAATTAAAAACTACTGCTTCAGGGTCGAGCGATTGTAAAGACCCACGATTTGTCTACATCAGACATGTTGTAATTTCACGGGAGGAGGCGTTTACTGGATTGCATTGTGTAACCCTGCGAATTAGGAAAGCCTTCCCAGAGCGCACGCCTATGTTGGCATCTGGCGGCAGCGGTACGGGACCCGGTGGTACCGATATCTGGCAGCCCAGCCCGTGAGGCAATTGGCGCCGTTAGCCGCTGGGCCGGCCTTATAGGCAGAGCGGTGTGTGGCCGCGGCGAGAGGCGCATCTGGGGTGTGGAGGCGGCGGCCCGCTAGAGCGGCACGCCCACTCTCCAATTAATGCCGGAGCCAGGCGGCCCGCGCGGGATAACGGGGCGCGACGAGGGCACGGCCGGCGCGCCAATACGTCAGACACAGGCACCAGCCAACACGTCTCATCTCTAGTGGGCCAAGTTGTAATAGGCACTGAAATCTCTCCTAAGTAGTAGGTGCCTGGATTAGGACGTCGTACATAAGTGGGAGGTAGCCGTTTTGAAATTCCTTGGTAAGACGTTCCTTCCCTTGCACTGAGCAGGAAAAAAGAAAAAAAACTCATTTTAAAAGAGGGCTACAAGATAATTCGCGTAAGGGAAATTCAGAAAAGCGCACAGGGCCATGGAGAGATTAGGTCAATGAGAAGGGATCGGGAAAGAGCTAACGAAATCCGCAGAATGCCCAACGACAGTGATGTACACTACTGGCCATTAAAATTGCTACACCACGATGATGACGTGCTACAGACGCAAAATTTAACCGACAGGAAGAAAATGCTGTGATATGCAAATTATTAGCTTTTCAGAGCATTCACACAAGGTTGGCGCCGATGGCGACACCTACAACGTGCTGACATCAGGGAAGTTTCCAACAGCAGCTGACTGGCGTTGCCTGGTGAAATGTTGTTGTGATACCTCGTCTAAGGAGGAGAAATGCGTACCATCACGTTTCCGACTTTGATAAAGGTCGGATTGTAGCCTATCGCGATTGCAGTTTATCGCATCGCGACATTGCTGCTCGCGTTGGTCGAGATCCAATGAGTGTTAGCAGAATATGGAATCGGTGGGTTCAGGAGGGTAATACGGAACGCCGTGCTGGATCCCAACAGCCTCGTATCACTAGCAGTCGAAATGACAGGCATCTTATGCGCATGGCTGTAACGTATCGTGCAGCCACGTCTCAATCCCTGAGCCAACAGATGGGGACGTTTGCAAGAAAACAACCTTCTGCACGAACAGTTCGACGACGTTTGCAGCAGCATGGACTGTCAGCTCGGAGACCATGGCTGCGGTTACCTTTGACGCTGCATCACAAACAGGAGCGCTTGCGATGGTGTATTCAACGACGAATCTGGGTGCACGAATGGCAAAACGTCATTTTTTCGGATGAATCCAGGTTCCATTTACAGCATCATGATGGTCGCATCCGTGTTTGGCGACATCGCGGTGAACGCACATTGAAAGCTTGTATTCGTCTTCGCCATACTGGCGTATCACACGGCGTGATGGTATGGGGTGCCATTGCTTACACGTCTCTGTCACCTCTTGTTCGCATTGACAGCAATTTGAACAGTGGACGTTATATTTCAGATGTGGTACGACCGGTGGCTCTACCCTTCATTCGATCCCTGTGCAACCCTACATTTCAGCAGGATAATATACGACCGCATGTTGCTGGTCCTGTACGGGCCTTTTTGGATACAGAAAATGTTCGACTGCTGCCCTGGCCAGCACATTCTCCAGATGTCTCACCAATAGAAAATGTCTGGTCAATGGTGGCCGAACAACTGGCTCGTCACAATACGCCAGTCACTACTCTTGATGAACTGTGGTATCGTGTTGAAGCTGCATGGACAGCTGTACCTGGACACGCCATCCAAGCTCTGTTTGACTCAATGCCCAGGCGTATCAAGGGCGTTATTACGGCCAGAGGTGGTTGTTCTGGGTACTGATTTCTCAGGATCTATGCACCCCAAATGGCGTGAAAGTGTAATCATATGTCAGTTCTAGTGTAATATATTTATCCAATGAATACCCGTTTATCATCTGCATTTCTTCTCGGTGTAGTAATTTTAATGGCCAGTAGTGTACGTTCTTGCGCATATGCTACATTGTTCCACACAGCCCTTGTGCGCATACTACTGCGGACCTTCTATGATCTGCCAGTGCATTAGCGTTGTTGACAGCAGTACACAGTTGCGGACATGATCAACATGGTGCTTACATACGACAAAGCGAATTCCAGTGGGAGAGCTGTTGCAAGATTGCATGCGGAACGTTTTCCGAACAGACGTGCTTCCCATTATACCACAACCTCGGCCGTCGAGATGCGCCTGAGAGAGGCTGGATGGTTGCCCGTACGTATTTTCTGCTGAGGTGTTTCCACTGTACTAAAGTAGCAGCAGTTTGTGCTTGGAACTTGCGAATACGATCCCCACTCTACTGTTGGTCCTCTGGTAGGTGCCGAAACGTGATGCGGTCTGACTATGCTCGGCTCGAATACCACAGCTGGAGGAGAACTTGCCGACAATGTTCGAAGAGAACCCAGCCGCCAGCACTCGGCAAGTGGCACAGGCGCTGCACATGGGTAAAAGTGTCGTGTGGCGTGTTGTCCACGAACACTAGCTCCATCCGTACCATCTGCAGAAAGTTCAGTCATTACGTGTGGCAGGCTACCCACAGAATTGTCACAATTAATAAAATATTGCTTACTGTTATTCCGTGGTCCAAGGGTTTTCACTTTAAAATTTGACATTTGGTCCTCAGCTGCGGAGGACGTTCTCAAGGGGGATTGTACATTTGTTGAATGTCCAATTCACACCCTGGCTCTCTATTGATTACAGAAAAATTCCGCTTCTGCGAGCTCCCGCACAGTAGCGTGACATCACATGTTTTGAATAGGCGAGTGCAATTGGCCGTTGTCGATCGCCGTCGTCCGCTGTTATTATCGTCCTGTGGTGGAAGACTGGTACAAATCTTCTTCAGTACCGTAGTCCAAATTTCATTCAGTCGTTTTCACAAACATCTGAACGTGATCAATGAGAAGATTCAGTTTACCAAAGAGGAAGAGGCAGGCGGAAGATCAAATTTCCTTGAAGTGCTACTTTTACAGAAAGCAGATGGTAGCTGCGCGGAGGCTCGCGGAAGCGGAATTTTTCTGTGATCAGTAGCGAGCCAGGGTATGAATCGAACATTCAATAAAGCTACAGTCCCCCTTGAGAATGCCATCCGCAGATGAGGACGGGTTTTAAAATGAAATCTCTTCGACCACGAAATGATATCCCGGAATGTTTAGTGAATTGTGAGGCCACCCACGACCGGGACCGTTAGCGCAGTGGAACATACAACAATGCCTACTCCATCCACAATTCCCGAGAATGGTGCTGTTCACGGATGAATGCACGTTTGTTAGAGACGGCATAGACCGCTGCGGTCGCAGGTTCGAATCCTGCCTCGGGCGTGGATGTGTGTGATGTCCTTAGGTTATTTAGGTTTAAGTGGTTCTAAGTTCCAGGGGACTTGCACAACAAGCATGTTAGGACAAACAAAATTTTGCGTGCGCAGGTGATTCAAAGTCACCAACATTTGGACCGGGGTAATTAGTGACCATATCATTGTGCTACATCTACCGCCAAACAGATTAACTGGACCGATCTACCTCACATATATTAGAGACGTTTTGTCTATCCTGTTGGGTGTAGTGCCATCAAATATTCGGATGGACATGTCGCTGCAACACGACGGAGATTCAGCACACATTGATGTCGATCTGCGAAACCGCCTCAACGTCGCGCATCTCAATCGATGAAATGGTGCCGCGCGAGATTAGCCGAGCGGTCTAGGGCGCTACAGTCAGACTATGCGGCTGGTCCCGGCGGAGATTCGAGTCCGCCCTCGGGCATGGGTGTGTGTGTGTGTGTTTGTTTGTCCTTAGGAAAATGTAGGCTACGTAGTGTGTAAGCTTAGGGACTGATGACCTTAGCAGTTTAGTCCCATAAGGTTTCACACACACATTTGAACATTTTTGATGAAAAGGCACGGGTGGACCAGTTCCATGGCCAGCACAGTTGCCAGATGCGGCATCTCCCGACTATTTTCTGTGGACTAGAACGAACAGTATGGTGTATGGCACACCTGTAACGTCAGCGGAGGACTTTATTGCTCGAGACCACGGAGCGTTTGAAATATGGTTCAAATGGCTGTAGGCCCTATGGGACTTATCGTCTGAGGTCATCAGTCCCCTAGACTTAGAACTACTTAAACCTGACTAACCTAAGGACATCACACACTAGAACCGCTCGGCCACAACGGCCGGCCGATTGAAATACTTCAAAGAGAATCGCTGGTACTGGCTCATGCACTTAAGGCTGAGTATCGCCGATGTAGGCTCTGCATTGACCTAGGAGGTACGCAGTTCGAAGCCTGTTTGTAATGTAGACAGCGCGATGTACTATTCATGTGGGGTTTATTGACATAACGCACGCTATCCAGAGCCCAAGTCGTGCGTCTCCAGATATGGGTACCTTCTTGAAAACCGATCAGTGTGCCTCCACGCACAACATGCTCGGCGTTGCCGGTGTTGTTCTGGGTAACATCTTTCACGCTGCGTCCCGTAAAAGAACAGAATGCTTTTTAAAGTACTCGTAGAATATTACGTACCCATTTGATAAAGCGGTTCCATGTTAGTCTAGTCCGATATTCGTGTAACCGATTTGTATTAACAGGCACGCTAAAACACGATGTATAACCAGTACACCATCAGCGACTAAGCAGCGCTGCTGCATGGCAGGAGCAGTCAGCGTGGACCAGGGCGGCACACGAGGCGCTACTGCAATACCGTGTTTTGTTAATCCTTTGCAGATGCAAACTTTCTTTTCAAAAGAGAGCGTTGGAATGTAATTTGTTAGATTACTTATCATTCCCAGATACACAAAAAATATTTAAAATTTGAAAAGTTTTTTGGCACTAATTATTATAAATTTTTATGCTTGGCAGAACATCGACCCCAGCCCATTCTGTGGAAATTCTATTTTTGTGGTCGATACATAGGTGTACGGAAGTGAAACATGGCAGTTTAAATAAAAGGATAATAGCAGCTTTCGAACTGTAGTGCCACACAAGAGTGTGAGTAGGTCAATCACGTAACTAATGAGAAGGTACTGAATAGAACTGGGTATACAAGGAGTTTGTGGCACAACCTGATCAAAAGAAGGGCTCGGTTGACAGCACACGTTTTGAGACATCAAGTGATCACCTGTTTAGTACTGGATGAACGTGAAACGTCCCCTTAGAAAAATTAATGAATGCCTGTGCCGATAAACCTCTTACATTGTTTGATTTTCAAACAGCTGAGCAAAACTGAACGTATTCAGACATTACTCTCTTTACTTATTCTGATCAAAACTAAGCTGACACACAATATTTTTAGCGCAACGCAATCTGACATTCAAAAATCCCTACAAAATACTGGCCCTGACTAACGTTAACCTACACCTTTCATAAATTCTTACCTCACAAAAATCTTCGTTACTCGAACTACTGCAGTACAGCGAGCGCCAATACTGCCAGCTAAATAAAAGATTCTAACCACTGAAGGCACTAACTACTGATAGGCATAGTTAGCAAATGAAAGATTTTGATAGAGAACAAACAATGTATTTACCTTAATAGTGTTCATAAGTCATAATATATGTTTCAGTTCATGACATCCATTCTTACAAATGTACTGTTTCTGATGGGCACACGTCCAGATCATCCGCCCTCAAAAATCCGCCATCTCACTTCCCCACATCCACCACTGCTAGCGGCTCACTTCCAACTGCGCAACGCTACGCGCTGTTCACATCCAGCTGCCCAACACTACAATGGCAGACAACAATGCAAACTAGCCACAGACTGCACACAGCACAGCCAGTGATTTTCATACAGAGCACTACGTGGCGTTACCAATAAGAAAACCTAAACAGCCTACTTAAAAAAGTTTGAGTGGTAAAAATCGTAGACTGGGACCAAGAGATGGATATAGTAAGCAGATTCAGAAAGATGTAGGTTGCAGTAGTTACCATGTTGATGGTTGGAGACACATTGCTGTTACAGGTAGTCTGCTAAAACCAGTTGATAGATGTTGGCGACTGATAAATCGTGTATACCATTGGAGTGAACCCCCTCAGCGTCAATTAATGCCTGAAGATGGTGTACTGAAGCAGCGGAACTGGTAGAATATTATAAATAACACCGTAAGAACGGCTGTGGGATTTCCATTTTATTACATACGCAATTACTGTTGCTGCATATATGAAGTAATAGAAAACTGCCACTCATCCACGCCTAGAGAGGGGTGAAAATCGACGGGAACTCTTGGATCAAATTGTAGTCAAAGGCTGAGGAGTTAAGTGCGTTATCATCTATGCCATGAGAAAAACTGATATTCATTGTATCTGTCTCGCCACTTGAATTTGCACGTTCAACGGCCTGATTGGCTAACTTCAATGTCATTTAAGTAGCAAATGGCGCACTGTATGAAATTTTTTTCTTAAAAATTATTCGTTAACACAACCTACAGTGCAACACCCTTACAACTGCTTCAGGTTACGTCTGATCACTATGAGAATACGGGTATATCGGATGTAAGTGCAGATATTTTTCTGTGTTGTACCTTAATATGTGCAACTTGAGTGTGTTTCCTTTTTCTCCTCGTTAAGCCGTGTTCCTACTGCACCGCTAAGTGGACTACTCCTGCCAGCCGTGGTGGCCGAGCGGTTCTAGGCGCTACGGCTTGGAACGTGCGACCGCTACGGTCGCAGGTTCGAATCCTGCCTCGGGCATGGATGCGTGTTATGTCCTTAGGATAGTTAGGTTTAAGTGGTTCTAAGTTCTAGGTGACTGATGACCTCGGAAGTCAAGTCCGTTAGTGCTCAGAGCCATTTGAACCATTTGGACTCCGCATGTCAGTATTATTCTATGCGCGCTTTATTGACGTGTCCCACATCGTAATGATCATCGTGATTATGATCTATGGAAAAGTAACTAACCCCGATATTGTTTGAGTACAGCGTCGATGATAATTCAGTGCCATAAAAATGAGTCTTACATTTGACAATTTTAACGATTCTTTGCATCGTAACTGAGTTTCTAAATTCCATATCAGGTACATTAGGAGACTTCAGAAGTCGTCTGCGAAGGTGGTCTTTTGCACAACTCCTTCGCATGAAGTGCTGTAACGAAATGGGGCGGTGCAGCAGTTATGTAATTATCCTAACGGATACGTTCGTCGGCGTACCACATTGATTTCTGCAACTATTTCATACAGAGTTGCTTGTCTGTTAGCACTGACAACTCTACGCAAACGCCTCTACTCTCAGTCGTTAAGTGAAGGCCGTCGGCCACTGTACTGTCCGTGGTGAGAGGTAATGCGAGAAATTTTGAATTTTCGACACACTGTTGACACTGTGGATCTCGAAATATTGAATTCCCTAACAGCTTCCGAAATGGAATGTGCCGTCTGCATAGCCCCAACTAGCGCGTTCAGAGTCTTCTGTTAATTGCAGTCGTGCGGTCGCAATAACGCCGGAAACGTTTTCATCGCAGTACATGCGGCTGTCGCCAATGCACTGCCTTTTTATACCTTGCATACACGGTGATACCGCCAGCTGTTGTGTCACCTCAGTGTAGAGTCATGCACAAAAGTATCCGAACGACCCGAAATGCATTTCGCCTGACTCGCATGCAACCCTCATAACGCAGCTGTCTAGCAGGTCCTCTACTCGCTCCTCGGTACAGTCGTTTGACTATTGAAAATGGTTCCAGCAAGTCACCACTAGGAAACACTGCTCTGATCGCTATAACTCAAGATGTAAAATAATACCACGATACTACAAATATCAGGAAACACCTTATCACAGATAAGACTGTACTTAAGGCTTGTAAGCTCGCATTTATTACAATAAATGACATACGTGAAATGTTACCACTCTCATTATTACGTCAGAGAGACAATGCACGTAGTAAGTTCGTCGTCATGATTTCGTGTTGAAAGTAACATACCGTACTTCTTATTTAACACAAAATGACATTAAAAATTTAAGTTATTCACGAACAGCTAGTTGAGAATATGTATAAACTTAAAATGACACGACGAACCGTCTCGTTCTGCATATGGATTCAAACCCAGGTCATGCAGACTAAGCAAACATTTCGTGACTGACGGAAACTAACAGTCATTCCTTACTAGGCATACAGAGAGTGATATACCTCGATTTTAGACAGTATCAGTTAGCAAATATCAACTTTCAATTACATAACGTTAACGTTTTTAGCGGACGAGAATTCCTACCCAGCATCTGTTGACCCTTTTAACGAAATAAGAGAGATGTTAAATATTTCTTCTTCACACGAAACTTACTTGAAATGCCGTGAGGTAAAGCTTCGTGTTGGACAGGTATTCGAACCCAGAACCTAATCTGATTGTTATCGAAGCACAATCAACTGTGACATATCGGATTTTCTCGGCAGTAGTTAGATGTTTTAACTGAAATGACGAGACGAAACATTAATTTTTTCGTATCCAAGGTTCTCGGGTGTCCAGGCTGGAGGTTCTGGGTTCGAACCATCTAAAATGATGTTTGTGACTTTCGTGCGAGCTGCACAGCACCTCCTGCTTATAACACATACTGAAAATTCTACGATTTGTAGCGTTATATTGATTACTCCTTTTCACATTGTGCATGCTGGGTTGCGAAGTACAAAGTGTGCATTTTATTGTTACTAGAAGGAAGTGACGCTGAAGCTGACGTGCAGTTCCTGAGGTCGAAGTTCCCATTTCTGTCCGCAACTGAGATCTGTTGAAGGCTGTCCAAGACCAAGTACCGGAAGCCAGTGCGACGCCTTGCGGTCGGAGCGGAACGGGGCGACCGCCACCGCCACCGCGGCCACACCCGTTTGTCAGCTGCCTGGCCGAGTGGCGCCAATAAAGCAAGCAGCCGGCGCCGGTAATAGTCGTCAAGTCGCCGAGTCGCTAATTCGGCGCCAGAAGACACTGTGACGCTGCCACATGTATCACCGGCACCCGAGCTACAGTACAGACGGCGCCATTAAGGGAAGAGGCGACAAGCGCGGCGCTGATGTATGAAGGGCCCCACCTCTGCGACAGGCCGAGTCGAGAACAGTGTGCAGCGACAGTTTTGTTATCAGTTTGCTATATACAACCCGTGGACAGGTGCTAAAATTAATATCATTATATGCACTATAAGCTATTTTGCTCTGCTCTTTGATTTGCAGCGTTCCGTACATCACTAGGTGAAAACGTGGCCCTTAGAAGATCACTTTGTTGTCCGTCTGTCTATCTGTCCATTTGTCTGTCGGGCCGATCGCTCAGTACCCTTTTTCTTTTTGAAGTTGAAATTTATGTCACGTACTGAGGTCTACGATCCCTTAGCTTTGGAAATATATATATATATATATATATATATATATATATATATATATATATATATATATATATGATTCAAATGGCTCCAAGCACTATGGGACTTAACATCTGAGGTCATCAGTCCCCTAGACTTAGAACTACTTAAACCTAACTAACCTGAGGATATCACACACATCCATGCCCGAGGCAGGATTCGAATCTGCAACCGTAGCAGCAGCGCGGTTCCGGACTGAAGCGCCTAGAACCGCTCGGCCACAGTGGCCGGCTTGGAAAAAAATCATTGAAATCTATAGAGCACTTTTTCTTGACATACACCCACGCAACTTGGCCAGGAGAAAGCACTCACCATACAAGTAAACGAAAAAATTAGAAAATTGTTAATCTATCATTATCTAAAAAAGAAGCACTGAAGCACCAAAGAAACTGGTCTAGGCATGCGTATTCAGATACAGAGATAGATAAAGACGCAGAATGTGGCGCTGCGGTCGGCAAAGCCAAGTGTCTGGCGCAGTAGTTAGATCGGATACTGCCGTTACAATGGCAGATTATCAATATTTAAGTGAGTTTAAACGTGGTATTATAGTCGGCGCACCAGGGACGGGACACACCATCTCCGAGTTAGCGATGAGGTGGGGATTTTCCTCTACGACCATTTCACGAGTGTACCGTGAGTATCAGGAATCTGGTAAAACATCGAATCTCTGACATCACTATGGACGGAAAAAGATCCTGCAAGAACGGGACCAACTACGAGTGAAGACAATCGTTCAGCGTGACGGAGGTGCAACCCTTGACAGATTTCTGCAGATTTAAATGCTAGGCCATCAATAAGTGTCAGCATGCGGACCATTCAACAAAACATCATCGATGTGGACTTCTGGAGCCGAAGGCCCGTTCGTGTACTCTTGATGATTGCACGATACAAATCCTTACGCCTCGACCGAGCCCGTCAACACCGACATTGCACTGTTGGTGACTGGAAACATGTTGCCGTGTCAGACGAGTTTCGTTTCAAATTGTATCGAACGGATGGACGTCTACGGGTATGGAGACAATCTCACGAATCCTTGGACCCTACATGTCAGCACAGATTGTTGCAGCTGGTGGAGGCTCTGTAATGGTGTGGGGCGTGTACAGTTGGAGTGAAATAGGCCCCTGGTACGTCTACATACGACTCTGATAAGTGACACGTACGTAAGCATCCTGTCTGATCACCTGTATCCATTCATGTCCACTTTGCATTCCGACGGACTTGAGCAATTCCAGCGGAACAATACCACACCTCACATTGCCAGAATTGCTGCAGAGTGGCTCCAGGAACACTCTTCTGGGTTTAAACACCCAGATATGAACATTATTGATCATATCTGGGATGCCTTGCAACGTGCTCTTCAGAAGTGATCTCCACCCCGTCGTACTCTTACGGATTTATGGACAGCCCTGCGGGATTCATGGTATCACTTCCTTCCAGCACCACTTCAGAAATTAGTCTAGACCATGCCCGCGGCACTTCTGCATGTTCGCGCGGGCCTGCACGATATTAGAAGGTGTACCAGTTTCTTTGGCTCCTCAGTGTATTTCATTTGTCATTTACTATCCGACCACAAACGTGAAACTAAAACATTCTCGACAATCTTGGAATCCATGAGACTGATATCTTGCCAGTATCAATGTCGATAACAGGCAAAAAATCGTCAACGTCCTCGATTCCTGGGCTGGTGAACTATCTATATACATAATATTTTACGGAAACCCCAGTAGATGAGTCGTACTCTCACCTCGCCGGTTTTTTTACTTCCTCGCATGGCTTACTGGCCGGGAGATCTTATCTTGTGTGAGTCTTCTTGTATTTGGCGACACTTCACCTACTTGCGCGTCTCTGTGGTGAAGACGAAATGGTTAGGAGAACACAGACACCCAGTCCCCGATCGAAGAAAATCTCCGCCCCGGCCAGAAACTGAACCCGGAACGCACGACCTAGAGGCAGCGACAATAGTCAGCAGATCATGTCCTGTGGACTATAATTTTGTTGGACGGGTAATTCATCGACAGATGCGGCCAGAAATATGTGGAAGATCTGCAAGGATTCAATCCTGCTCCCTAAAAGTTACGAGAAATTGACAATAGTGAGGGTAACATACCTTGTACTTAATACGGGACTTACTTCAGCATCCGCTCCAGAATCACCTCCAGAATCCAAAATCCTGCATTTCGAGGGCTACACTTTAACAGTTGATACATCAAGTCAAGCTTCACGAACGAACTCACAACTTACAATCACCACAAACTCATTCCAATGATTCCATGTTTCCCATCAGCCTCTGTAGCACTACGTATTCTGAGGTGCAGTATACACTTGATGTTAAGGGGAAAAAAACAGAACACTTTGAACGACTAGAAACAGGACTTTCATATTCACGGGACGTCTACATTAGTATATTCTGCAGAAATGACTAGCATTTAAGTCATCTCAATTTAGCATGTGCCCTGTTGCCTTGTAGGCACAGGGTCCGCCATGAGCAAGGCGCGAGTGGCGTCCTGTGGTGAAGCCATCTATGCTGCATTCACTTGGTTCCAAAATTCATCTGTGGTGGATGGCACTGGGCTCACAACCCCCTCACCCGTTGTTCCACCGTATCCCACTCATTTTCGATTAGTGACAAGTCTGGCGATCTGGCGGGCCAGGGCAAAAGGCTGACATCCTTTCGCACCAAGAAGGTACGTGTTCGTGCAGTAACATATGTTCGTGCGTTGACTTGCTGAAAAATGACGTCTAGGGTGTTGTGCAGAAAGGATGTGGCTACGGGTCACAGGATGTCATTCATCTAGGTCAAACTGGTCACAGTGCCTGGACATGCACCAATTGTGATTTTGGTTATTCCCAATAGCACCCCATACCATAAGGCCTTGATTTGGCATTCTATGTCTTACGCTAATGCAGTCATAGTGCTACCGCCCCCTCTGTTTGCTGCGAACCAAAATGTGGTCATCATTTTAAACAAACACAATCTGGATTCGTCCGAAAACATTATCTGATGCCATTCCCGTCCACAGTGACGTCTTCCCATACACCACTGCCGTCTAGCATGTGTCTGTACATTCGTCAAAAGTAGGCGGAGAAGTGTACGACGAGTACGTAACCTGTGGCACGATAAACGGCGACAGACTGTCATCCCTGATAGTGTACGGTATGATAAACTGTTCCACTGTTGCGCCAGAGCTGAAAAGGACGTGGACCTGTCTTGCATTGCCATTCGGATAGTTGTCAATCTTCTTGGAGAACTGGTGTGGGTGGTGCAACCTGGCCCATCTCGTCGTCTTCTAGGGCGTTCCGTGAACCATTCTGCACAGACCCGTTGCGCTGTCGAAACACTTCATCCTACACGAGAAGCAGTTTCCCGGATGGATGCATCACATTCTATCACGACAATAATGCGCCCTCTTTCAAACTCACGGATTTGACGGTATGGATAGCACATACGTGTGCAACACATCCTGCACGTCTGCTCAAGTCACACTGATCCATTACCTTATTAACTTCGGTCTATAGCAAAATGAGAGCCGCAGGCACATTTTTTACCGGTACGTGTTGTTGCACCGCGATGTCGCCGTTGAGTGTTCGTCGTCCACTAAGTCAGCCACTGATTCATGATTGTTACTGCAGTGAAATTTACTGAAGTCAACGCTAAAGTAACTCTTTTCCAAAGACGTGGGAAATGTTGCACACCGTTGAGAGTGCCCAATCATAACAGTAATGCGTTGTCAAACTACTGACACAAAATACAGCTGACCATACCACGTGATATGAATATACCACATAGTTGGTAAACATTCCGAGTGAGATACCACTACACCTCCAGATTCTTAGAGACGTTAATGGGACGTGTATAATTAAGTATCATAACTATGTTTGACACGTTGATTTTCCATGGAATGGGGTGACTCCACATCAGATGAAATGCACCGTCCTCATAGAATCACAGTCACCTTCGACGTGAAAAATAATACTCATGGAAAATTTTAGGTCTGATAGGCAACAAACTAGCGAACAACTGCCAAAGACGTAGCTGCTGTATCTGAGAACGAGCGCCAGCCGTTGAGGCCGAGCGGTTCTAGGCGCTTCAGTCTGGAACCGCGCGACCTCTACGGTCGCAGGTTCGAATCCTGCCTCGGGCATGGATGTGTGTGATGTCCTTAGGTTAGTTAGGTTTAAGTAGTTCTAAGTTCTAGGGGACTGATGACCTCAGATGTTATGTCCCATAGTGCTCAGGGCCATTTGAACCATTTCGAGAACGAGCGCACCTACGACGTTGGTGACTAAAACACTCTGCTCTGGAAAATTTAAGGACAAGATACATAAACTAACATAAAATATTTACTACTCAGTGTATGTTAATAAAAATTTCGGGAGCATGTTGCCAAAGGTCTCGCAGTGTTGTAGAGAAAGTACGACATCACATGGGGTGATGTCAGCGTGACTGTAGCGCCACTTGGGTCTACCTCCACAGCACGAGGCACTTGAACTAACGAGAAAAGACACTGCGCGACCAGCAGCGAGCAGTTACGGTGCACGGTAGGTGTTCTTCACTACAGCTTGGCCCGCAGACAGCATATGGATGACTTCACGAGGAGAAGAATCATTGGGGAACTGGAAGAAGGACAAAGTGTGACTAGTGCAGCCAGAGAATTTGGTACTGTTCACAGCACTGTTTCACATACGAACCACAGGTACTGCCTCCCAAAGGAGAGGAGGTGATTGACCAGGGGTAACTACAGAAGTAGATGATCATAGCGTCCTGCAACAGTCAAGAAGGAACCCACGTCAAGCAGCAGTTGCTAGTGCAACCACATTTAACAGGGCTGCAAGGCACACAGTCGCACCCTCCACAACAATGACATGGTGGCAGTGATGACACAGGGGTGGCGTCTCTGCCCGATGACCAGTGCGTTGTGTTCTGTTTGTAACCTCCCTCTTACTAATCAGCCTATCCCGCGTGCGATATAAAATATGACCGTGGATAGCGCGTACGGCTAATGGATTTTTTCTAATTGTATAAGGCCATCTTTCCCGAAGAAGTGATACCGATAAGTAGGAGGAAATTGTACAACCGACCCTTCTGATGGGAAGTCTGCTACAAATAAAAGTAATTAAACGGAACAGGGCTATGATTTGGAAAATGAAAGTTATTTTGTGCATTAACTTACGAACAACACTGGACAGAAAGGGGTACCACTGATCCTGAATCAAAAAATGGCTCTGAGCACTATGGGACTTAACATCTTAGGTCATCAGTCCCCTAGAACTTAGAACTACTTAAACCTAACTAACCTAAGGACATCACACACATCCATGCCCGAGGCAGGATTCGAACCTGCGACCGTAGCAGTCGCGCGGTTCCGGACTGAAGCGCCTAGAACCGCTCGGTCACCACGGCCGGCTGATCCTGAATCCAAAAGTTACACTAACGAACGAAAAGGAAGTAATTAACGGTCGCCAGCCCACTAGGGCAATTTACATCCAAAATCCTGTACAAGATGATGGGAAAGAAAAACATGTATTATTAAACGCTGACGTGGCAACTAAAGGTTTTCACCTTTTTTTAAATGTACTAATTTTAAGTGAGCATGTAATGATATAGATAACTGAGAAGTCACTCTAACGTTACGTTTGGCATTCAATTTTGTAATAGGCAATCGAGTAATGATTTTGTGGTGTCACCGCCAGACACCACACTTGCTAGGTGGTAGCTTTAAATCGGCCGCGGTCCATTAGTACATGTCGGACCCGCGTGTCGCCACTGTCAGTGATCGCAGACCGAGCGCCACCACACGGCAGGTCTCGAGAGACGGACTAGCACTCGCCCCAGTTGTACGGACGACGTAGCTAGCGATGCACACTGACGAAGCCTCGCTGATTTGCAGAGCAGATAGTTAGAATAGCCTTCAGCTAAGTCAACCGCTACGACCTAGCAAGGCGCCATTAGTAGTTTATTGCCTGAATCTACAGAGTCTCACTTGTATCGTCAATAGCGATGTACAACAAGGATGGATTAAAGTTAAGTATTCCAGCAGCTACGTACTTTTCTTTATAGCATTCATTACGCATCCTGTTTCAGACCTCACGCCATCCTTCGTGTGTTTATAGCGTGCATTGTGGTCCCCTCAAATCACACTGTGTCGGCACTTCTGTCGACACATCAGATTTGAAAATATGCAAGTAAACTGTATGTTATTACTCAACTTCGTTACGTGAACAATGATTTTCAGTGACCTCTGCATAACGTCTTCAAAGAAATTTAGAAAAAAATGCAAGCACTTTTTACTTTGCCGTTACTTATTTTGCAAATTGGATTTCATATTATTGTCTGAACAAGTGAGCCTTGTTTCCTTACTTGAACAGAATTAAGTACTAAAATACATACCAAACCAAACAGCCATGTGCTCCAGGCTATATGTAAAATAAATAAAACTTCTGCACTCTTAATTTGTGTATTTCTTTTGATTTAGATTTTTTCCAGTGATTGATTCTCAAACTTGAAAAATGAAATTGCTTTACTTTAGTCATATACTGAAGCCTCTGTTGTACAACAGTTAATTGAAAGTAGACTGAGGCTAAAATTTTTAAAAGAGAAATTATTCATTAATAAACTGGCTGTAACTGTTCAATTTGTTTCTTGTGACACTCAGTTAGCATATTAGGAAAAAAAGGAACAAGTATCCTGCTTGGTAACAATGTCTGGGGGTAATGAGGACACAATCGCCCTGAGTTTAACTGATTATTATTTAAATAAATCTTATCAATCAAATCACATTCAGTTCTGCTGCTGGGTTAGCCGTTAATACTTTCTACCAATGAACAGTCTTCCTTCAGTGCTGTGCATACGACGAAACTCGGAGCCGACGACGAAACTGTGTTGCTGGAACTGCTGCTGTTGTTGAAGACGGTAGCATATTGTGGAGCCACGGCTAATTATAGGAATGGGCAATCGTAATTAATACAGCCTCTTCCGCCCGTCCACTGTCCGTACTCCTGCTCTAGACATCTGGCCGGCGCGCGCACATGATGCAGCCGTAAATGGGTACTCTCTACTGCGAGAGCGTTAACACCACACTTCCGCACACTACAAGCGCTGGAACCCCTCTCCCGCTTTCTCCGCACGCTCTGCGCAACAACTCCCTAACCACAGATTTTACAACGCACAGCCACTGCTATTATCGTTGCTAGTCGATGCAAATAACAATTCCTTTGGCTTTTTCCCAGATCTTATAAGTCTCATAGTAAAATACAGATAAATACAATGAAACGTCAACAGGCTTCTACGTAAACGTACACATACAGTGAAGGAATGTCCTTACTTATTAAAAGAAAGCATTTAAATTACAAATATTTGCATACAATTAAGAAAAAAAAGTTTTATACAGGTAGAAGGTGCCATGCATCCTGCTTTTTCGGCGTTACACGTTGACAACTGCACATCGGAGCTACCGAATGCGATGTTTCCAAGAGCAAAGGGGCTGGACCAGTGAGTAGTGGTTTCGCATGCTCTTCTAGGACAGAACAAATTGTAGTTGTATCGTCATACGGTGAGAAATGGTACACACAATGCACCCAGGAACAATGCCGGACAGAATTATTTCTGTGGTCCAATTGTTATGGTTTGGAGCGGCGTAGTGTTGCAAGGGCGAACTGATCTCCTAATCTTTGACTGTGGTACACTCGCCGGGCAACTTTCTTGTGACATTGTACTCCTGGCCCACGTATTTTTTCCGAGGTGCATTCGAGCTCGACTTCATCTCTATGAATGACAATGTGCGACCGCATCGAACAGCACAGATTGCGACCAGAGGATATCCGGAGAATAGACTAGCTTTCCGGTTATCCCGACTTAAATCCCATCAACCACGTGTGGAATGCGATGGGGAGACATACTGCAGTTGTCCACACGCACGAAAGACCATCCAGCAGTAGCCATAGGCTCTAGTGGAGGAATGGAAAGCCCTATTACATGAACTCCTTACCACCCTTATGACCAGCATGTAACACTTTGCACAGGATGCTAACACACCCTTCTAAGGATCGTGCGCCGCCTTTTGTAATGTGCAGGGGACCATTATACGTCTCGATGACTTCTGTATAATGGTTGTCTTTGAATAAATGTGCCATTTCTGCCCGTATCAATGCGCATTTCTTTCTGCTACCTCACGTACTTATTGTATCTTTTTCTATGTATGGTCAAGGATTCATCGAGTTATGGTACTCTGCAGTGACACATCATGCGAAAGTTAATTTCGTCCTTAATTTTTCATACCGTTGCAGTTCTTAACTGTAGCACAGCGAGATTCCCCAGACGCGCCATCTGTCGATGCTTGTATGTGTACCCACGAAAAGCTTTTAGCAATGAAAGAGACAGTTACAATAGCTAATCCACGCCGTAGAGTATCCGTACCTCCCCCCGCCCCTCCAGCCCAACAGTTAATCCAACCATCCAATCACATATTATGGATCCTTCACTAAAGACCAGTTTTATTTGTAGCTTCTTTGTATTTCAGTTGCAAATTAGTCCCTTACAAGAGAATAGAACCAGGATTAATGTTCCTGAAACAGAAAGGAACGGTAACCAGGAACCTGGTTCAGTGAAAAGCTGACGGTGAATATTAAAAATTACGCAAATTTTCTCATGGCTTCTTTTTCTCATGGGACGCAGGGATACGGTAACGACTGCTGCAATTGATGCAGAATGTGAAACATTTTACAAAACTTCCATTAGGGCTTGACCCCGGTAGCTGGTTTCAACAGACGGATCGTCTGCGTGAGGGCTGTAGTTGCAGGGTAGGCACACCTAGGAATAGTTCTGTGCTTATGTGGTGTCTTGAGGAGTTGATAGATAACCCCTTCGCTGCAGAAGACAGCCCCCGGACGTTGTTTCGTTTATGATGTGGCGCTGCTGGATTAACACCGAAAGAAAAATGAGAGGCTACATTGCCGTAAAGAGACCTTCAGCGATACTTAAGGATTGCCGTGTTTTATTACGGGCTATAAGTCTTGGCACAGCACCGTTTCCACACAAAATGATTACTCCAGTGATTGCATCGTCGCACAGACAGTGGTCTGGATCTGAAAAAGTGGTGAAAAATCGAAAAAAGTGATAGTCACCGAATAAGTTGACTACTACAGAATCTTGAAGATTAAGCTTTACTGCATGTTACGCCACAAGAAAACCGAGATGTCTTTGGTACCTGAGGCACTTCGTTAATGCAAAGTTACTCTTCTCGGCATAGCGTTAACGAAGCATAGCAGCTCTGTAATATCTCCGTTATTTAATGTGCGTGTAAGTTTTTACTAGTGTTCCCTACTTCAGATCTGTTTGATGGAGCCTATTAAGAAAGGTTCGTGGAATATTAGCGTGTATAATGTTTTCAATAATTTATGCTACTGTGTGTTATAAATCAATGTCAAATATGTGTCTACATAACGGTTTTCCTTATAAAAATTTTCACAGAAAAGTAGCAAAAAAGTTACGCATTCAGCGTTATTTAGGAACTTCCGACATGGGGCATGTAAGTTATAACATTTTTTAATAGACTGTCAAAGAAAATTCTGACCGCCTCGTCCCTGTACTTTTGAGGTTAGAAATAAACGACGCCGAGTCACGTTTGGCAGATATTTTGATGGACTACGGTTGACCGCTATAACCACTATTGATATATACTATACCTGATGTCATACTTTAATGTAAAATTAAATTTTTACCTTTGTGCAACTAATAATTAAAATGTAGGTTGTTGCAAATATGGAAGCGCAGTGGTAATATGCAAACAAGTAGTATATGTCTCCTAGAGTGCTGCATCCAAGCAGGATTTGCAGGAAATAGTTGCAATAGTTCCTATTCTTCACAGTAGAAATCAGTTACTAATATTGAATCGCATTATGCCTGTATTTTAGAGTCTCTTATTGATAAAATTAGCAGCGCGCTCCGAGAATTGTTCGAGTTTGTACAGGAAGATTTCAACTCGGACTTAAACACGCAGCTTTAATGTTTAGTTCAACATTTTACGAAAAAAATGAATAATGCTTGGCGACGTAAACAATCTTTGAAGGTGTTGTTGTCCACACTTAAATTGAGATGGAAACAATGTCAAAGAACAACTGAACGGTTTCTTCAGAACAATAAAAAGTGACTTTCTTCTTCGACGAGTATTAATGTGAATATTGAAATTTAGAAATATAGAATGTAATTCTAATTAGTACACGAACGTAAAACAAGATCAAAATTCCGTACAATAATTCCACCACGTACTCCACAGATTGTTTGGACGACAAATGGGAAATCTGTGGATTTAAGTACAGCGACAACTAGTACATGGAAATCAAAATCCACGGAATCAAAAAGCATAGACGACCAAGTATGGAGTTCCAGAAAGCAAGCGGTCGAAGCAAAAGAAGAAACGCCACTTGTTTACATAACACAGTTAGCAAATTGGAATTACAGTCGGGTATTGAAATAAATATAGAGCAGCTTGAAAATTATCAGCTACCCAGTCACAAAAATGTTTACTGATGAGGAATTGTCTGATGTCGCTGAGGGAAAGTTGTCGAGATATCAGTAGCTGCCTATTATAAATTCACCGACACAAGGTAATGCTCATATCTATGCCGCATACGAAAATATAATAGAAGCCAAATGTAGGTGTTACCCATCAGATATACACATATGGTACACTTAAATCAGAATACATCCGAAAGAATTTTCCTTGTTGGAAAGGACACACTGGAAACATTATCTTCAGAGATTTAAAAAAAAAAGCAGGGTTGCTACTAAAATGGGTTTTGATGGTTCTTCGGGGCACAGTGAGTACAAGCAGAAGTACTAATGAAAGTGCTTCGGACGCTAATTTTTTGAATCATTCCATTGGTTCCACTGCAACTTACTATCCATAGGTAAAAAAATGGCTCTGAGCACTATGGGACTTAACATCGATGGTCATCAGTCCCCTAGAACTTAGAACTACTTAAACCTAACTAACCTAAGGACATCACACAACACCCAGTCATCACGAGGCAGAGAAAATCCCTGACCCCGCCGGGAATCGAACCCAGGAACCCGGACGCGGGAAGCGAGAACGCTACCGCTATCCATAGGTAATCTCTTATAAAAAACAAGTAGTGACATGGAGAAATCGTGAGACTACATCACCTCGTTTTTGAGGGCCTATAAGGCTACAATTTTTGCATGAAAATGTGAGGTCTACTTTAAATGAGAAGAAACGTAGGGACGACCAAATTGTGTCTCTACGTTTTCTCAGATACACTCCTGGAAATGGAAAAAAGAACACATTGACACCGGTGTGTCAGACCCACCATACTTGCTCCGGACACTGCGAGAGAGCTGTACAAGCAATGATCACACGCACGGCACAGCGGACACACCAGGAACCGCGGTGTTGGCCGTCGAATGGCGCTAGCTGCGCAGCATTTGTGCACCGCCGCCGTCAGTGTCAGCCAGTTTGCCGTGGCATACGGAGCTCCATCGCAGTCTTTAACACTGGTAGCATGCCGCGACAGCGTGGACGTGAACCGTATGTGCAGTTGACGGACTTTGAGCGAGGGCGTATAGTGGGCATGCGGGAGGCCGGGTGGACGTACCGCCGAATTGCTCAACACGTGGGGCGTGAGGTCTCCACAGTACATCGATGTTGTCGCCAGTGGTCGGCGGAAGGTGCACGTGCCCGTCGACCTGGGACCGGACCGCAGCGACGCACGGATGCACGCCAAGACCGTAGGATCCTACGCAGTGCCGTAGGGGACCGCACTGCCACTTCCCAGCAAATTAGGGACACTGTTGCTCCTGGGGTATCGGCGAGGACCATTCGCAACCGTCTCCATGAAGCTGGGCTACGGTCCCGCACACCGTTAGGCCGTCTTCCGCTCACGCCCCAACATCGTGCAGCCCGCCTCCAGTGGTGTCGCGACAGGCGTGAATGGAGGGACGAATGGAGACGTGTCGTCTTCAGCGATGAGAGTCGCTTCTGCCTTGGTGCCAATGATGGTCGTATGCGTGTTTGGCGCCGTGCAGGTGAGCGCCACAATCAGGACTGCATACGACCGAGGCACACAGGGCCAACACCCGGCATCATGGTGTGGGGAGCGATCTCCTACACTGGCCGTACACCACTGGTGATCGTCGAGGGGACACTGAATAGTGCACGGTACATCCAAACCGTCATCGAACCCATCGTTCTACCATTCCTAGACCGGCAAGGGAACTTGCTGTTCCAACAGGACAATGCACGTCCGCATGTATCCCGTGCCACCCAACGTGCTCTAGAAGGTGTAAGTCAACTACCCTGGCCAGCAAGATCTCCGGATCTGTCCCCCATTGAGCATGTTTGGGACTGGATGAAGCGTCGTCTCACGCGGTCTGCACGTCCAGCACGAACGCTGGTCCAACTGAGGCGCCAGGTGGAAATGGCATGGCAAGCCGTTCCACAGGACTACATCCAGCATCTCTACGATCGTCTCCATGGGAGAATAGCAGCCTGCATTGCTGCGAAAGGTGGATATACACTGTACTAGTGCCGACATTGTGCATGCTCTGTTGCCTGTGTCTATGTGCCTGTGGTTCTGTCAGTGTGATCATGTGATGTATCTGACTCCAGGAATGTGTCAATAATGTTTCCCCTTCCTGGGACAATGAATTCACGGTGTTCTTATTTCAATTTCCCGGAGTGTAGTTTGGGAATGAAAAGAAATAATAATACATTTTGAAACGTTTTCACGTTGATTGATGGAAAAGTCTGTAACGCTATAACATCTACTGTGTTGTCTATGCACTGATACTTGTGCGGAGCAACACCAAAATAGCTTAATTACCAAGAATTTGTAAAAAAAAATATAGAGATTAATGTTTCCACTTTAACTTAAAATATTGCTCGTCGTTTTCGTGAGGAATCATCGGTGTCGGCTCAAATCCTGGAGTCTGACGAAGACTTCATTCATCGGTTTCACGTTATCTTGCAGGTCATGTCAATGTGGCTACAATCCGAAAATCGCGAAGTTTTGAAAAGATTGTCATGATACAGCGCAAATGTGCATAGGGAAGTTCGTGTGGTATTCAATGTCTATGACAGTACATAATGCCTCAATGCACGGCGCTCAGACAATATAATCAGCCATTTACCAAAAGGCAATTATTATCTGAAGACGCACAGGAAGCCAGAAATAAAGATATCAAAATATCGTGAAGGGTTTCCCAGGAAAAGTACACGCATGAATACAATGTGGGACGTATTTCATTGGATCATGGTATCTGTGGATCCACTCCTTTCGAACCTAGGCCATAATAAGTAAAGAATTGTCAATGGATGCAACAGAGATTTTCCTTTTTCCTGCTGATGAGTCTGAAAATTTTCAAGAAATTCCTGGTAAGCATGATACTGACTCTGAATTCGAACATGATAACCAACCCGACAGTGCGAAAGGTTGAGAATTTGCGTTACTGTGTGCGATATCACCACTCTTTTAACTTAGATGGGTATCCAGATTCATCCGCTGCGTATTCTGTTGCAAGCCAGTCATTGCAGGGCTGTAGTCAACACACTTTCTGTGAATAAGGAGGTAACCAGACATTCACGAATTGTGAGATGTTACGTATAATACACATTGTTCTCAAACTGTCTGTTGGCTTTGATCTCGGGTTCTTCGGCCGACGTATCTTTGATGATTTTTCTGACGTTCCGCCAGCACGAGAGACTGGCATTGTCAGTGCTTCACCCTCCAACAAACAAACGTCGGCCGAAGAACCCGAGACAGAAGCCGACAGGTTGGCTGGCTCTGAGCACTGTGGGACTTAACATCTGTGGTCATCAGTCCCCTAGAACTTAGAACTACTTAAACCCAACTAACCTAAGGACATCACACACTTCCATGCCCGAGGCAGGATTCGAACCTGCGACCATAGCAGTCCCGCGGTTCCGGACTGAGCGCCTGAACCGCTAGACCACCGCGGCCGGCAGCCAACAGGCAGTTTGTCAACAAGTGACCAGGAAAGCCTTAGAAATTTTGTACATATTGTTCTGTTAAGGATCCAAGCCGATTCTATCGATATGAAGCAACGAAGGCTTCAACATCTCAAGTAATTGACTTCCAGAAATGTGATTGATTGCATAAAGGAAGGGAATCCTACATCCAGGTGACGAGCTTGTTTCACAATCCAAGATACAGAATACTCTACTGTACAAGGGAGATGGGTAGATCACATAACTAATGAGGAGTTATTGAATAGAATTGGGCAGAAGAGGAGTTTGTGGCACAACTTGACTAGGAGAAGGGATCGGTTGGTAGGACATGTTCTGAGGCATCAAGGGATAACCAATTTAGTATTAGAGGGCAACGTGGAGGGTAAAAATCGTAGAGGGAGACCAAGAGATGAATACACTAAGCAGATTCAGAGGGATATAGGTTGCAGTAGGTTCTGGGAGATGAAGCGGCTCACCGCCAGATACAAACTTCCACATGTCTTCGGTCCTGCGTCACAACCTGTACTCGTACACACATTTTGTAATTCCCTTACAGTGGAGGGCATTTTAATTGAAAGTCGCTGCTTTGTATCGGCGGATAAATACGATATTGTAGCGCCTGTATTGCTAAGAAGAAAGATGCAACATGTATGTCCGAAGGAACATTACATCGTTCTTCTTGACAACATCGCACGATAGGGGAAATTCACCACACGTATACTACAAGACACAGATGTTGTAGATCCTTACTGGAGTAATAGATATTATTTAGCATATTCTTAGGCTCATCACTTGAAGCTTAATCTTGAAATATACTAAATTGGCTCTCTCGGGATAATTCGTGTCCATCTACAACCATTTGGCAGTTAACTTTGTTCAACATTTCCGTGAAACTCTCCCGCAAGTCATGCTAAGCTGTGACCAATCATGCTGCCGTTCTCTGTATGTGTTCAAGATCCTGTTTGGTACGTGTCCCACACACTTGAGCAATACTGTAAGATTGGTCGCGCCAGTGTTCTGCAAGCAGACTCGTTTCTAGAAAGAGTGCATTTCTTTAGTATTCTGCCAATGAACCGGAGTCTGTCATCTGCTTTACCTACGACTGATCCTATGTGGTCCTCCGACTTCTTATCCTTACAATCTGGTACGGTCAGGTATTCATGTGAGCTGACCGATTCAAACTCTAACCCGTTGATATTGTAGGCACAGAGTACCAGGTTTTTATCGTTTTGGGAAGTGCAAAATTTTACATTTCTGAAGAGCTGAAGCCGGTTGTCAATGTTTTCATCGCTTCGGTATCTTATCCCTTTTTCGTAATATTTGTGCACCTTCTCTGAGACAGTACTTCATTTTAGATAAGTGCATCATCTGCGAAAAATCTAACGGTATTATTAATATTGTCTGCAATGCCGTTAATATACAATATTAACAGAAAGTACCCCATCATATTTCCCTGGTGCAAACTCAAGGTAACTTCTACATCTGTCGACGACTCTCCGTCCAAGGCAACATGCTGCGTCCACCCTACCAATACATCCTTAGTCAAGTCTCAAACTTAGCTTCTGACCCCATGTAGTCGTAGTTTCGTTAATGTTTTACTTTTTTTTCAGTACATGAGGTTAGTTTGCCGCTGTATGAGTGTACGGGATGCGTGATAGGTGCACGCAGAAAGTGGGTTGCGAGAACTGTTATTGGCAGATCGTGTTGTCTCAGTTCATGGCTGTAATCAGTTAGGTGGATTGTTAATACATGTTAGTTATGGGGTTTAAGCACTGATAGAGGTAATGTCTGCTTCCAATAAGATCCATTGTTAAGTACCAGTAATAAATTAAAATTAAGCATTAGCATAATCACACGGTGTTTCAAAGGCACCGTTCCTCAGTAATAACAGGAGGAGGAGACAACTTGATATAATTAGCGAGTTCTTGAACAGCTCCATACGGCCCTCCTTTGCCATCGCCTGTTGACATAATTCTCACCGTTTCTAATAATATGCGCGGCAGCAAGTCAAATGCTTTTCGAACATCAACGAAAACTATATCCATGTGACTGCGTAGACCCAAGGCTCTCAGAATAAGTGAAAAACGCAAGTTGGATTCCACAGGATCGAGTTTTCGGAATCCTAGCTGATTGGAAAGGAGGAGGTTACTCTGTTCGAGACATCTCAGTACACACTCTTCAAACACTTAGCAAGGGAAGCTAATGTATGTTTATTTTAAATCAAATACTAACAAAAATGTGACCTTTAGCCTCAAAATGAATAGCCAGTTTCATTTCCGTTGGAGTAAATATGCATTACACGTTCTGACTTCCTGCAGACTGATACTGAAATAATAACCTGCCTGTATGGCAGGGCAGAACGTGATTTCATTTTTTGAGCATCATAGTATTTTTTTAAATAGATGTAATAGTGTTGGGGGGGGGGGGGGGGTGATAGCTGCACTTCCCTGCTCTCCGCTTGGATACGCCCTTGGAAACGCTTAATTCAAGCAAGCACTTAACAGTCCATCTTATTGGAAGCAGACGCCACTCAGTTTCTGCGTGCACCTATCACGCATCTCGTACACTCATAAGTGACAAACTAACCTCATACACTGAAACAAACATTTACGTACCTGAATGTGTAGTTCGCATAGCTTAATCTGTTATTAGACTGCGAGATAGTGACCATCGGAAAGATTGGTCGAGGGTTGCTGAAGATTAGGCAGACGATATGTAAATTCAGAAAAAGAACTCTGAATAAATATAGATTAAAAGAAAAACAGTAAATCCAATGTGGGTTCCAACCACAATGTAAGCTTACACATCGCCAAATACTAAACAGACACAATGCGTGACCATATGTTACAGAAAGGGCGATTCTCGTCAGCTGTTACAATAATCAGGGTGGTGGACAAAAATATAGAAACACCAAAGAAACAACATATTACCATGCCCAAAGCAGGTTGTTTTGGAATGGATAAATACGAGTCTTGAATGGTTTTCAAGCGAAATACACAATTATCCCTGAAAAATAGTGGCAAATTCAAGCAACGATAGTGAAGCAGGATAACGATCACGCAACATTCTCTCCAAAGCAGACCATATGACCTCGGTAATACTGAGATCTGGTGACTGTGTTGGCCAGGGATGGTGCGGCAATTCATACTCGTGCCCATGAAACGTGTCCTGGACGATTCTAGCTCTGTGAACAAGAACCTGTCGTCTTGGAACACAACTTCAATTCTGGGAAAGAAACCGGGTACCATGCGATGGACCTGATCGGCCGATATGGTCACGTGGTTCATGGCACTACTGCGACCCTGCAGAGAAACCATGGGACCAATGGAATACCACGGTATGGATGCCCAAATTAGCACCAAACTCCCTGTCTTGTTTCACTCTTCCGTCTTGTGACTTATCAGATGATATTTTTCTGCTTTCCCTTTATGCGGCATTAATCTTTGATACGGTGCCTCTTTAAAAACCAAACAACTCGATTACCATGGTGGCAGAAGCCCCCACCATTGGAATACCAAAAGTTTGCCTAATTCACTTATCTTCGATAATGCACTCACAACTAAGCAGAACACTGTTCTGGCCACGAATGATACATACAACGTATTGATGGATACAGCGCAACTGCCGTTCGTGGTCGAATATAATAGCTCAGCCTGCAGGTTTGGCTAGCGCGTGCATTTATGCTCAAGCATGCATTTCTCGTAGTGTTTCCGTATTTTTGCTCAATCCCTCTATGACCATAAAAGGCCTTTAAAGCACATTAAGAACGGGCTTCAGAAAAAATACTTGTACCAAGAACGTCAATGAAGGCCATAAATCCATTACCGATTGGTCGTTATGAATGTTAAGATTGACGAAAACCAACAAACGGAAATTTTACTACCATGATATGCCCAGAATGTGGCTTTAATTTTCACTGATAATCAGCCGTCGTCAGAAAAGTGTTCTGTGTAGTTGTGAGTATATTATGTCTGAGCTAAGTGAACCTGAATGTCGACAAGATGTTGGTGCTTCCGTAACCATGACAGGCGAAGTGTTTGTTTCAAGAGGCACCGAGCTGAAGATTTATGCCGCGTACGAAGAGATTTACTACTGAAATTTCGAGGGAGCACTTTCCGGTATGAGTTGGACAACGAATTACCCCCCCCCCCCCTCCGACCCCTCCGTGATGACCACGAGGAGAAAATTCGGGAAATTAGAGCCAATACAGAGGCTTACCGACAATCATTCTCCTCACTCGTTACTCGCGAGTGGAACAGGGTTGAAGTGCTCAGTTTGCGGTACTAATAGTACCCCTCGCCACACTGCATTTGGTGGCTTGTGCAGTTCGATGCAGATGTATATGAAGCGGGGGAAAACATCGTCCGCTAAGTCACAGAGCGGAGATATGTGTATTAAATGAGCGTGACAGACGGTGATTTAAGGGGATTGCGCCGAAAAACGAGAGGACGACAGGTGCAGAAGTGAATATGTCGCAAACTCTGTCAGCACTAAAAAAAAACGAAGGGAGATCCATAAGCAAGGAATAGCAAGGCAAACTGGAATTTCAAAACCACTCATCAGTGATGCAAATACCCGTAACAGAAAAACGTGGTGCCGAATACATACGAGTCAAATGAAAACCTTAAATATTTTTTTAAATATTATTTATTGTGCAGAAGTGGTACAAAGCTTTATCAATTTTCAACATAATCTTCCCCATGCTCAATGCAAGTCCTCTAGCGCTCACAAAGTGCATAAATTCCCTTAGAAAAAAAATTCTTTTGGTATTCCGCGCAACCACTCATGCACCGCGTGGCGTACTTCTTCATTAGAACGGAACTTCTTTCGTCCTATTGGGTCTTTGAGTGGTCCAAACATATGGAAATCACTTGGGGCCAGGTCTGGTGAGTATGGTGGATGAGGAAGACACTCAAAACGCAGGTCTGTGATTGTTACCTTCTCACTATTTTGCAGGAAGAGCTGTATAAGATGCCCTTAGAAACTTTGTAGGTCCTGTATTTGTCCATTCCGAGACACTGGAAGCTGGTTTGAATGCCACCGTATTGATTGTCTGATCAATGTTAAGAAAACAAAGTAACGCACATGTCGTTTGCTCAGAGAGTATGTATGTTTCAGAAATATCTTTACTGGTAGGTTATCTTTCCTTTAGCATGTAATCCGTGTGCTGCAGAATCACAAAATACCAGAATCGTGATGAAAGTTAGGGTTATGAACTTATTGCTGTAGATATAGGCTACATAGCCGACATTCAAGTTCTCGCTCGCTGATTCACCGAAGCATTACAAATGGATAATGAAAACGACTGGCACATTCAAGACATTGGTATCTATTTATACTTTTCTGGCGAACATCTGATGGGTTTGCCGTAGGAGGCGATGGTCCAGACGGGACGAGACCCTGTGCTGGAACGCACTCAGCCTTAACACCAGCCGTCGCTGCTAGAGATATATATCTGCTGGCACCCGTCCTCACGCACTACCTGGACGGCTCCACCCAGGATAGTGTGAAGCTGGTTTCAAAGCCGCAGCGCCTCATATTGCTGCCGTCTCCAGTAAGCGCAAAGAAAAGCGTACTGCTCACCAGATTATGTGCTATTAAATCAATACACACTGTTGGCAGTTAAAGCTGCAGCACCAGGAAGGAGATACAACAAGCATCAAAACGGCATATTATGTAGAGTATGCTTGGATATGCCACTAATCAGAATTCCAGCGCTTCCGCCCTAAATAATAGGAGTAATGCCTCCTACATTCTGCATATAAGGAAAGATCACGCTACAGGTTTCCTATTCAGAAATCACATTTGAAAGTACAGCGTAAGCACAGAGTCTTGTCCTGATTATAAAAAATTATAGCAGAATAAACGTTTGACATAATAAGTTACATTTGATGCCGTTACATATGTTAGTGTTAGTAGTTGTTGTGATCAATAGATGGCGCTAGTGCTCCACAACACCGACGCGGTCTGTTAGGTCACGTTAGTTGCTGGCGAAATGGCGTCGAAGCAGGAGAAAGCGCAATGTGTGCTTTGGTTTCACGAAACGAAATCGCCCATCAGTGTTCAGCGTAAATTTCGGGCTGTTTATGGACGCAGCCCTTGTGACGTTAAATCAACAAAGCGATGGTATGCAAAGTTTAACGAAACAGGCAGCGTTGAAGATCGTCCTCGAAGTGGCAAACCTCGTGTGAGTGATGTAACTGTTGATCGTGCTCGGCAATCGTTTCACAGGAGTCCGTCTAAATCAATTCGTCAAGCATCACGTGAACTTCAAATACCGAAAGCAAGTGTGGTGAAGCCTCATGAAAGGCTTAGGTTGCATGCTTCCAAAGTGCAAATCGTGCAGGCCTTGAAACCGAATGATTTGCTGACACGTACTGAATTTGCAACTGTGATTCTCAACAGGATTGATGGTGCTAACGATTACTTAAATCGCATATGATTTACCGATGAATCCACCTTTCATGTCCGTGGAATGGTAAATAGGCATGATGTTAGTACATGGGGTTCAGAGTCTCCACATGCTACTGCACAGTTACAGCGAGACAGCGAAAAAGTGAATGTTTGGTGCAGCCTCATGCATAACCGCATTACCGCTAACAGTTACTTTGACGTTTTGCAACAGTTCATTGCCCCACAATTAGAAAAACATCAACCATGGATAATTTTCCAACAAGATGGAGCACCCCTCTTCCTCTCCCCACTGAGCTTTGATGGTGCGTGATTCCCTGGCTGAAACATTTCCGGATCGGTAGATTGGAAGGAACGGTCCAACACCCTGGCCACCCCGCTCTCCAGACATAACGCCCCTAGACTTTTTTTTCTGGGGCTATATCTAGGACAGAGTCCTTGTCACACCAGTTGCTGACGTCGACGAACTGAAGGCTAGGATACAAGCTGCTGTGGGTACTCTGACAGAACACATGTTACGAAATACCTGGCGGAAACTGGAATACCGCCTCGACATTCTCTGAGCTACCAAGGAAACACACGTTGAGGTTGACTAACGTAAGTGGTCTTAAAAAAAACTGATAACACTAACCTATGTAACAGCATTAAATGTAAATTATTATGTCAAACTATTATTCTGTAATAAATTGTTATAATCAGGGCAAGACTTTGTGCTCACACTGTAGTTTGTTTGCAAGACGACAATAGAAGGACAGACATCTACTAACATGCGTCAAAATACAGCAGGGTAGGATCAAGTCTATCGAGTCTGTTGAAGGCGCAGTTTACCATTCCGCAGTATTGCCGCCCGCGTTGTTCAGAAAACAATAACTGTCATCCACAAATGGAATCAATTTCAAACAACTTAGGGGAATGCACCCGGGAGTAGTTTTTGACTATTGCCGATGTTCAGACCGATATCACTCTCAAAATCAAGTATATGAAATTCCGTGCATTAAATAGATAAACTGTTTCCAAATCTGTGAAAATCTCACATTTCAACCGATGGAATGTTCTCATACGGAGCTTTCCCATTCTGCAACTGAGTCTTTATTTCATTATCGTGTGAATTATTGCCCGTTGCTTTCGAAGCTGAGAAGAAAACTAAGCATTTCTCAAAATCGTTCAGATTACTCCAGTCACAAACTTCAAGAGCATTTTCTCTCATTTCTCATGATTACAAAAAAATGGCTCTGAGCACTATGGGACTTAACATCTGAGGTCATCAGTCCCATAGAACTTAGAAATACTTAAACCTAACTAACCTAAGGACATCACACACATTCATGCCCGAGGCAGGATTCGAACCTGCGACCGTAGCGGTCACGCGGTTCCAGACTGAAGCGCCTAGAATCGCACGGCCACACCAGCCGGCTCTCATGATTACAGATAAGCAACAAAATAAATTATAACAAATTACCACATACGTCACCATTCTTGCCACGTTGAAACAAAATTGTAGGAAAATGGCTTCCATGTTACAGCAAAAATATGCTACACTGGACATTAATACAGGATGTGTCCACTCTTCACCTAAGCTTGTGCTCTGCTGGTGATGGTTTCAATGACGTGTCTCCAGGTCTGTGGAGAAATGGCAGCCCATTCTTCCTGAAGAGAGAAAACCAGAAAGGGTAGTGACGTTTTACTCTTGGGTCTGGATTGAAGTCGACATACTAATTTATCCGAATGCTGTTCCATCATGTTCAGCGCGGGACTCTGGTCAGGTCAGTCCATTTCTCCTTCTTTAGCTAATAGGCGAAATTGCCTATTACAGAACTCATCTTTCCTGGCATGTAGCTCTTCCTCTTCTTCCTTGACACTTATATTTCCCTGTTTTAAGTCGAGTCTCATTCCTCATTCTAAGTATCCGTTCCATTTTCTTCTATAATCTAGAATTTTATCACTTACACTAAAAATTCTTAGTTCTTGTCTAATATCTTGACTCTTCAGTCTCTTCTATTCCGTAGCCCTTAACTCTCCTTAGGAAATTCCTTTCTTCTGTCTGAGTACACCTTTTGTGCTTTTAGCTGATAACTCAGGTCTCAAATCCATAGTCCAGTGAGGGGACTGCAACAGTTCTGTAGAATTTAATTTGAGCAGTTTTCCTAGTTTTCTTTATAGGTTTTCTGTTAATTGTTTCACAAACATGGGTGAATTTACAAAGCTTAATTTCTATCTTTGCTGTAGCCATATGTCACCTCACATTCTAGGTAACTGGAAGTGGTTCACTTGCTCAAAAAATCTTCTGATATACCAGTATTTAGGTTCCAGAGTATTCTTTCCCCTTGAATGCATTGGTTTTTTTTTGCTGTTGAGATCTCCATGTCAGATTTCACACTTATTTGTTTCAGTAAGTAAATTCCTTTCTGAAGGTCCTCTTCTTTATTTGCTAGGATCACTGTATCGCCAGCATATAGAAAGTTATTCAACAGAATCCTCTTGTCTCAGTATATACCTTCTTGAAATTCTGTTCACCATATATCTATTATATCATGTACGTAAATGTTGAACAAATTTGGGCTGACGCAGCAGCGTTAACTTACTCCTTTGTTAGTTGGTACCTTCGAGATCTAACGTGACAATCGTGTTCCGATATAAACTTTTTATCTCGTTCATCAGATGTTTCGGATGTCGCGATTCGTCATTATCTTCCAAAACTTCTTTCTACTGACACTGCCAAAAGCGTTTTTAAAAAAATAATCGATGAAAGCAATGCGTTCCTTTATTACGTTCTTTACGTTTTTGTAGTACATGTTACAAAATAAAAACTGCATCTGTCCTGGAGCGTCCTTTCCTAAAACCCATTTGTTCCACATGCATTTCTACTTCTGTTTCAGAATGAGATTTTCACTCTGCAGTGGAGTGTGCGCTGATATGAAACTTCCTGGCAGATTAAAACTGTGTGCCGGACCGAGACTCGAACTCGGGACCTTTGCCTTTCGCGGGCAAGTGCTCTACCAACTGAGCTTCCCAAACACGACGCAGGCTCCGTCCTCACAGCTGTACTTCCGCCAGTACCACGTCTCCTACCTTCCAAATTTTACAGAAGCTCTCCTGCGAACCTTGCAGAACTAGCACTCCTGAAAGAAAGGATATTGCGGAGACATGGCTTAGCCACAGCCTTTTTCCTTCTGTTACGTTTTTAAGCCTTGTGTTAAAATATCACGATATATGGTGTATGCTGAGTCCAATGAACACTCACTATATCCTCATTCAAAATTTTTAGGTCTTTTTCTTTTTATTCTTTTTACGGAGAGCTTCCCCATGGACCACTAACTGAACGTTCGGGAGGTCTGTTTGCCTCAATGATCCACTGAGCTATACTGGCGGGAGCAATGCTCCTGGTACGATCACACATGCCAGACTAGTCAGTTGGTGAGATTTCAGACAAAGTGTAACCTTCACAGGGGGCTACTTTCTTGGGTGTATATGGGTAGCAACCACATTGACCCCTAGCTAAGTCCACTCTCTTGCGTCAGGCTTTCTTTTCCGGACTGTCTTGGCCAACTTTTGTTTTCTTTTTGGACCCCAACAGTATTAGTTTTAGAGGTCCAAAAATCTATTTCATTTTCCTTTTCTGTCTACAATGGTCAAGGCTTAGCAAGGGATCCCGGAATTACGTGAGATCGGTAGGAACCTTACCGAAATGATGGACAGAATCCTGGAATGTGTTTTATATATCAGAGGATATCAAAGAGCAAATGGCTTGGTTCAAATGGCTCTGAGCACTATGGGACTTAACTGCTGTGGTCATCAGTCCCCTAGAACTTAGAACTACTTAAACCTAACTAACCTAAGTACATCACACACATCCATGCCCAAGGCAGGATTCGAACCTGCGACCGTAGCAGTCACGCGGTTCCGGACTGAAGCGCCTAGAACCGCTCGGCCACCCCAGCCGGCTATCAAAGAGCAAATAAATGCTCTCCATGAAAGGATAGGAAAGTCTTTTGAGAATGCTGATAAGTTGATAGAGTACATTAACGAAAAAGCGGAAAGTCGATAATCGATAATAGAAAAACTTCAATATTTTGATCACAATAACTCAACTGTGATCGTTTCATAGCTTCTGTTACTGCTAATTAGTAGACACCAGTGCCTAAGAGCTTTAATTTGTACTCTAAAGCACTGAAGATGATCATAATGTGATCGAAAATCGATTTTGCTGTTAATAAATCATCAAAATTACGGCCAATGCTGGCTGTTGTGCACACAGCACTCTATAGAGTCGCCAATCAATAATAATAAAATATTAAAGATAGCTCATATGGATTTCGGCTGGAGGGTAACCAGGGTGTAGGGAAATTTGATTGAAACGTTCAATTTTGAGTTTAGGAATTCTTCTAACGGAATGATATCTTACTAATTGTTACTACCAAAGGCCTCTGTTTAAAGCGAATGTTTCAAATTTGGTGTATATCAGCTGGAGAGCCAGATTTAAAATGCATGTATGACGTTCTGTATTACTTTATGTTGATTGTCCATTAGATTAAAAACGATAATGAGTATACACAATTGTGATACAATGGGAAATGGAATGAGAATCTGGTGTGGATATTAGGAAACTGAAAATCAGCATGCTTTTCGTATTTAAGTAAACTTGTAAAATCTTTCTTTGGTAAGTACCCAATGAAATCATTTCATGGAAAAAAAAGGAAATCTAGTTAAGGGTAGATTATGATGAGGTCTTATATCTATTTGTGAAAGTTTACTGACGGAAGAAGGACAAAAATGTGTAACTGACACACACAATGGTTACGGTTACTACAAGCCACACCACAAGTTGGGAAACGGGGCCAAATTTCTGATAGTTTACCGTCTAGTTGAGATTTTCACACACAAATGTTTTATTCATATCTTACAGAAAGTAACAGTACGGCAATAAACAACCTTTTAAACAATCTTTTAGCCGCCAACGGCAATCAAATCATTTATAGCAGTACAATAATTAAAAAAAAATTCTTTCTAAAAATATAGAAGTACCAGTACGGCAATCAACAACCTTTCAAAACACGCCGCTAACGGCAATCAAGCAATTTATAGCAATACCACAATTTAAAAATTTCTTTAAAAAAACACACAAGCTAGCAGTACGGCAATAACAGCCTTTCAAAACACACCACTAACGGCAATCAAGTAATTTATAGCAATACAACAGTTTTAAAAAAATCAAAGAACATTAGTAAACAGGCTACTAAAGTAAATACATAACTTTGTTAATAAGGTACGGTGAGGTAGTGAAGCTACCAACACCGCCATAATAAAAATCAAAGGTCTAAGCAAACACACGATTAATGGCAATAAAGGAATGGAGGAATTTAAAAAAGGCTTTTAAACAAAAGTGTCCTGGAATATCATTAGAACATAACAGATATGATGGACCCGTGTAAGGCGGCCACAAATCACCCACTCAGGGATGCTAAGACTAGGCACAATACTGACCAATTTAAATACGCCCGTAAACACAATTGCCACTCTCAGGCTGGTCACTGCACCGACCTTTAGCCAGCGAAAACTTGTAATAAGATGGCTTAACTTGCTGACAGAATTAGAGCTAACCTCGCGCAAGGAAACATTACACCATACAGTCCTGAATGAGCGAGCACATGGTCAACCAACAAGAAGCATGAATTTACTTTATAACACACGATAGAATAGCGAAACTATTAAACTGCCACAACTACACCTCCCATCGGGCAGTAACGAGAGGAGGAGGAAAGATCACTGTCTTCAATAACACCCGTGCCGGGGACAGGAAACCCGATCGCCGGAGGCCACAAGGCAGAAGAGACACTGGTTACGCAAACTTATTACTTAATGCTTAAACTTCCCACTAACTTAACTTGCAATTATGCTCGAACAGGCAGTACACGACCTCCGATGGTCAGGATCGACACATCCGACCGCGCACGCGTCGCCAGAGTACCCAACACGCCACGGTCACGCGACAACACGCTCTGTCACCGGAGTTCACGTCTTCTCTGCAACGTTGACGGGTAGTGACCGCTCCTTCATGTTAGATGTCTTCTTTTTAAACTCCAGTGTTGAAACGGAGCACTTAAAGAAGCTTGTTAACGTTCCACCAAGGTGAAATGAACAGCAACTACTCGTGGGGCGATTCTGTATACAACCAACCCGCGGGGAGCTCTTCCGTCAACTCCACCCGCTCGTTACACACAGCCGACATACATCACGTGGCGACTCGGTACAACCCACCACGCCTGGTCCGCGCCGGCGAGCCACACTGCCGTCCCGTGTCCACCAGACTCTCTGCGCGCACAACGCCGCTATTTCCGCGCCACCACGCAAGGTTACCACCGGTCAAAGATCACACTTCCTCCACAGCAGTTTCCTGGAATCAAAAACGCAGATATCGATAACAAAGGGAAAAGGCAACCAAGCAGCCACTTAATGAGAGACAACATATCAAACAAACATGTCAGGGGAAGAAAGGAAAAACAAAGCAACCTAAACACAAGGAGTAGCACGAGTCGATACACGGCTCAATAACCTACTGCTATGACCCATAATATAATACTGTTACTCAGTTATTTCAAACAATGATATGTTGTTAAAAAAGATACTAAATTTTAAAAGAAACCAACGAACGGAATGTGCGAGTTTCTTCATGGTTCCGACTGTATTTATTTTTCGAAATTTTACGTTTATTGGAACTCTGGCAATAGCAGATGTGAATTTTCCGCCTAGCAGTGCGTCAGAATAAGACGGTAGTGAATAGAAAGCTGGATCGTACGGAGGCAGTGGCAACGACTGGACAGTATGTTGGGGTGGTGAATCACGAGAGGCAGCAGAAGGACGGAGCTTTGTGAAAGGATGTTGCTCGGCAGTCAGTACTTACGGGAACCACGAGTTTTCTGGCGCGAAACGCAGATTCCGCCATATTAAACATTAATGACTGAAGTACACTTCTTGCGTAACTTGTAGTAGGATGAGCCTGCGGATCATCAGAGATTTACTACAATAACAACGCGGTGCAGTGAACCAGTAAATTCAGTAAACATATTGGTATTGTTAACTTACCCAAGATGTACGAAATGCCACGAAATCTTACGATGTAAACAAGAGATTTCGGCTGCGCACCAATCTCGCCAGTCGGCGATGGGACGTACTCGGAGCTTGTGCTTCTGTGACAGTCGTCTCTACCATCGCTCTCGTATTTTATTAACTTTTTAAGAGAAAGAGTTTCATAATACTGAACTGTCACTATTTTACGGTATTTGCAAATAAACGCTTTACAATGCCATCCCAGCACTTAAGTCATATAAAATGGCTACCCGCACTAACATTTAGAATCAAAGGTCTCCTGCTTGTATCTTCTGAGAAATATAATACGCTAAAAGAGCTGCCTCGACGGACAAAATCTACGAGAGCTACAGGGAGAAAACGTGCGAGAAAATCCTATGCACTGATTCATTAAGATAATCCATCATAGTATCATCTCAATCAGTGCATTCTCGCATGAGAAGGATGAACCAGTATACCGTACGCATCTATACCACTGTCTATGGAATCATGGCTGAACTGAGAAATTTACATGGAGGTTTCAGCCACTGCTATTGCTCCCTCCTAACCCCTTTCTGGTCCCATTTGCTAACAGAGAGGTGCAAAAACTACTATGTGTAAACCTTGTTAACTGTCATTAAAATGATTTCTTTAATAAAATGAAATAATAAACTTTACGATTAGATTGAATGAATGTCTGATCAGTGGACTCAGTACAGAACTCGAATTGTCGTGTTGCGTTTTGTAAGTGCAATTGGTGTGCTTACTCTGTGTTATTAGTAGCAAAACTTTACACCAATTGATTGGGCAATGCAACTCCCAATACCAAGAAAGAAATACAGTTGCTGCAAAATACCTTCAGTCCCTGAAGCACTGAATCCTAAGGCCCTGTTCAAAACTCGCAACTTTGGTCCGTGTGTACATAACAAATAAATTAAATTGTCTTACCTCTAAAGCAGCAACGGTGGAACGCGATATATTCTGGTCTCTAAAAAAAAATATATATATTAATATGCTAACTGCAGTCTCGGCAGTGTGCAATGCTGGCCATAATACCTAAAATGCACATTAAATTCATTTGGCTGATGAACTCGAACATTTAAGAAAATTCAAATTCTTTGAAAAATTTATGACCTGGACTGGGAACTGGTACTGATAATGGTGAATTACTAACACGCAGTTTTTTTAGCAAAATTGTATAGCATGCTAAGTTTGTCTTTTCAATAACATCTGACAACTGAAGTTTCATTACTCACAACTGATTCACAAACAGAGAGATTTAAATGGCAACTATTATCTAACTTCATTAATCCAACCTAAACGCAGATCATCAAATTACACATATCTCTGTAAACAAATCTTAAAATCATTACAAAAATGAAATATCTAACTAGCCTTCTTATCAAAACGGTTTACGTACATTCTGGGGTTACTCAAAAATTACAAATTATCAACCAACTGATCTATACCAACGCGCTGGCAAGAACAGAAATCATAATTATTTAATATCTTTACCTTGGTTGCATGAAGACTTCTGCTTCCATGTTCAACAATGCTGACATACCTGAATTAATCTAACTCTTGGTGACTTCACACACACGCCATAAAAACTGCTAGTCCATCGTCTTTCCCTCAGAGACAGCTACCTACAACCGTGCGCCCAGCGCTCTCTTCCTCAACACTAGCAGTATCTTTGGCTCTGCGGTCGCGCGCAATCAGCGATCCGCATTACCGAGCCTATCAGAGACATTCATCGTTTATAGTATACTAGTTTCATTTTAATTTATTAATATTCTTATCTTATTCTGGTGCCATATAAAAGTGCACCCCAGCATACTCCTTTCAACCTTCAGATGACCTCTAATTGTACTGATTTCATCTGCACCTGCATCTACATCTACATACATACTCGGCATGCCAACATATAGTGCATGGCAGAGAGTACCTTGTACCACAACTAGTAATTACCTTTCCAGCCACTCGTAAACAGAGTGAGGAAAAAACGGCTACCTATATGCCTCCGAGCCCTAATTTATCTTACCTTCTGTTCGCGGTCCTTACGCGAAATATCGTTGGCCGCAGTAGCATCGTTCTGCAGTCGCCGGTTCTCGAAATTTTCTCAATAGTGTCTCACGATGAGAACGCCATCGTTCCTGCAGGGGTTCCCATTGGATTTCAAGAAATACCCCCATCGTACTCGCGTGTTGATCGAACTTACAGTTAACAGAATTAGCTTCTCGCCTCTCAGTTTATTTGGTATCTTTCTTCAATCCGACCTGGTGAACACTGCAAACACTCGAGCAGTACTCAAGAATGGGCTTCGCTAGCGTTCTATAGGCAGTCTCCTTTATAGATGTGCTGCCCTTTCCTAAAATTCTCCCAATACGCTGAGGTCGACTATTCACCTTCCCTACTACCGCCTTTAGGTGCTCTTTCCATTTCATATCACGTTGCAGCGTAACGCCTAGAAATTTAATTGACGTTGATTGTGTCAAGCAGTACACTGTCAATATTGTATTCGCATATTAAGGGACTATTTTTCCTAATCATCTGCTTTACTTACATTTAGAACAAGCTATCATTCATCACTCAAACTGCGTAACTGGCGTATTTTGGAGCATCTCTAATACTTCTAATAAGTTTACGTCGTAAAAGTCTTACTCAGGAATCGGTGGTATGAGTGCTTTGTCAGGCACTTCCTTCGTGGATGAATGAAATTTCCTCAGAATTCTTTCAAAAAATCTTAACGTGGCAACTGCTTTGGCGGTAACTAGTTTTATGTGGTCGTTTCATTTTGAATGGCTCCGGACGCATAGAAATAAATAGTTTTTACTGTTTCCGTTCATTTATCTTCAGTAATGTAGACGGAGCGCAATGGATATTTCCGCTTATTTAAGCGCAATAAGTTACTTTTAATAACTTTGGCGATTAACTGCCAGTCCCTGCACCACGCGGTTAATCCTCTGCAGCTCTTGCTGCATTCCGCTACCAGTTTTATGGTGCAGCAGCTTCCCTGTATGAAACAGCATAATATGCGAACAACTTCACGTAGGCTTCAACTTATTGCGTTTATAATATTTCATTTAGCTCAGATTTTATAACATTTTCTTGGAATTAAAGCAAAATATGATAAGTACAGCGGTAAAACGACACTGCGCAAATCGTTCTCATCAGGTTATCAACGATTTCAGAGTATGTTACGAACTCTGTAGTATGTTCATAAGTGAAATCCGTAGCAGCATATGGATACAACATACTAAATGTAATTAGTGAAGAAGTAAATTAACAGTGATCTTATTTATGCAAAATTATAAACTGCAAAAGATATTGAATCTAACGTTGTGTATCGGATGTTCAAGGATCTGGACTTATGGTGAGAATGGTCAACTCCATAGCCGAGGTTGGAGCATTAAGCTATACTTTTCTCGAATCAGGACAGTGCAAAAATCGTTGGCTTAACTGGGCTATAATGCTCCAACTGAAGCAGCATTTGGCCTCGGCTGGTCTCGACGTCCATGAAAAGTCAAAACCTAACCTACGTATCCGGGTTCTTTTGAGAAATATGGATTACAGAACTGCCAACCCAAGACAAGATGCAGGAAATGGTGTCTTAAGTACAGATCCTCTCATGATATCTTTCTGAATCTGGAAATAAGATCATCCTGAAAAACCGTACAAAAATATTCTTAGTCTTCTCGACAGGCCGTAGATTCCTCAGTTCAAATTCCTCATTCCTCTGGACGTTTTGCGGAGCTTATCACTAGACGGTGGATTTTTAGACCGTGAAAAGTGCGTTTTAGGCTCCTAAAGTACGCTGTTTCAGTACATCATTTATAAAATAGTTCAAATGGCTCTGAGCACTATGGGACTTAACATCTATGGTCATCAGTCCCCTAGAACGTAGAACTACTTAAACCTAACTAACCTAAGGACATCACACAACAGCCAGTCATCACGAGGTAGAGAAAATCTCTGACCCCGCCGGGAATCGAACCCGGGAACCCGGGCGTGGGAAGCGAGAACGCTACCGCACGACCACGAGCTGCGGACTATTAAACAGGGCCTATAAATTATTATGCATGAAAACTAAACATATTTTAAAATACACGATGTTGACAAATAGGAAAAGTAAATATTATTATTCATTGCACAACACAGCAAACATTTTACTACTTTAATGTACGAACTGATCCATCTTTTCGGTTTCAACAAGGTAAAAGTACAGGATAAAACAGAAATAGCCAGATACAAACGCAGGCACTGCAATATCGTATTCATACCACACAGCGACTTACAATTAAAATGTCCTCCCCTGTTCGGGAATTACATAATATATATACGAGACGACATACGGAAATTTGGGTCTAGCCGTGAGTGGTATACGAAAACGGTTAAGGCGACCGATCGCGTTAAACGGGAAATGTACTCGCAATTCCGAATAAATTTCACGTATAACATATAGGTATATATTGAAATACTTGTAATGTTTAATTTAATCCTTTCAGACCTGAAATCTTTCTGGAGGAAGGAAAATTTTTTTGTGTGCTTACGTTCTTAGGTGATTATTTTAACAATTTTAGATGTAAGATTTAGCCAAAAATATGTACCATTTTCAAAACGTACTTTGTACACTTGGCTACATTTTATGAACTAAAATAATTCATTACGAAATATTTTCTATTCAGTCAGTAAAATGGTCATTCAGTAATTACCACGCAAAATGACGATAACAATATGCAATTATACAGTGGGAGATAACTAACCAACCACATCCGTGTAGTCTGGTGGGCACGACCTCCTGCGCACTGCTTCGCTGACTTGCTGTTATTTCCACAGTGATGCCCAGCAGCAGGCAGTATTTGCACATGATGAAAACACTGAAAATTCAAAATGTGTATCTCAGGTTTCCATTGGGAAAAAATACTTCTCTTGTAACTGAGACATAGTAAAAGCTAATATACACATTAGTATCCTGAGGTTTTTGAAAGGGTAAATGACTGCTGGATAAACCAGCGGTTTCAAACATTCAGACCGCAATTGACTTCACAGTTAATAATTAAAAAATTTTCTGTATTTTACAGAGGAAAACCGTGGTGCTTGTCAGTCAGTATTAATTTATGTGCCGAGAAAGAAGCTTCTACATCAACGGATGTGACAGGGGCGTACTTTACTTACGCTCAAGTTGGACGTGAATGCTGCAGTCAGCGGAGTTGGATTTTCCGCTAAGTTCCTTCAGGTGGGTGTTCTTCTGCAAAACCTTTTGCTTTTTTTCCCTTACTTTTTCTCTAACATCACCTGACACTCCATTAATTTTAGTTTTAACTTACTCAAGTAAGGAAATGTCTCCCTGGGCCATCTAATTCGAAAATAATTATTGTCATAAATGTGTAATTGATTCTAATATAAGCCAAGCCCGTTTGATGGAGGGATCTCTTAGCAACTGTTTTTCTGCAGTTACAGAGGTGGCATCTCCCGTTACACTTTCAAGTGCCTTCTAGCCTGCTGAGAGATGCTTACCGTAGCATTGCATTGCTGCTAACCGCGTACCCCAGGGGGTAACAACAGGTTCATGTCGCAAGGTGACATCTGGAATTTGTTCTTTGAATGCCTGTATCATTGATAGTGCCTTAACAAAAACTTTCTGTACCCTGGAGATTAATTTATTTATCTTAGGGAATTCTAGTCTTACTTGCTCTGCTATATGGTGGACACCACGTTTTAACACAAGCTACCTGCAGCGTGTGAAGAAAACGATTGCCAGTGGTTGTCTTTTGTGAGATTACACACCGTGTGTTTAAACAAAGTCTTGTGAAAATAACCCTATTGCCAATGTATCTAATTATATCACCCCGAAAGAACTCGTTTTACTTCCGAATTGTGTGGAATAAAACATCGTTCAATGCAATAGTCTCCTAAACGCGTAAATCCCACACAGTTCTATTAATAATCCCGTAAACGCTGAAGGTTTAGGCTTTGCGTCGCTACACTTATCCCCTGTGATCATCAAAAATCGACGTTTCTACTCATGATACTGTGGTAACATGACTGAGTACGATGTAAACATAGCCTGTGTGGTTTGACAGCTGTCACATTCAAATTTACCCTCGCCACAGAGCTTGCACCAATAGCGAATAAGTAGCATTAACCTTATTAGTCGATTTACGCGCGCGAACGTATCACACAATAAAGCTTTGCCAACTCACTTTTGAATTAATACTACACTCGCATTTATAACACTTCTCTCCAAAAGGCACTCAAAAATACATGCAAATGCAGCAACGTTAACTTAAAATGAAATACAGTTTAAGTGAAAGAAAACTGCTTATAAATAATGGCAGGTCAACAATACCTACAATGAAAGCTAACAGTTCTGTGAAAGTTATTTTTTTACGATAGGGAAAGTTAAACAAAATTATGGTTTAAATGGAAGCAAATGAATTTACAAGTTCATCCGCTGAAGTACTGTTTAGACTTTCAATAGGAAGAGCGCAACGCTTTGCATCTTTTCGGTGCTGATGTGTTGAGATGACGGTAGTACGTTACGATGTTGAAGATGATGGTACATCAGCTCGTTCGTACAGGCAGCGTGTTGGATCAGCTTCGTCGATTGAATGAAGATTTCCGATGCTCTTCTCACGTAGCAAATGATCTCCATCCAACAAAGTTGACGCCAGTGGCGTAATATAGGCCACTGGCAGACAGAACGTTGTTGTTGTTGTTGTTACCAACACACAGACTGGCGTGTGTGCATCATTTCCCGTCTATCACACACGAGATTTGCAGTAACATTGTCCGTTACACAGTTTTAAAGTTTTCTATCGTGGAATTACAGTTCATTAGTTATGCGAAAACCACGACCGCGAATCCACCACGCTTGCCAGGAATCAGCACGTTCATAGTACACCGTTTTTAACACGCCTGTGGCATAGTTAACAATTAAGTTACGCTGTTCTCAGCCACTACGCGAACACACATCGGAGTTCTGAAACTTGCAAAGTGCACGCGATGCAGTCAAAGCGAATACAGTTCACCTCAAAACCCGTAACTACAATGTCGTCCGTACACGGCTGTATTGCCGTAGTTACACGACCCAGTTCAGCTGGCGGTTTTACACAGTCCAACTTCTCTGTCCGCAATGAACATTTTCAGAAGTTAGTGCGGAAACAACAGAAACATATATCACCATTAACGAGTTCCATTTGTTCCAATTTGCATGAAAACAAACATACACATCAAAGCATACGTGTTCGCGCGATCTCCATCTAACACACTCTCTCTACACACACTGTCCGAATGTGAAAATATTTCGTTGACACCGACCTACATAGGGAGAAACGATGACCAGAATAAAATAAGGGAAATCAGAGCTCGTACGGAAAGATACAGGTGTTCGTTCTTTCAGCGCGCTGTAGGAGATTGGAATAATAGAGAATTATGGAGGTGGGTTCGATAAACCCTCTGCCAGGCATTTAAACGTGATTTGCAGACTCTTCATGTAGATGTAAATGAACTTGTTCAGTTTGTGAAGCTCTTTATCTGTACATTTAAATCACATCTGCTGACTTCCTTTGTGCCGTTATTTTTTTTTACTGTGTATGCAAATGAAACGAGTTTAATGTCTTAAAAAGCTAATTTGTGTTAGTTTTCAGTACTTGAATTTCAAGATATGCTTAACTTGTAACTAGTTTCAAAAATACTTCTGCTTAATTTGATTTCCCTTACTGATCGTTGGTGTATAATAGAGTAACACTATAACATATGTCTATTAAATACCGAATTGACGGGATTTTTACGATTGTAACACTTTTAAACTTCAATCTTATATTTGTTCCTAGACACATGACCATGTAACGGAGACAGGTGGTGCAGTAATTGGCAAACCGGACTCTCTGTCGGCAAGACGACTGGTCAAATCCCCATTCGGCGATCCTGATTTAGCTTTTCGGTGATTTCTCTAAATCGCTCCTGCAAAATGCCGAAATGGTTTAATAAGCGGGCATGGCTGATTTCTTTCCTCATCCTTTCGTACTCTGAGCTTGTGCTTCGTCTCTAATGACCTTGCTTTTTACCGGACTTTAAATTCTAACATCCCTTCCTTCCAGTCAACGTATTGTACCATAGAACATTTTTTCACATTTGGGATAACCTTACATTTTCATATCAACTTTTATAACTTCAGAAAAGGATTGCAACACACAAAAAGCGAATGCTACCATGTAACATGGAAAACAAAATATGAGGGAGGATCGGAAAATTAACGCACAATAAACTTTTTCTCCATTGGTATTGCACCTGGAATATTAAAACTCACTAATATATAGCTGAAGTTAGCGCTACAGAGGACGTTTTATGTACTGGCCTTGTGAGGGTCGCCTGAACTACGAAACAAAATGGCGCACTTGTTAGTGTCGTCAACGTGTGAAGAGTGTGGGCCAAAGGGTATAAACCGACTAAAATTCACAGGGGCATACGTGGCGCTTATAGGGAGGACTGTGTGGACCGTAGCAACGTTTCCAGTGAGGAGCATCCTTCCAAAAGGGACGTGTGTACTTCAGTTACTCGCTACGCTCCGGACGGCCGGTAACAGCTGCAACACTGCAGAATGTCGCAGCCCTAGAGAAAGCGATTTTGAGCGACCGGCGTACGCAACTGTGAACCTTATCGCAGCAAGTCAACATTTCCTATAATGCGGTGTACGATAATATTCACAGCATTAATGCACCACCTCGCTCCGTTACATGGTCATGTACCTAGGAACAAATATAAGATTGAAGTTTAAAAGCGTTACAATCGTGAAAATCCCGTCAATTTGGCATTTAATATACATTAATGCATGCTGCAGAGTGAAAATCTCATTCTGGAAACATCCCCCAGGCTGTGGCTAAGCCATGTCTCCGCAGTATCCTTTCTTTCAGGAGTGCTAGTTCTGCAAGGTTCGCAGGAGAGCTTCTGTAAAGTTTGGAAGGTAGGAGACGAGATACTGGCAGAAGTAAAGCTGTGAGGACCGGGCGTGAGTCGTGCTTCGGTAGCTCAGATCACTTGCCTGCGAAAGGCAAAGGTCCCGAGTTCGAGTCTTGGTCGGGCACACAGTTTTAATCTGCTAGGAAGTTTCAGTTCATTTGTGATCTTTTTTTGTTACTTAATAAACTTGTTGGTGGTAAAATTATTGTGCATTACTTTCCGATTTAGTAAACATCTATTACACATCTGCCTAGAGGACTGATAAGTATTCCAAGGAATAAAACTGCCACCTCCACTCGCCTACCCCCACTACTATTCTCAGGGTACCAACAGATAGGTGTTTTTTCTCGTTAGTTAACAAAGTTGTCACCAGCTGAGCTATCCAGGTAGTTTCTCAGACGAATAGTAGTGAACGAACCGGAAGTCTTGACATTCAAGGTACCCAGTCGCTGCTCTCGGTATGAGTCCATGTCTTGTGATAAATTCATTTTCGCCAGGAGATGGTTAAGATTATCTGGCTCCGTCTGCTTCTCAGCTTTGGAAATTTGCCTGGAAGTTCTTTTGCACCACCCAGGGTACACTTGTGACTTAGGGAATGTCACGGATGAGGAGGATAAAAGAGAGCCAGACAGTCTCCACTAGTGGGGCAAGTCTTCGTCATCATCGAGTGACTGCGGTTCGGAACGACAGACAGTAGCTCATGTTGTATCAACATTTCCCGCATGTGCCTACGATGGTTCTTTCGAAAATATCCTGACAGCGACGAGGGAGGTGATAAAATAAATAGAAGACCTTGATATTCGTATATGCATTCAACAAAAAAAGTTTTACATCACCTCGGTTCTGAGAGTTCCGGAACCTGTACAGAAAATTAGAACAGAGATCAACATAAACATAATTTCCGCCCTTTTTCTTGCTCATGAAAACCACACATTGCATGTTGTACCACAATACAGCGAGACTTTCAGAGGTGGTGGTCGAGATTGCTGTACACAGCGGTACCTCTACTACCAAGTAGCACATCCTCTTGCATTGATGCATGCCTGTATTCGTCGTGGCATACAATCCACGAGTTCATCAAGGCTCTGTTAGTCCAGATTGTTCCACTCCTCAACGGCGATTCGGCGTAGTTCCCTCAGAGTGGTTGGTGGGTCACGTCTTCCATAAACAGCCCTTTTGAATCTATCGTAGGCATGCTCGATAGGGTTCATGTCTGGAGAACATGCTGGCCACTGTAGTCGAGCGATGTCGTTATCCTGAAGGGTGTCATTCATGTGCACGATGGGGGCGCGAATTGTCGTCCATGAAGACGAATGCTTCGCCAGTACACTGCCGATACGTTTGCTGTCGGTCCCAGGATGGCATTCACGTATTGTACAGCCGATACGGCGCCTTCCATGACCACCAGCGGCGTACGTCGGTCCTAATGCTACCCCAAAACAGCAGGAAATCTCCAACTTGCTGCACTCGCTGGACAGTGCGTCTAAGACATTAAGTTTGACAGGTTTACCTCCAAACACGTCTCCGACGATTGTCTGGTTGAAGGCATACGTGCCACTCATCGGTGAAGAGAACGTGATGCCAATCCTGAGCGGTCTATTCGACATGTTGCTGGGCGCATCTGTACCCCGCTGCGTGGTGTTGTGGTTGCAAAGATGGACCTCGCCATGGACGTCGGGAGTGAAGTTGCGCATCATGCGGCCTATTGCGCACAGTTTGAGTCATAACAAGACGTCCTGTGGCTGCACGAAAAGCATTATTCAACTTGGTGGCGTTGCTGTCAGGGTTCCTCCGAGCCATAATCCGTAGGTAGTGGTCATCCACTGCAGTAGTAGCCCTTGCGCGGCCTGAGCGAGTCATGTCATCGACAGTTCCTCTTTCTGTATCTCCTCCGTGTTCGAACAACATCGCTTTGGTTCGCTCCGAGACGCCTGGAACTTCCCCTGTTGAGAGCCCTTCCTGGCACAAAGTAACAAAGCGGACGCGATCGATCCGCGGTATTGACCTAGACGGTCTTGGCTAAACTACAGACAACAAGAGCCTTGTACCGCCTTCCTGGTGGAATGACTGGAACTGATCGGCTGTCGGACCCCCTCTGTCTAATAGGCGCTGCTCATGCTTGGTTGTTTACATCTTTGGGCGGGTTTAGTGACATCTCCGGACAGTCAAAGGGACTGTGTCTATTATACAATATCCACAGTCAACGTCTGTCTTCAGGAGTTCTAGGAACCGGTGTGTAGCTGTTGTTATTTGTGTTTTTTATGGTGTAGAGCTGTGTTTAATGTTGACGTGTGGTAATTTTTTAATCTTTGCATATGTAAGCAAATACTTATGTCAATATGACTTCAGTTCGGTGGAAGCTTACTGGCTACATGTAGTTCAGATAGTAAGAGCAGTGACCGCGAGTGTCAAGGATCAAGTAGCGAGTGCCGCTGTGGTACACTGTTTGATCCGATGATGAAGTTCGTCTGAAAAAATATATGCTGCGCAAACGAAGTGAAGAGCAAAAATAAACAAATCGCATAAGTATGAATGAGTGGTGCAACGCTAAATCTAAAAAGGGTTAAAATGGTGGTAATCGATGAAGTGACTGTTAGCGCCTAACCGAGTCCAAGAATAGCAGATGGAGTAAGCTGCGGACGAAGATCTAGCAAATGGCTGGCCGTTGTGCAGTTACCGACCAGATATATTGCACTGCTACGCCGGATTACCGTGCTATGATTTACAGTCTCATTTTGTTCCAGAAACTAGCACGAAACAACCAAAACACGTCATGAACTGCTGAGAAAATTGGTCTCGCTACATAGGCAACTAATCTTGTAGACAGACTGCAAGTATTACGGAACAAATTACGAAACAAATATAGCACTTCTAAAGATGTCTTGCGTTCATGATTAATGGTCCTCACTCCAGTGTTCTAATGCGCTCTAAACGAGTATTGTGGGCTACGCTGTATTAATCTCCATAATACGAGTCTGCAGGAACTTGTGGTCCCACACACTTACCATTTTATATACGGCTTCATGTGTGTACAAGTCCCCCACCATACAACACCTCTCCCCTCCCCAACAGCACCTCCCCCCACACATGTTCACTCAGAGGCAGGCGTGGTGATATGGTAGGTGGGCGAAAAACCGATAAAAATAGTATCGAAGGAGAATAAGAATGAGCAGCGGGAGTAAAAAGGTCTATTAGTGACTACCTTACGGCTATAAATCACGGTAGTGCCCCCACGCCGTACGCCACAAGAGAGAAACTTACATCTCCGGCATCTTCCGCTCGAATAAATCATGCATTACGCGCCACACAGGCAGTGTTTCCAGAGCCCGTGCCACGCCCCGGACGGAGGCTTTCAAGTCTCCCTCACACACACACGCGTGTCTTCTCACCCCACTGTGAAGGAACGTTTTCACAGTATTTTGTAAATACTGTTAAGCGTATAAAGTTTTGGTGAGGTCTGCTGTGTTCTGTAACAAAACATTGCTGAATATGAGATTTGTTCCGCTATTTGCATCGCACCAATCAGTACATCAAAAGGATATATTAGATGAGGTTCAAAAATGGCTCTGAGCACTATGGGACTTAACAGCTGAGGTCATCAGTCCCTAGAACTTAGAACAACTTAAACCTAACTAACCTAAGGACATCACACCCTTCCATGCCCGAGGCAGGATTCGAATCTGTGACCGAAGCAGTCGAGCAGCTCCGGGCTGAAGCGCCTAGAACCGCTCGGCCACCACGGCCGACATTAGATGAGGACTGGTTTCGCTTTAGGAAAGGTGCAGGCACACAGAGGCAGTTCTGACGTTGTGTGTGACAAAGGAAGCATGAATTAAGAAAAATCATGAGACAACCATAGAATATTTCGATTTGTTAAAAACTGCAAGTAAAGTGTGTGTAACTCATAGGGAAAGACGAGTAAGATACAATACTAGCGGAATATTCTATATTCTCCTAACGTAACAAAAAAGAAGTGCCTGATTGAAAAGTGGGATACAAGCAGCCCCATTCTACCTTCCTCAGCCCCTTTAACAATCTTCCCAAAAAAGTTTTCCTGCAAACATATTCGATTTTTTTATGCTTAGGGGGATGGAGGCAGCAGGAAAGAAACGGAAAAAATAAGTACTGGAAGATTACAGGCTGTGGTTCTGGTATAGTAAGAGCGATGGAGACAAACAGCAGTATGAGAGAAAGAGAGGGACACCGTGGCAGTGGAATATAATTGACAGCGACAGAACATTGGTAGTAAAAGAGCGTGACATATTCAAGCACCAAAATATTTGGAAAATTTTTTATTGGTACTGAGGTAAGTAGAATGAGGTGGCTGGTACCCGACTTTTCGGCGAGAGTCTTTTAAACAGGAGAATATTCGCCTCTTGTGCTACTATAGGGGCTTTTTCCACTGGTTCCCTTCTTTTCCCTGCTACAGTAGCGTATGTCACTCATATGAAAAGAACTTACAGGGTCAACAAAATTTTAATAGTTTACTAATGTGAAACTGAAATTAAGCAAAACTAATTTTACAACTCAGGCCGGATTTTACGTGCCCAAAATTTGCCATCTGCTTCAGTACTAAACGTTGGGTTCCCAGAATCCTCCTGAGGATAACTTTACAGTACATTCCTTCATGTTACGTCACTTTACAAATTATGTTTCTTCCTCACATCGGATTTCACGTATGAATTTTACTTTTGCAAGTAGGGTACTTTCGAACCTCTGTATCTCGGAAACGGATAAATATACCACGAAAATTTCCAAGTCTCTTCGACATCGAAATGTTTGGAATATATCGTACAAATTACATCAATTTGTGGTGCATAGTCGGCTTGGAATCCACGAGTCGGTTTTGATATCCAAAAACTATGGTTTTGGGGATGTTTGTGGATAATGGATAAAGATTATTGTAAACAGGAAGATGGCACTTCTAGACAATGTCTAGAGAATACACCGTTAAAATGGCCGGCCGGAGTGGGCGTGCGGTTCCAGGCGCTACAGTCTGGAGCCGAGCGCCCGCTACGGTCGCAGGTTCGAATTCTGCCTCGGGCATGGATGTGTGTGATGTCCTTAGGTTAGTTAGCTTTAATTAGTTCTAAGTTCCAGGCGACTGATGACCTCAGAAGTTAAGTCGCATAGTGCTCAGAGCCATTCGAACCACTTTTGAACCGTTAAAATGTGATCAATGTGCGGCGGATAGTAATTTTATGTATCCGCTGCTGACGGTCAAAAGTTTGTGGAAAATGCTTTTCGAGATTTTTCAGGAACTGCCCATGAACTATATGGTGCCTCCATAAGGCCCTTAAAACGCACCTCAGACAGCATCTAATACAAAAGAACCGACCGATTTTGCTCCTATTGCCTAACCGGGACAAAATGTGGAATATTCACACTTTCACTCCGTACTGTAGGGCAGCTGCAGTAATACGAACTTTGCGCTGGGTGCACAAATTGTACCCAGCTCAAGGTCTATCCGAAAAACTTGACTCTACCTTTCTATCATCAATAGAGCCCGTTGTTATGCGCGGCTTTCTGGAATATTTTCGTAGCGCATGTTGTCGCATACGCATCGTTGTACAGGATACAAGAGGGAACACTGTGAATGGAACACCAAGAGACCCTAATCGGATTAAAAAACGCAAGAGGCAGTGAGGCAGTCCTTCTACTCTTCCGCCTCCTTCTCCTCCCCCCCCCCCCCCCCTTCCCCCCGTTCAACTTTTATGTCGAAGAAGCAGCGACATAAATAAAGTGAAGGCTAGGCAATGGAATTAAAATTCGTGGTGAAAAAATATAAATGATAAAAGATTAACAGCTGACACTACTTCCAAAGTAGGAAGAATTACAGTTGAATGAAACGAATAAGATTGGGGACCACGTAGCAGAAGGATGAAGCTATTCTGCTACTTTGGAAGCATAAAGGGGTCTACTACTTACTCTTCTGACACATCCTTCTTCTTCTGTGCCTTTCCACGTTTCCAAACGGGATCGGGATGTTCATACTGGTTGTGGAAACGTTAGTGAAAATGATCGGATGTCCTTACCGACATCAACTCTCTTCCAGGGTCGGTATTGTGTACCCTACCTATCTGCGACTAGACTAAGTCTCATGTGCAAGTGTGAGAACGTTTTCTACACGTGTTTGTAGCGTGTATTAGAGGTGGGACTTAGTTAGCACCCTTGTATTCACCTAGTCGGATGTGGGGAAACGTCCAAAGCCACATCCAGACTGGTCTGCTCACTAGACGTTGTTAATCCGCGCGTCAGATTCGGTCTGCAGTAGGCTCGTCTCTCCGAACCACAGAAGCGGCTCTTTGACGCGTTTGGCTATTTAGACGAGTCACTTATGCTCCTTACTGACAGTTAGAAATCCGTCTTAGTGAGAACCGACACTACCTCTACGACTAGATGAAGCACGTAACTTACACTGTTCAGTAACATGAATAAGAACACCTGTCAACATCCTGAGTAACCACCTTTTGCAGAGTGGATCGCTTCGAGACGTGCAAGAAGGGAGTTCAAAAATGGCTCTGAGCACTATGGGACTTAACATCTGAGGTCATCAGTCCCCTAGAACTTAGAACTACTTAAACCTAACTAACCTAAGGACATCACACATCCATGCCCGAGGCAGGATTCGAACCTGCGACCGTAGCGGGCGCGCGGTTCCAGACTGAAGCACCTAGAACCGCTCGGCTAGCACCGATTACAGAGAAGTGCAGTTCGTGAGAAGGTGCTCTACCATTGCGCCCCATTATTTTGAACTCCCTGTGCGCAGTCACTGTGCTAGGTGGAATGCTGGTATTTTTTTTTTAACTCAGGAGGAGTGATTCCTTCCACTTTCATGCTCTCTAGTGACTTCCATGCTTCTCTAGTGACTACACAAAACTCTGTGCCTCCTTTCACACTGGTGGGGCCGCGAATCGTCACATCTAATGGTCAATTCTGCATTACTTTTGATCAGGTAGTGCATCTCGTGGTCGTGCGGTAGCGCTCTCGCTTCCCACGCCCGGGTTCCCGGGTTCGATTCCCGGCGGGGTCAGGGATTTTCTCTGCCTCTTGATGGCTGGGTGTTGTGTGCTGTCCTTAGGTTAGTTAGGTTTAAGTAGTTCTAAGTTCTAGGGGACTTATGACCCCAGCAGTTGAGTCCCATAGTGCTCAGAGCCATTTGAGCCATTTGATCAGGTAGTGTATGTCCTTAACAACGTTTCTTATTCAAAAGTGACCTCTTTTTCCCGATTATAACTAAATTTTGAGCTCTAAGAGTAGACGATGCCAAAAGCCTTGCCGCAGTTGTAACACCGGTTCCCCTCGGATAACAGAAGTTTGGCGCTGTCGGGCTGGGCTAGCACTTGGATGAGTGACCATCCGGTCTGCCGAGCGCTGTTGCCAAGCCGCGTGCACTCAGCCCTGGTGAGGCAAAACTGAGGAGCTACTCGATTGAAAAGTAGCAGCTCCGGTCTCGTGAACTGACGTACGCCCGGGAGAGCGGTGTGCTGACCACGTGCCCCTCCACGTCCGCATCCAGTGACGTCTGTGGGCTGAGGATGACATGGCGGCCGGTCGGTACCGTTGGGCCTTCCAGGGCCTGTTCGGACGGAGTTTAGTTGAATTTAGAGTAGACGAAATCCCAAACTAATCACTTCTGGAATTTTACGAAGTACCTCTCTCCTGGACTGCCGTGAGCCCACGCCATGTGCGGTAAAACTGGACCTGAGGTGAGATGTCGGCGAGAGAAGGGAACGACTACACGTGCTTACGCACCGGCGAGCCGGCCTCGCCCAGCCCTGAGGTTGCCGCCTACATCGTGACCGGAACGCCGAGCCGCGGGGCGCCCGTGTACCGAGTGCGTTGCGGACTACAATACGCTGCGCCGACGCGGGGGTCACGTTCCGGACGCCCTCGCAGGCATGGCTGCCTCTCGCGAGAAAGGGCGTTACCGCAGCCCGCCGATGCCGAGACTGTGGCGTCACACGTACTTTTACTCGACGTGCGAAACGCTATGCGAGGTAAATCACACCGAAGTGAGTAAAGTGTGTCAGGCGGCAAGACTGTATCGGCCGTTGTGAGTGAGCACATCGAAGCGTGTGACACAAACCATTGCACGAATCGTCAGTCATGTTAGTGACAGTACTCACCCATTTTGTGATATGAGCAGTATTCTGCAGCTAGTAGGAACGAGAGAGGTGTTGCAGTGGTTAGCACACCGAACACACATTCGGGAGGACGACGGTTCATTCCCGCGCCCGGCCATGTAGATACAGGTTGTCCGTGATTTCCCTAAATCGCTCCAGGCACATGCTCGGATAGGTCCTTTGAAAGGACACGGCCGATTTCCTTCCCTATCCTTCATAAAACCCTACACTAAGCTCCACCTCTAATGACCTCGATGTCAACAGGACGTTAAATCCAATCTTCCTGTCTGTTTTAAATACGTGGGCAGAGTATTGTACCTAGAAGATAGACTACCTAGGAAGACACCTTTTTTGGTGGGTACTTCACACCAATGACTGGTTTTATTCACATACAGGAATGCGCATTGAATAACGCCGTAAGCAGTTACAGGCACTTTCTACTTTTCTGTTGTTACGAGAGCCGGCCGCGGTGGCCGAGCGGCTCTAGGAACTCAGTCCGGAACCGCACGACTGCTACGGTCGCAGGTTCGAATCCTGCCTTGGGCATGGATGTATGTGATGTCCTTAGGCTACTTAGGTTTAAGTAGTTCTAAGTTCTAGGGGACTGGTGACCACAGATGTTAAGTCCCACAGTGCTCAGAGCCATTTGAACCATTTTGTTGTTACGAGAGGTGAAATCGTTTTTAGTGTATCATTTGTAACTATTTCGGCTTCTACACATTTCGTTCCTATACAACAGGCAAAAAGTAATACAAACGTCTCAAAAATGAGATCGACAGGAATTGCCAAATTGCTAATCAGGGATGGCTAGAAGACAAATATAAGGATGTCGAGGTATATATCACAAGGGGTGAGATAGATACTGCCTACAGGAAAATTAAAGACACCTTTGGAGAAAAGAGAATATCAAGAGTTTAGATGGAAAAAGGGTTCTAAGCAAAGAAGGAAAAGCAGAAAGGTGGAAGGAGTATACAGGGTGGTCCATTGATAGTGACCGGGCCAAATATCTCACGAAATATGCATCAAACGAAAGAACTACAAAGAACGAAACTCGTCTAGCTTGAAGGGGAAAACCATATGGCACTATGGCTGGCCCACTAGATGGCGCTGCCATAGGTCAAATGGATATCAACTGCGTTTTTTAAAAATAGGAACCCACATTTTTATTACATATTCGTTTAGTACGTAAAGAAATATGAATGTTTTAGTTGTATCACTGTTTCGCTTTGTGATAGATAGCGCTGTAACAGTCACAAACGCATAAGTACGTGGTATCACGTAACATTCTGCCAGTGCGGACGATATTAGCTTCATGATACATTACCCGTGTTAAAATGGACCGTTTACCAATTGCGGAAAAGGTTCATATTGTGTTGGTGTATGGCTATTGTGATCAAAATGCCCATCGGGCATGTGCTATGTATGCCGTTCGGTATCCTGGACGACTTCATCCTAGTGTCCGGACCGTTCCCCGAATAGTTAGGTTATTTAAGGAAACAGCAAGTGTTCAGCCACATGTGAAACGTCAACCACGACCTGCAACAAATGATGATGCCCAAGTAGGTGTTTTAGCTGCTGTCGCGGCTAATCCCCACATCAGCAGCAGACAAATTGCGCGAGAATCGGGAGTCTCAAAAACGTCGGTGTTGAGAATGCTACATCAACATCGATTGCACACGTACCATATTTCTATGCACCAGGAATTGCATGGCGACGACTTTGAACGTCGTGTACAGTTCTGCCACTGGGCACAAGAGAAATTACGATAACAGATTTTTTGCACGCGTTGTATTTAGCGACGAAGCGTCCTTCACCAACAGCGGTACCGTAAAACGGCATAATATGCCGTATTGGACAACGGAAAATCCACGATGGCTGCGACGAGTTGAACATCAGCGACCTTGGCGGGTTAATGTATGCTGCGGCATGATGGGAGGAAGGATAATTGGTCCCCATTTTATTTATGGCAATCAAAATGGTTCAATGTATGCTGATTTCCTACGTAATGTTCTACCGATGTTACTACAAGATGTTTCACTGCATGACAGAATGGCGATGTACTTCCAACATGGCCGGCCGAAGTGGCCGTGCGGTTAAAGGCGCTGCAGTCTGGAACCGCAAGACCGCTACGGTCGCAGGTTCGAATCCTGCCTCGGGCATAGATGTTTGTGATGTCCTTAGGTTAGTTAGGTTTAACTAGTTCTAAGTTCTAGGGGACTAATGACCTCAGCAGTTGAGTCCCATAGTGCTCAGAGCCATTTTGAACTTCCAACATGATGGATGTTCGGCACATAGCTCGCGTGCGGTTGAAGCGGTATTGAATAGCATGTTTCGTGATAGGTCGATTGGTCGTCGAAGTACCGAACCATGGCCCGCACGTTCACTGCATCTGACGTCCCTGGATTTCTTTCTTTGGGGAAAGTTGAAGGATATTTGCTATCGTGATCCACCGACAACGCCTGACAACGTGCGTCAGCGCATTGTCAATGCATGTGCGAACATTACAGAAGGTGAACTACTCGCTGTTGAGAGGAATGTCGTTACACGATTGCCAAATGCATTGAGCTTGACGGACATCATTTTGATCTTTTATTGCATTAATGTGGTATTTACAGGTAATCACGCTGTAACAGCATGCATTCTCAGAAATGGTAAGTTCACAAAGGTACATGTATCACATTGGAACAACCGAAATAAAATTTTCAAACGTACCTACGTTCTGTATTTTAGGTTAAGAAGCCTGCCTGTTACCAACTGTTTGTCTAAAATTGTGAGCCATATGTTTGTGATTATTACAACGCCACCTATTACAAAGCGAAAAAAGTGGTTCAACTAAAACATTCATATTTCTTTACGCACTACACAAATATGTAATAAAAATGGGATTTCCTATTTAAAAAATACGCAGTTGTTATCTGTTTGACCTATGGCAGCGCCATCTAGCGGGACAACCATAGCGCCAGATGGTTTCCCCCTTCAAGCTAGACAATTTCGTTCTTTGTAGTTATTTCGTGAGATATTTGGCCCGGTCACGATCAATGGACCACCCCGTATAGATGGCCTATACAAGGGCGATGTACTGGAGGGCAATATTATGGAAGTGGAAGAGGACGTAGATGAAGATGAAATGGGAGATATGATACTGCGTGACGAGTTTGACGGCGCTCTGAAAGACCTGAGTTGAAACAATTCTCTGGGAGTAGACAACATTCCATTAGAACAACCGATAGCCTTGGGAGAGCCAGCCCTGACAAAACTCTTGCATTTGGGTGTGCAAAATGAATGATATATGTGAAATATCCTCAGACTTCAAGAAGAATGTAATAATTCCAATTAGAAAAATAGCAGTTCCTGAGAAGTGTGAAAGTTACCGTACTATCAGTTTAATAAGTCACGGCTGCAAAATATTAACTCGAATTCTTTACATACGAATGGAATAACTGCTAGAAGTCGACTTTGGGGAAGATCAGTTTGGATTCCGTAGAAATGTTGAATAATGAGGCAATACTGATCCTACGTCTTATCTTAGATTAAGGAAAGGCAAACCTACGTTTCTAGCATTTGTAGACTTAGAGAAAGCTTTTGACAATGTTGACTGGAGTACTCTCTTTGAAATTCTTAAGGGGTCAGCGGTCAAATACAGGGAATGAAAGGCTATTTACAATTTCTACAGAAACCAGATGGCAGTTATAAGACCGGCGCGGAGTGACTCAAAATATTGAGATGTGGTGATGGTAGTGGCCTTGGGAGATGCGACAATTGATCCTGGTGCTCACTAAAGGCCTAGACGATGCAAGCTGTGTGAACAGGGACCTGTCGTCTTGGAACACAGCATCAGAATTGGGGAACAGACTTTGTACCGTCGGATGGACTTGGTCAGCCGCAATGGTCACATGATCCATGGCAGTAATGCGACTTTGCAGAATAACTACGGGGCCCATGAAGTACCGCGATATGACTGCCCGAACAATCACTGAACCCCCGCCAAATTTCGCTTTTCGGACGTAAACTTAGCCAGAAAATTTGGAAACAATTTGAAAGAAGAAAACAAGATACATCCGACCAAATTTCTTTATCCAATTGCTCTGCAGTCCAGATTTTACGACCGAGCGAGGTGGCGAGGTGGTTAGCACACTGGACTCGCAATCGGGAGGACGACGGTTCAATCCCCGTCCTTCGCTAACCTGATGAGACCGATGACCTCGCTGTTTGGTCTCTTCCCCCAAACAATGCAATCCAATCCAGATTTTATGGCTTTCGCACCACTTTTTCCTGTTAAGGCATTTTCATTACTGATGTGTGGTTTTGTAATTCAAATCCAGCCTCTAAGTCCGTTCTTTTGAAGCTCTCCTCGTGTTGTTTTGGTGCTGACAGTGTTCGCAAGTGCGACATTCGGTTCTGCAGAGAGTTTCGTAGCTGTTGTCCTCTTCAAAGACCGTCTGTCACTCAACGTACACTTTCATCTGCGTTCTGATGTTTTACCACAGTCCATGTGTGCGGTATAAATCTCCGATATGGTTCTCTTTAAGCACGAAACACGTCGGCTACCCTGTTTATAGAAGCATATATCATACGAGCACTAACAATTAGCTCACGTTCGAAGTCACTTACATCCGACATAAATCGTTCACAACTACAGAGAACACTATTCTGACCACGACTGACAATTGCAAAGTATTTTGTCTAACTCCTGTATATAGAGATAAAAAATTCAGTACAAAGAAGTCAGAGGTTAGAGACAGTCTGAAGTAAGCAGAAAAACTGGTGTTCGAGTCAAATCACATAGTAACAGCATAGTATGGGACGCCTCAGAAGACAACGTTGGGACAATGAATCTTTAAAAAAAAGATTCGTTTTGTCACTTCAGAGTTCTTTAGAACTTTTTGCTGTATTTCATCCTTGGAGAGTTGCAGTGGTGTGATTATTTCGATTTGTCACCACAAAGCTAAAGGTGAGATATTGAGGCAATGTTAGGAATTTATAGATCTACTGTTCTTTATGAAACTGTTAATTACGTGAGGGAGCTGAGAGAGGAACAGCAGGTCGGACATTTGGAAACATTAGCCCTCACTTGTGTGTCGGGGCGATTTTGAACGTTGGCGGCTTCTTGGAACAGGGAGCAAGAGCAAAGCCGTTAAGCACTAACATGGAGGAGAAGACAGAGACATTGTTAGTCTCATGCATCGTGCAAAATCGTGCTTACCAGGAAACTTAGCAGAAACAGATCCTTCTTGCCTCATCCTGGCTGCCAGCCCTGAGAGTGCAACAGGCCGCACAAACCACACGGGACGCGAGCGTTACCGGCGAGTATTTAAAGCCGTGCGGCCTGCGCCGAGCAGGTGAAAACAGGAGTCCACACCTCATTCGCCGATGAGCACCGATCATAGCAATACAGGAAGCAATACACAATATCAGGTCCCCAATCCGTCCACTGTAGCAACCTATTATAAAATATGTTCCCGCTCCTTCCGCTTCAAGCGACCAATGACTACTACGACCATTCACACTATGACGCGCCGTCATGCTCAGTAAGCGGCAGTGAGAAAGTGTAAACGACTCCTCATGCCTAAAGCACAGCAATAGACCCAGAAGAAGGCCACTGTAAGCGTTGGTTTCTCCAGTGAAGGTGTTTACATTATGACGCGGTACGTTGTCAGATTCTTCTGCCATTCCATTCGGAGGAGCATGCTTACGCCACTAATTGAGATGAGCCAGCGCAGCAAATTCTCTGAAGCCAACTGCTGAAGTAAGGCCAAAGGCTGTCCGGGTGGTACAACAGCCCTCTTCAAGAAGGAAGGGCACTAGGGAGGAGAAGTGCCTTGAGGCGTTACTCATGAGGAACGAGCCGCTGCTTACGGCGCCCAGTGCGTACGTCACCATCCCACGTTTCAGTATGGAGCAAACTCTCCATGCGTAGTAAACCCTGGCGCAATGGTTCCTCTGATCTCCCCCATGGTCACAAAATTTCAGTGCGTTTTTATCATTGCAGCCTGTGCATTGCATTAAAAATATACGCCGTTTTTAACAGGATTCTTCTGTTTATAACTTTTTCTGCATGACCAAGCCAAATCATAGATTGTGTATCTGGGAGCTATAGAATTCCGACACGGTCACATTATTGCTGTCAAACTCTGCAAGAAGAATCAAACCGAGCCCCTCTGATCCAGACCTTTACTATCTCATACATGAGGCAGTTGCTCTTCCAGAAGAATCGGTGAATAGCATTAATCTGACTACCGTATTTCATCCATTGGCTTCAGGTAGCTATACAGGCACAGTCAGTCAAAGTAATGAGTCATGGGCAGTTAATTTGTCTCTGGCGGAGACTGCCGCATAGTAACAGCCGACCACAAATTCTACCTGTTTTTCGGAACAACATGAAGGATAACTTGTACGCTTGCACTTACAGCTATAGTCCTGTATTTTTGAGGTTTGCAACATAAACCATGAAGCCGCCGTAAGCACCGTGTTTCGCGGTGCAGAATATATGGTAGTGCTGGGGAAATGAAACAGATCGGCTCACTCTCAGCAATGTTGAACGTCCTATAAAGTGTCATTTTAAGGCTGTGCTTACGGTTTGTAGACAAGGACATGTACACCGTAGGCTACTGAAACGTTGATTGCCCCACAAAACGATCAACTTATGGCCTTAACTGTACGAGGAAATACGGCGATGTTTGCAAAGCAGCTGTCTGCTGAGGCAACATCTGCCCAATGAGTTGCAGTACCCTGACTAACGGCGTATCAATGAAACGGAGTGGTCAGTCTGAACGCCATACTTGCGCACTGTTACGACCTCAGCATGAGAATGCAGCTCAGAAGCCAATCCACCTGCGACACCCTGGTGTCATGGGTAGTAGTTTAGTGAAGACCTATGCTCTCGTCGTGGCGAGACACCCAGTCTTCTTGGACTTGAGGGGAATGCCCTGGGGTGAAGCCGTGCAACGGGGAAACGCTACCGAGTACCTAGGCATCTAATTTGAGCCCCACTTGTCGAAAATCTGAGGAATTGGAATGCTGCACCAGCTCTTCCCGCTGCTGAACCAGACGTTAAAACTTGCACAGGACACTGGAGATGCTTTGAACGAGGCGCTGCTGCAGTCTGTTATGTAGTGTGTGGCTCTTGTCCGTTATAACGGGGACGATACACATGTCGATTGCCTACAGAGGGTGCAGAAACGAGCCTTGAACCTCGGGCCGACAGTGCAACTCATTAGGTAACCGGAAAACTTTGCCCCCGAGCCGGCCGGAGTGGCCGTGCGGTTCTAGGCGCTACAGTCTGGAACCGAGCGACCGCTACGCTCGTGGGTTCGAATCCTGCCTCGGGCATGGATGTGTGTGATGTCCTTAGGTTAGTTAGGTTTAATTAGTTCTAAGTTCTAGGCGACTGATGACCTCAGAAGTTAAGTCGCATAGTGCTCAGAGCCATTTTTTTTTTTTTTTTTTGCCACCGAAAATGGTATAGTCTGATGACGTCTAACATACTAAGCACGTCTGGAACGCATAAACAAGATGAAGTACAGTGTTTTAACCACCACCAAGCAATATTCAAAACCTCCACGTGACTCTTTCACAGGGACGGGATCGACATAGTCTCTTCATTTATTCTTAGCGAGGCGTACAACACGACATTTCGTAAACTTGTATCTATATTACCTTTCTTCCAATGAGTTCTGTCAAGTATAAATACTAGCTGACACTGAGTCATGCATTGCCCCATTATCTGTTTGTTGTACACCTAACCGAACATTTCACAGTGTATGCACAGAAATTTCGCTTTAGAATTTCCAGTTTCTATTAGTTTTCCTCTTGGAGTCCATTAACCAGCTATGGAAACAGCCGTGATGGCGTGAGCCTTACCATCAGACAAATAAAGAAACGGTTTCCGAAATAATGACGAATTTGCGAGGAAAATACGTTAATTCTACAGATAGCTGACGCCAGCTTTTTATGATGTAAATTTGGAATGATTTTTATAAATCAGTACAAATCACGCACAACAAAGACAACGAGAAGTACGACTAAATTTTTAGTAACAAACGGCAAATTTTTGAAATTATTCCTAAATTCGACCTCCAGTCCAATTGGAAAATCTCTGTTCAACGAAGTTGGTTCAAATGGTTCTGAGCACTATGGGACTTAACATCTGTGGTTATCAGTACCCTAGAACTAAGAACTACCTAAACCTAACTAACCTAAGGACATCACACACATCCATGCCCGAGGCAGGATTCGAACCTGCGACCGTAGCAGTCACGCGGTTCCGGACTGCGCGCCTAGAACCGCTAGACCACCGCGGCCGGCTTCAGCGAAGCTGGTTATTAGAATAATAATTACTATGTAACTTATCTGAACAAACAAGTCCTACTGACGACATAATTCGCACACGATCCAAGATGCTACTCCAGCCGGGTATATAATGAATGTGCACAATGGAAAATACTGAACGTGAAAATTAAGATTTTGGCCCTGTGTGACTACCCCCTGAAGTAGATCTTAGGAACTCTTAATTGTGATATTATTTCCTCCTTCTTGCTCTTTAACATATAAATTACAACCTAAACATAAATGAATGATTAAGGGAACTAGTAACTACTAAACGATAAGTATTGTTTCATCTTATACATTTACTGTAGATTAAAAACCCCTTTATAATACAAATCTTTATAATTCCTAACTAATATTACTGATGAATTGCCCAAACCTGCCCATTTTTATGGGACTTAATATAAATAACGCGAGATGACTAACATCATCTACGTACCAAGCGCTAGAAGACCCTAATTTCAAAGGTGATCTGCAGTGGTGTGCAACCTCAGTGGAAATAAAACTTAAGTGATCACAGCTATTTAGCCATATAGCCCTAATAAGCAGAAGCATTTAGCAATATCACCGTATGTATTACATCCAGTGATGATTCTCGTACGCGTCTGCGAAGATGGAAGAACTCCAGCCACAAATATAACGTCATTTAAACACTAGGACGGCAGAAGGCGGTCCTCTGACTAAACTGACTGCCTTCTCCTCTCTGTGTTCTACAGACGAGAAACGCGAACTCCTGGGCGCACGGACGGAATTTAGATAACGTCTCTACATGAATACAGGCAAAAGAAGTGCTCTCTATCACTGAGTGCTGTGTGCTCAACGACGACTCCCTATCCGGAGACGATGTCCAGAATCGTATCAGTTCGCTACAGTACAGTGCCTAACAGTTCTAACTATAAAATCTCCTGAGAGCAAAGACAGCAAGTTCGTCTGTACCAACAAAAGCTGATACCAAGTGACCATCAAACACAGGCCTTCAAAACGGAAGACCTCTTTCTCTCCACCGCTGGCTTCCCTGCAAGGCTCGGCTCCCCTCCCTCGTCACTGCAGAAGGCGAATCATATGCTCGAAACCACGGAGTATTCTCCCTCTCTACAGATTCTTCCGAACGCCGACCAACCATATTTTAGTCTTTCGTCGTCCAGCGCGGAAAGTTTGCAACAAAATACCTATCCGCGTTAATTAGGAATTCATGCAATGGCACGCTTCTCAGAGTAAAAATCCTCGGAAATAACCCAGCCTGCGTGATTTTCGAAGTAACGCTTCCTTGTTCCTCTCGGCTCTGTCCAAGATTTTCAGCTTGTGGTTATCCTTCCGGCCTAGCTACAACACCGGCCAGCCTCCACTACATTGTGCTTCAGCGCTCAGGTGCCCTGACCGTCCTGCAAGGGCTACTTCCTCTGTTAAGCAGGACCAACACACCTGTGCGGGCTTTTCCACCCAGGGCCTGAGTTACTCCTGCCGTTTCTTTCCACTGGCGTTCCAACCTCTGCTAGTATAGGCAATCATTCATTACGCCGTTTTCATTGTAAAGACACCCTGTAGCACCTTACCCGTCACTTAGCTGGTTTTGTCGTGTGTTCACCCCAACTAATTGACTAACAGATCAACAGAGAGTGCAAAACTGCTGCATTATCGGATAACGCAAAAAAGTAATATGGCCCTGTGACTCCTGATTGAACTGCGGTGGCAGTGTTGACATTAATTTATTGATAATTGATCACTTTTAATTAAAAAAGGGGTGCACATTGATGTTATATTCAGCTATTGAACACCAGATGCAAATGTTGAACATAAAATTAATTAAGAAAGTGACTTGGGATTTCAACTACTTGATTGAAAACAGATGCAGTCGATTAGCACAAATTTACTTTAACTCCCGACCTTCAATCATCACATTACAAGACTTTCCTATCAGGCAGTGGCAATAAATTGCGTTTGTGTGGAGTAAAGCGCGATAACTCAAAAGTAATTCCTATCGACTGACCCAGGCGTAATGCGAAGTGCGAGAAGAATTCTACAATACACGGCCCATGAAACCCTCATGGAAACTTTTCTGACGTGATCCAACAAATTAATCAGTGGCTGAAGAGGGCGCAATATCACCGAATACAGCATGGCAGAGCGGCGTCGTTGTGCAGACGTCGGCCGACATCGTGGTGCTGCAAGGCTGCGCTCGTCTATTCACTCCTTGCTATCTTGCTCACTATATAGCTGAACCAAAACTTCCTATCTCCAAGCTCAATCGTTCTATTTGCTAGGTCCTAAACTGCAGAGATGCTCACTCTTTCCCAGGCAAGCTGAGTAAAGAATGCCACGTCCGCACTCTAGGCAAGCTGGGAATGGAGGACCTCTACGGAGACTTCTCACAGTCTGCTCTTCGCCTCGGTTTCCCCTCCAGCAAAATCACTTACGCCAATTGCCACACAAGTCATGTTAATTATGTGTTGCTTCCCAGCGCCGACCAATGCCTGCTCTGGAAAGTGAACAAATTCCTACAAAATCTCCCTTCCTCTCAACTTCTGTTATTTAGCTCCTCCCAGGCCACCCATCAAGGTTAGCGTCTGCACAACACCAAGTTTTCCGGAATTCTGACTCCCAGGAGAGTACTTCAAATTCCTTGGTCCTACGATCCCAATGGAGGCCGGCGTATTTCATTCGGTCTTCACCTGATTTGCTTCAGACTCTGCAGACTGTGCATTCAGCGTGAAGTTGCTATAGTCACGAACACGCATATTTTGACCTCTGTTGACCGCTCCACTGTAGCTTTGCGTGCCTTTCTCACATGTTTCCCTGAAAATGGGACGACGGACATTTATCAACAGGTGTACAAGTTCTCCGTCTGCTTCCCGGTACGCCAGCATGGGGTCGGGGTCAACCACCCATGCTGTCACTCATCTTAAGGTGGCTGGAGGCTGAGCTGTGTTACCGCTTTCTCAGAGTTTGAGCCACCCTAAGCTGCCTATTGTCGCTTACCTTTGCTGTTCCCCAGCCGGCCACGGTCAACTCTAAATACTTCCCTGGGGTAAACTAGCGTCCAGTAAATCGACTCGTTTCCACAAAGTTTTCATGTCATGTGAATTACTTTAAAACCATCACCCGACATTAATTATTCCAATATGTCCATACTATACCCTCTACAAGATGCATTGTGTCTTGTGAGTCATTTTTGTTCAGCCCTAATGTTCGCTCAACGTGAGTTAGGTGATCATTAATGACTTCATGTAAGGGGCATAGTTCTTGCCATCTTACAACTCCGTCACCTTTCATGCAATAAGCGTTAACAACTATTTACAAAGTGTACTTGACAATGTCAGTCTTCTCTAAATATTCATATATATGATGTACAATCTATCAAATGATACCTAATTCCGGTTGCAAATCACGTCAAAGTATGTAGATGAGTGCTTGTAAGGTGTGAAATTATAGCCACCTTACAACGAAACTAATAGGAACAATAACTAAACTAATAGGAACCATCTGCGAAACAACAAAGAAAAATATTGGCTGTAGTTTTAAATTACTTAACAAAATCAAACATAATAATTTGAAAACAAAAATTCAAGTAGTTGTTACGAAAATGGTTAAATGGTATCTCTCTTTATTACAATGAAGCACTGCGTTACCTCGCAATAACGTTTGTCAACACAGATAAACCTTACCAACTTCCCAAACAGAAACGATATTTCAGCATCTGCCTTCTTCACAAGTATGGTGCATGCTTGTAGAATGGAACAGGCACTGTGGTGACTACAGCCGTTATGCAGTGCATGAAATGTACTCGCAGTTGTGAATACGTACAACCGTCAGCTGTACAATGGACTGGCAAATATGAAAATTTGTGCCGGACAGGGACTCGAAACCGGATTTCCCGCTTATCCCGAGCGGTCGCCTTGCCTTAAGCCGTCGGCACACGGACCGTGCAACGGAACGTTGAGCATTGAGAGTGCCGAGTTTTTGACGTCATAGCGTGGAACAGCACGTTCAGGAGTCTTTCCGGAAGCCGTCGGCACACGGACCGTCTATCTGAACGTTGAGCGTTGAGCGTGCCGAGTTTCTGACGTCATAGCGTGGAATAGCACTTTCGGGAGTCTTTCCGAACGTGCAAAGCAATATCTAGCATGTAAGATATTCTGAGCGTGCATCTGAGCGTTAACCAACGAGATGGCACAACGCCACCTACGTCACACGCACGCCGTCTCCCTTCAGTACAGACTTGTAAGGCGCCATATTGGCATTCATTTCAAGCCTATACGTAAATATGCCGTTTCTGGGAACCAGCAAATTGAGAATCACTGGAAAACCCGTTGTAAACTGTGTGATTCGTTCCAACAAAATAATGAGAAACATCATATTCGTGGCAAAAGAATTATAGTAACTTGCGCAATATGAGAGTATGCTATTTGAAGGCAGCGATACACTGAAGATCCACCCAAAACGCATTGTTCTTGATACAATTTAATATAATTAAATTTCAATTAGTAACATAGCTACGATTAAGGTTTTCAGCAAGTGCTAACACGCTATGATTGAGTGTCAATACTGTGTTGTTGGTTTAGCGAAGTGAGTAGCGTCACTGATCCGTCTCAAGCAGCATGTTTGGCCGGTGGTTTGCGAATCGACACTTCCAAATTTTTTTCCTAACATATGCGTTTTTATTAGGTTCTGATACTTTATTTGTAGTTTAATATAAGTATAGACTATAATATTTGACGTTATGTAATTATAAGTTCACCTTTTTTTTAGGGGTGACTTTGTTCGATTGGCTTAATCTATAGGACAGCTTGCGCTACTTGTATAAAGATATTTTGCGCCTTTTGCTTTTACGCTTCGTAATCCACATGTTGCAAAGATTCTGCTACTGGGTAGGAACAGTGATAAAGTAAGGCTGACCTTGGGGTTTTACTATAATGTGGGAATGATGCAATAAAATAATGTTTATCTTATGTGGAGAAGTACTGCAAATTTGTATCGCACTGTTTGTAATTGAACTTTTATAAACCTGTGTCCTTTTTGATTGGACGTGGTACTTTCCTTTTCGTGGACGATGGAGGATATGTGCGTTTTAATAGAGGTAGTGTTGGAATTTTACGCGCGCCCGTTTAGTAAACAGTGTGATTTAAGAAATAGAAACATCCCGCAACTGCCGCTGGAGTGCGTTGTGATCGCGTATACCTCGTTGGGGCCCACGTACCGTATGCACAAGTCGCATCACATCTGAGCGTTCAGCAGCACGTTGAAGTTAGCACGCTCAACGTTGACATTCGACAGTACGGCCCGTGTGCCGGTGAGTATGACATGAAATCTCGTTAGAGATCAGCTGTCATTCTGTATACAACTGAAATATTTACGGTTATGTCTCGACCACATTATCAGTTTATGAGACAATACTTTAGGAGCATCGGTATGTTCACTATAATCAGAATCCGCGGAAGAGTGAAACAGATCGACATTGAAATATTGAGACTAGGACCCAACAATAATGAAATGAAATGTATGTCAGTATTATCTCTGCAACGATTATTAGCATAAAATCATACCTATGAAGACAGCAAAGTATCTGAAAGAGCAGTTTAACGGAATGGGCAGTGTCTTGAAAGGAGGATATAAGGTGAACATCAACAAAAGCAAAACGAGGATAACGAAATGTAGTCGAATTAAATCAGGAGATGCTGAGGATATTAGATTAGGAAATGAGACACTTAAAGTAGTAAATGAGTATTGCTGTTTGGGGAGCAAAATAACTTATGATGGTCAAAGCTGAGAGGATGTAAAATGTGGACTGGCTCTGGCAAGGAAAGCTTTTCTGAAAAAGAGAAATTTGTTAACATCGACTATAGATTTAAGCGTTATAAAGTCTTTCCTGAAAGTATTTGTATGGAGTGTAGCCATGTATGGAAGTGAAACATTGCCGATAAATAGTTTAGACAAGAAGAGAGTAGAAGTTTTCGAAATGTGGTGCTACAGAAGGATGCTGAAGATTAGATGGGTAGATCACGTAACTAATGTGGAGGTACTGAACAGAATTGGGCAGAAGAGGAATTGGTGACTAGAAGAAGGGATCGGTTGATAGGACACGTTCTGAGGCATCAAGGGATCACCAATTTAGTAATGGAGGGAAGCGTGGAGTGTAAAAATCGTAGAGAGGACCAAAGAGATGAATACAGTAAGCAGATTCAAAAGGATGATGGTTGCAGCAGTTATTTAGAGATGAAGAGGCTTGCATAGGATAGAGTAGCATGAAGAGCTGAATCAAGCCAGTCTCTGGACTGAGGACCACAACAAGAACAATGAAGACATTAGAATACAAAGAATAAGATTTTGAAGTAATATCTGAAGAGCGGTCTACAGTGTGGACGTTGTAGGTGTCGCCAACGGCGCCAACCTTGTGTGAATGCTCTGAGAGGCTAATCATTTGAATATCACAGCATCTTCTTCCTGTCGGTTAAATTTCGCGTCTGGTTCTGTTTACAGCATCATGATGGTGGCATCCGTGTTTGACGACATCGCGGTGAACGCACATTGGAAGCGTGTATTCGTCATCGCCGTGCTGGCGCATCACCTGGTGTGATGGTATGGGGTGCCATTGGTTACACGTTTCGGTCATCTCTTGTTCGCATTGACTGCACTTTGAACAGTGGACGTTACATTTCAGATGCATTAAGACCCATGGCTCTACCCTTCATTCGATCCCTGCGAAACCCTACATTTTAGCAGGATAATGCTCGACCGCATGTTGCAGGTCCTGTACGGGCCAATGAATATCCTTTATCATCTGCATTTCTTCTTGGTGTAGCAATTTTAACGACCATTAGTGTAATATGGAACACGTGGGGGCCGCAAATGTTGGAAAATGACCCAGAAGCAGATGACAGATGTTGAAGATGTGACGTAACCAGATGACGTTCCTCGCTGGACGGGCAGAGGTCATCCCAACCCAAGGCAAGTAGATATTCACGTCAGGGTGGCTCCGGGCCTACATGCGCGACTTCATGGTGTGGGGCTCATCGTTCGAGTCTTCCTTCTGGCAGGCAGTATTGTTTTGCAATGCGTTCGACAATTATGTGTTTACATTGTGGTAAGCTCAATTATTTTATTTACCGGTCTCTCGGTGTACGCTGGTAAACTGCCAAGTACAGTTCAACAAAATCTACGGTATTTCATTACAAGTGAATAAGTATAAGCTCCCGAATTGCGTGGCTAGTTGTAAATGACCTACGTGTTCTTTATTAAATAAAGTCTGTAAACAAAAAATGAAGGGACAAAAGGATAGAAACACCAAATTCTAACAATTATTGCTTGGTTGCCGCGAGGACAGTAATTTTATATTACTACATTTACAACATGTCATATTTACAAAATGTGTTCGAAAACAGAGTAGCATAGCGGGACGGTGAGTAGGACTGCCCCTTACCCTCGAGGTATGCCCAATCGATGCACGTGCGGCGAGGTATGTCATCTGGTGACGTTGCGTGTTCAATAATTGTCATCCACTTTTTGGGTATTTCCCGACACTTGCGACCTCATATGTCTCACATTAAAGTACTTGTCTCAGCGTCATCTACGTCGTTTCGGGATTTTTTTAACGTTAGTAAGACTCAACACCTTTTCCGACTGTCATAACAGACCACTCTTAAAACTGAACAAGTAAGCTGAGACCAAGACATTAGACTTCTATACGCGAGGAGAGGTACCGTTTAGGCAGCCTTGAAGTAGCTTTCGCTTGGTAACAGTGGGCGTGCACCAGAATAGTTCCTCTAAGCAGGAGACAGTCCATTTTCTTGCCCATCCGTGCTCAATGCAACAGTCAAGGTAAGAGCGTTAAATGGCTTTGGCTCTGATGGGACGTTAATCTGTGAGATTCGTTCTTGATAACTGCGAGGTAAATCGGTAAAAGAATAAAAATTGCAAATGAATAGTTCGGAAATTGCATTTCCTTCTAATTACTAGAGCACTTTAGTGATTTATCAGATATTCCTTTTAGGATTTGCGTCTTACCCAAAAAAAAAAAAAAGGAAAAAAGAAAATCTGCCGAAGGTGGCGAACACAATCAGGCTCGGTAGGAAAGATTAGCGCCTTGCAAGAATTTTACTGCGAGAAGCACTCCACTTTACGACCCCCTCTACCTGCAGGGAATTGTTATATGGCGCAGGAGTAATTACGAAGGTAGTGATATTCCGTTTTTGCCATAAAACGGGATGAAAGGGTTCAACGTCGTCGGTCGCAGCCAGCTGCAGCAAGATAGCGGCGAGTACCGCTTCGTTCCGAGCGGCGAATCCGCAGGTATGAGTGGTTTGACTCGGCGCACGGCAGAACAATGGACGGCCAACCGCAACAGCACAGCGCCAGCGCCTCGGCATTCGGCGCCGGCTGCTCCGAATTTCTGGGATAAAAGCAGTCAGTTCGCTCGGTCTGCCGGTTTATTACGGCGGCCCGCCCGGCCGAGATTAACTGTTAGGTTCGCGCGGCGGTTCCGGCAGCGCACGCTTCGCTGCCCGCGGGGGGTGGGGGATGGGGGCAGGCTGCGAGCACCTTCTGCTCCCCCGCCACAGCAAATCGCTCTCACAGCACCGTTGCAGACCATAGCTTTAACTGTGCAGTGCCGTACATCTTTTCAGCAAATATGAATATTTATTTATTAATATAAAGGGCGTCTGTAACTGAAGCTCCAGTTTCAAAACGCTGTATAAAGACAACCACTGTTCAGAATGACGTCAGATTTGAACAGCGTGTTAATGACGCAAGGGGGAAACGTCATAGACAAAAAAAATTACGAGAATGTGGTTAATATATGGCATGTAAGTGACAGAATATGCACACCACTACGCGAGGTAGCCGCGCGGTCTAGGCGCCTTGTCACAGTTCTCGCGGCTCCTCCCGCCGGAGGTTCCAGTCAGCATGGGTGTGTGTGTGTTGTCCTTGGCGTTAGTTAGATTAAGTAGTGTGCAAGATTATGGACCGGTGACCTCAACAGTTTGGTCCCATGGTCTCCTACCACAAATTTCCAAAAATACGCACACTACCAGACGCCAGGCACGCAACTATTCCTCAGTCTGCGTCCGAGAAGGCCAAAATGGCTGTCTCCATGAAGGTCCGGTAGCTGTGCGCCAGTAGCCCTGCAGATGTTCCGGACACTCAATGTTATGAAAAAAATGGCTCTGAGCACTATGCGACTTAACTTCTTAGGTCATCGGTCGCCTAGAACTTAGAACTAATTAAACCTAACTAACCTAAGGACATCACACACATCCATGCCCGAGGCAGGATTCGAACCTGCGACCGCAGCGATCGCTCGGCTCCAGACTGTAGCGCCTAGAACCGCACGGCCACTCCGGCCGGCTCAACGTTATGAGAAGGGGTATTGGACCGATGTCTGCCAAGGATCTGGAGAAAATGATTAGAAAATTCGAAAAGACAATTTTTTTTGAAGCGCAGTGTGGCAGAGGGAGGAAAGTAGTTGATTCGACGTCTGCCGAAGATGCGACCACGGAATTGCAGGAGACATCGAGCGACGGTGTGCAAACATGCAGTGCACAGAGAATTGCCCAGACGCTGGACACGCTTGCGAGCATGATACCTAAAATCATACGAAACATCCTGCATTGCTATCCATATAAAACCACTGATGTGAGTTCCTTCCTGCTGACCTGCCAGCAAGACAAACATTCGCTCCGGAATTTCTTGCCTGCATGGAAGTAGACAATGGATGGAGATGGAACGTTATGTGGACAGACGAAGCCCATTTCCGTATCCAAGGGGACATGCCAATTAGCATAAGTGCAAAATATGGGCAACGGAAAAAGTGCTCACATACACTGTGTGATCAAAAGTATCCGGACACCCCCAAAAACATATGTTTTTCGCATTAGGTGCATTGTGCTGCCGCCTACTGCCAAGTACTCCACATCAGCGACCTCAGCAGTAATTAAACTTCGTGAGAGAGCAGAATCGGGCGTTCTGCGGAACTCGCGGTGATTGGGTGTCACTTGTGTCATACATCTGTACGCGAGATTTCCACACTTCTCAACATTCCTAGGTCCACTGTTTCCGATGTGATAGTGAAGTGCAAACATGAAGGGACACGTACAGCACAAGAGCGTTCAGGTCGTCCTCGCCTGTTGACTGACAGAGACCGCCGACAGTTGAAGAGCGTCGTAATGTGTAATAGGCAGATATCTATCCAGACCATCACACAGGATTTCCAGACTGTATAAGGATCCACTGCAAGCACTATGACAGTTGGGTGGGAGGTGAGACAACTTGGATTGACCTAGTAGATAGTGTCGGAAGTTCCATGCGGCTTTTCGCGGATGATGCTGTAGTATACAGAGAAGTTGCAGCATTAGAAAATTGTAGCGGAATGCAGGAAGATCTGCAGCGGATAGGCACTTGGTGCAGGGAGTGGCAACTGACCCTTAACATAGACAAATGTAATGTATTGCGAATACATAGAAAGAAGGATCCTTTATTGTATGATTATATGATAGCGGAACAAACACTGGTAGCAGTTACTTCTGTAAAATATCTGGGAGTATGCGTGCGGAACGATTTGAAGTGGAATGATCATATAAAATTAATTGTTGGTAAGGCGGGTACCAGGTTGAGATTCATTGGGAGAGTGCTTAGAAAATGTAGTCCATCAACAAAGGAGGTGGCTTACAAAACACTCGTTCGACCTATACTTGAGTATTGCTCATCAGTGTGGGATCCGTACCAGATCGGTTTGACGGAGGAGATAGAGAAGATCCAAAGAAGAGCGGCGCGTTTCGTCACAGGGTTATTTGGTAACCGTGATAGCGTTACGGAGATGTTTAATAAACTCAAGTGGCAGACTCTGCAAGAGAGTCGCTCTGCATCGCGGTGTAGCTTGCTCGCCAGGTTTCGAGAGGGTGCGTTTCTGGATGAGGTATCGAATATATTGCTTCCCCCTACTTATACCTCCCGAGGAGATCACGAATGTAAAATTAGAGAGATTAGAGCGCGCACGGAGGCTTTCAGACAGTCGTTCTTCCCGCGAACCATACGCGACTGGAACAGGAAAGGGAGGTAATGACAGTGGCACGTAAAGTGCCCTCCGCCACACACCGTTGGGTGGCTTGCGGAGTATAAATGTAGATGTAGATGTAGATTTCATGGTCGAGCGGCTGCTCATAAGCCACACATCACGTCGGTAAATGCCAAACGACGCGTCGTTTGGCTTTTCAATAAGTGTATGGTGTCTGTTTTTTCGGACATGTTCGAAAGAACAGACACCATAGTGGATCGTGACAACTGTGAAGAATGAAATTTCAATGAATTACAAACATCAACTGTTTACGGGACTTTGACAAAAATCAACAGGGATAGTTGAAAGCCCGCGATTTCTGCTTCTAAACATTCTGCGTGGTGTCTGTGTGTTCTATATCGTGTCTCCCTACCACTTTCGCGCAACGGCGCTCTGAGCGTGTATTTTAGGGAATTGACTAGTTTGAGCCTGGGACCTGTTGCTGGTAAGGAGACGCCAGACCACACATGACATGTAGAATTCAGAAGAGTTCAGTGAGACTAGAGATGATATAACCAAATACTTGATAATTTCAACGTCAGCTCCACTGCTCTCCCTGTAAAAGAATCTTGATACTAACTAAATTTAGTGGAAGGGGTTCAAGGCTTTCCTATTTTTAGTTAGCTGGTAAAATAACGTCGAAAAAGCAGCTAAGTTTACCACTGGAAATTTTATTCTACTCACAAAACATTGTTTATAAATTGCACTATTGATAAAAGGCGATGTTTTAATACAGGATGATAAAAACCAACTGGGTTCAACAAAAATGTGAACGAATATTCCGAGAATGGCTTTCCAAGTTCTACAATGGATCGAAGGATGACCTATGCGATTATCACATCTATAATCTAGGTTTAAATTAAGTTTCACAAAAGAGATAGCTATCAAAATGGTCTACAGTGACCCTCAATTATCTTTAATTACTAATCTAACTTGTCGTAAATTACAGTGGCTGATGTGGCTTCTCAATAACTATATAACAGAAAAATCATCGCGTTTCAGATTTTTACTTCAAGTGGCAAACGTGAACAGCATGAGCTTCAATTGACGATCGACACTAATATTACGTAAAGGGGATGTAACAGATGAGACTTCTGCAGTTCTGAGCGAAGCCTTATGCGCTCAAAAATGCGGTATCGTGTGCGTTCATTACCTTGTCGGTGTTCGTCAGGGGGCGGCGGCCGGCGCAGCTCCGTCCAGCTCGCCCTCTCGGAAGCAACTCTCTCCTAACTTCTCCTTACTACAATTTACCGAAGTTGGTTTAAAAAAAATAATCTGGCTGTGTTTTCATCTGACCAATCAGGGTCTCAATGTTAACCTTAAGCTCCGCCTACAAAAATTCTGTCTATCCAATGAGAAACGTTATACTTTTCGTGGTGGGGCAATGTTTTTAAAGTTTGCAATGTAACAGAGGCGCGAGAAAGTCTCACGCTAAAACTTGCAGCTGGTGTGGTCCTTTTAGTGTTATCGTAAGATCTATACTGTTCTTCTGGAGGGCTCTATCTTTTAACATGGGCTGGGGGTGGTCCTGATGTAACAGAGATGCGAAAAAGTCTCACGCTAAAACTTGCGGGTGGTGTAGCCCTTTTTGTGTTATCGTAACATCTATACTGTTCTTCTGGAGGGCTCTAGCTTTTAACATGGGCTGGGGGGGGGGGGTGGTCCTAACGTAACAGAGACGCGAAAAAGTCTCACGCTAAAAACTTGCAGGTGGTGTGGTCGTAGCGGTTAGCTGGCGACGTGGGTGTCCGTCCCTGATCGTAGGGCCTTCTCGCTTAATCGCTTAACACGGTTCTGCTCTCGGCTTCTGTCCTCGTTTCTCCCCTCGGAACTGCGTGTGTCTCACGGTGGGAAGGTATGACATGCATTTAGGCATTCTTGTGTTAGTCTGTGGTATTCCATTTGCTCGCTCGTTACTCGTATTACTTTGGTTAATTTAATGTCACGATTTATTCGGAGCCATGTGACATACTACTGGATTTGCTTATCATGTCAGGGTTTTAATGGAAGGTGTTGGATTTGCCTGACACCTTACATGCTTACTAGGTAGGCGCTCTAACCCCCCTTTTTTCCCTTCTTTTTTCTCCCAAAGGAACCTTCCCGGCGCCCAAAAGGGAGGTGGGAGGGGGGGGGGGCAAAGTGGGCAGGGGTCGCAACCCGAGGCCTGCCCACCATGTTCCGTTCCCTCCCTTCAGGAAGTAAGGAAAGCGTAAGGAATAGTAGAGGTACGATGAACATCGCTTATTTATTTATTTTTGTTTTCATAATTTTTTCTTTTTATTTATTTATTTATCCATTTTTGTTATTAATACCACTGCGAATATCAGGAAATCGGGGTCACGCAAGGAGGAGTGCGCAGCAAGACGTCAGACTAGGAAGAACATTCCGGTTACGAGTGAATATTTCGGTTCTATGTGTGGAAGAGGCGGGGATCAACTTTTCATGACACCGCAGTTCTGGGGTGTGTTACGGAAGACACTGCAGAGGAAATTGAAGAAAAATTGGCTGGGTTTTGGATTGCGGACAACTGCACAGTGGCGTTCATTAAAGATACATTTCCCGCCATCAGCAACCAAGTAGTGTGCTGTGTGTCCACAAATCCACCGCACAGAGTTTGTCTTTGCTTGCGGGAAGGAACCCGCGTCCGGAAAGAGGAGCAGTTGAGTAAGTATCTGATGAGGGGTCGTACGGGTAATTAGAGACAACATCTGTAGCACCAAGAACCAGAAACCTCTCGCCGATCTGCATACCAGGCGGTGCTCGTCTGTGTCCACAACACGACAGTCGACACATAACGGGGTGTCAGAGAGGTGAATCCTGGGAAGGCGTGACAGTCATACTTGCTTCCCATTGACTGTAAGGTACCATGCAGACTGGACATCAGTGTCAGCATAAGGAGCGCACACCGATAGCCAAACGGCACTCCAGTCGACGTGGGGAAATTTCCCCTGAACCACATTCGGTAAAGTATACTGTTTAAAGAAACCGTAGATCGCGATCGTGGATGTCAACATCGTGTTTGTCAACGGCGCTGGCAGTATCACAGTACTGGCGCAGCTCAGTTCAAGGAAAAAGCGGCTTAAGTAAAAGAAGAGCGGCGGAAAGTTGGATAGGTGCTGAGAGAGAGTGTGGTGCAAGGGCCTCCAGCAATAGACTGGTAAGGCACATAGGACTACGGCGCCACAACGTCATGGGAGAGCCAATGAAAAGGGCTAACGCTCTCTCAGACACATGATACATAGAGGCGTTGACAGAGGCCGCGTAGCAACCGTTCCGCGGCGAATGCATGTAACAGTGCTGAGAGTGGGCAGCCTTGACGCACTCATCGACGGATCGATATGGGAGGAGTAAGACGGCTATTGTATCGATGGATCGAGATGGAAGGAGAAAGACGGCAATTGTAGAGTACACAAGACGTAGCTACACAAAGGAGACGCATTACGATGTCGACGGTGGTATCAGGTAGCCCATATTGCGAAGCACCCCTTCCAAGAAGTCATGATGGACGCTATCGAACGCCTGGCTGAAGTCAAGAGCTGGTAAAAGTCCAGACATACGACGTGCTTGAGAAAGAGCGATTATGTCCCGATAATGGCACAGGGCAGTGCGGATGTTACCGATACCTCCCAAAGAAGTTTGATCGGGGGAAACCACGTTCCGAGCTGTCCGTTTAAACTGCGCAGCCAGCAACCGGGTGAAGAACTTTGTATCGCTGTTGAGTAACGTCAAGGAGCAGTAATCGAATATCGGTGAGGTACCCCGAGGCTTGTGGATGGGATGAGGAAATCATCGATGAGGAAACCATCGAGGAAACCGTCTAGAATCTGCACGAAAGTTGACATAAGGTCCTGACAAATTTCCGTCCATACTGCCACCAGAATGGGACGAAATGCCCGATAAAACTCCAGTGGGAGGCCGACAGGGTCAGGCAACCTGTTCGTAGAACCCACCTGGATAGCGTCATGGACTTCGTCCTCCTTAACGTTAGCAGTCAGATCCATTGTCGCATCCACGGGAACCGAGACCGCTATAAAGTTGGCAGGGCGACGACAGTGTTCAGAGTACAGTGTAACATAATGTGGATGGAGGGAAGACCCGATATCCTGCTGGATATCAAAACGCTGCCCATCATCAGTCATAAGAACATTAATCAAATTCCTCCGACGGTGGCGTCGTTCCGCTACGACACGATACATAGATCGACGCTCTTGCACAACCCATTCTGTGTACGCGCCCTGACCATATCTCCTTCAAGGTGGCGACGAGAGATGGTTGTGAGCTGTGCCTTGGAACGATTCGACATCACCTGGCACTCAGGCGAATACGGCATCATAGTATGTTCCTGGAGAATGGTGAAACAGAATTCTTGAGTCCGTCGCCGCCACGCCGCAGCCTCCCTCCCATAAACAATGAAGGCCTTGTGGAGAGCAGACTTTGCACAGACATGACAGGGAGGAATGATAGGGATCACGGGGTCGACGACAATCCGCCCACGTGGTCTCGATGAGCTGCCGGAACCTGGGTGAAGTCAAGTGGATTGTGTTCAGTTTCCATGGTCCATGGCTGCACCACGCTCTATGGCGGCAGAGATTGATGGCGCAGATACATGCGCCATGGTTGGAGGATGCAGTGAGCCAGACTTCAGCGGCCTGCACCCCACTGACAATATCACGGGAGATACAAACACGATCGAGTCGGCAGGAAGAATGGCTAGCGAAATGTGTAAACCCCGGACGAACGCCATGAACATGCTCCCAAGAATCCACTAGGCTCAAGTGCTGGAGATTGTCGCTAGTGCCACGCACGGAGAGTGACGTGGTAGCTGGTCTTTGGGTGCCTGGGTGCAGTTGAAATAGCCTCCCAAGATCAATGCGTCCTACCAACCAAGGAAGAGAGGCGTGACAGTCTCTGAGAAGAAGGTGAAACGTCCATGGCAGCGACCAGAACCAGATGGCGCAACTAGACACCAGAGCGATACTTCTGGCATTAGGGAGACAGGCTACTGCATCACCGAGGATACTGCCACGTAAGAGGATTGACACCCCACTACCAGTAGGGGAAGCATGAGAGACATATCCTGAAAAACAATAGGGAGCATGGAAAGTTGCAACATGCACCTCCCGAAGGAGAGCTACGTGAACGTCCGTGGCACATAGCATGTCATGAAGTAGAGCCAGTTTGTGGTTTACGCAAATAGTGTTGACATTGGCCGTAGCTTTGCAATAAGTCTGGAAAGCTGCCAGGAGGACAGGAGATTCAAATACAGAGGAAGCACGGGGAACTCCCTGTTAAGCCCCCACGGAAGGGCACATCGCTGTGATGGGGATGGAGCTGACACCACCAAGGGGATCCACCGCTCTCTACACCTCCAGAATGTCCATCCTCAGCATCGACGTCGTCCGCCCAGGAGACAGACGTGTCACCGGGCCGGCTCAGTGGAACATTATCAGCGGTGTGCCCACAGGTAGCGTCAGACACAGAAAGGGAGGCAACTGCGTCGGACACAGGCAGAGGAGGCAGCGAGGTACGTCACGTCGTCACGTCGTCAGGTGTCAGGGCGTCGAAGGGCAGCACACCGTCAGTAGGAGGTTCGTCATCCTGTGCACACATCCGAAGGACGCAGTCATCGGAAGGGGTACGGCGTTGTCTCTTTCGGATGGCGGGCGGCTATTGTCTGACATGTGACCAGATGGCAGCAAGGCGGAGGTAGGTACAATTCCATGACCAACATCCCTGTGGTCAGGACAGATAGCTTGTGCCTGCTGACGGCAGGGGTGTAGAAGAGACAGGCGTAACATTCATTGCATCGCCGAGAGTAGCCGACGAAAGTACCGACTGATTCAGAGAGGGCGTAGCAGGCAGCACCGCCGCAGACGCGTAAGACAGAGGTAACACAGCGGGCGCCGCAGGAGGAGCTACGTCTCCGATCGGCGTCTGTGCCGGTCTACGTCGGAGACATTCAGAACGGACATGGCCTTCATGGCCACAACCTGAACAGGATCGCAGCTGCCCATCGAACATGACGACAGCCCTGCAGCCGGCAATAGCCAAGTAGGACACCACTGCGGACAAGGTATTTTTCGCTTCCACGTTTCAGCCACGTGGCTGACGACGTTGCCGCAAGGTTTAAAACCGGTCACCACAGCGTCCGACGGTACTTCGAACGGGAGTTCGAAAACCCGCAACGTTAGGAGCCCCAAACCAGCGTGATCAACCAGTATAGTCCCTATATGTCTGTCAGAGTATCGAAACTTGAAATCGTTAGCGTGGCGCCGCACAGCATCGGCGCACAGCACGTCATTCGCGAGCCTTACGTACGCAGTAGTACTAAGGATTGAAAAATGTATTCCGAGAATGTCTTGTGGCGGGAGACGCATTTCATCCCGTATAAAACGTTCAACTTCTTTCGCCTTCGATCGTTCGTGATCTAATATTAAAGGAAATTTAGCCGGCCAGGGTGGCCCAGTGGTTCTAGGCGCTACAGTCTGGAACCGCGCGACCGCTACCGTCGCAGGTTTGAATCCTGCCTCGGGCATGGATGTGTGTGATGTCCTTAGGTTAGTTAGGTTTAAGTAGTTCTAAGTTCTAGGGGACTGATGGCCTTAGAAGTTAAGTCCCATAGGGCTCCGAGACATTTTTTTTTTTAATTAAAGGTAATTTAACTGTAAGAAAACTCCAGAGTCGGACTCTGAGACAAGCCGCTGCGTGGAAGTAAACAAACGCGCGCTCGATCGCTCCCTAGCAGTACAACAGAAGAGATGCAAACGCATGTGCGCCTCAGCACAGCCAAGGCCGACTGAACCCTTAAGCCATCGAAGACATTGGAATCAGCGCGACTGTGCGGACTTATCCCAAGCACGCCCTCCTCCACCCTCCACATCCCCGCTAATTCCTTGTGTCCTCGTTGGCTTACGTTTGCCGGCACGGTAGCTGAGCGTGTTCGCTCACAGACCCGGCTGGTCTCTGAATAAAAAGAAAAATAATTATAAAAGACTGAGTGCGCTACGATGAAATTAAAAAAAATTTAGAGCGCTAGCCTAGTAAGCAGGAGATCCCGCGCTCGAATCCCGGTCGGGCATACATTTTCAACTCTCCCCGTTGATTTCTATCAACGTTCCAAACACAGCTGAGTTTGAAATTCGTTGAAATTTCAGAGTCAATAAGTGCTGTAATATTCCTTTACTTTCACTGAGGATAAGAATCTTGTCATTGATATCCTTTCACTTTGTATGTTAATTCCACTCTTGAACGTTTCTTTCACTGCTTATTTGATGTACGGTTTGACACGACTGATCATTAGGGGTAAAAGACTACATTCCTGCTTACACACTTTTTAATCCGAGTACTTCGTTTTTGGTTCTCAGTTCTGATTTTGTCCTCCTGGTTCTTCTACAAATTGTATATTATCCGTCTTTCTATATAGCTTACTAGTTCCATCCACCATAGGATGACAACCGTCACTACTTATGTTGGAGCTCAATTGAATACCCAAGATAGCAAAACATTTAGTTGGTCAATTACCACTGTATTCCAGGCGTTAGAATTATTTACAATCAAAACTGTCTGCCTTATTCAGTCAACCGACCCAGTAATAATTACGTAACATGACCTCACAGTAGTCTCACTTTTTCCACATAATAACATTTCATTACAAATTCATATAAATGACATCAGAAACAAATGCAATGTACTAAATCAACGCCTAATCCGATAGCCAAGAGATTGTTACATGATATGACTAAACACACAGAAACTGAGTAAAATATTTACGTAAGAGTACAAAAATTGCTATAGTTTGCCAGATTCAGTTATTTCTAATTTAACGAACCTTATTTTCAAAAGAGTTTATAAAAGAACCCGTCATATGCTTTAATATGAACCCGATCTGAAGGGCCTCTAAAAGTTGTTCACGTAATGAAAACAAACCACACAGTATTTATTGGTTGAGAATCTAAATTTAACCACGAAGGGTGAAGTGTTCATTGCTTCTGCTTTCAACTTTACTTGAACACAGTACAGAATTGAAATGTAGCATGTGGAAATCACAGCTCAGCAGCGGACCTTACGCGTGATATCGGCCTCTGTGTTTTCTATAAGTAACGGCGGCGATCTGTCTCTGCACCATAAAAACAGGTGTTACCCACACACAATGTCTTTGTTCGCCACAGTTTCTCGCCTCACTCAATAGAGTACTGGCATAATATTCTCCACTACACAAACCTAACTTCTGCGATTCGAACCACTAACTTTTAACCACCTTCGAATTAACTTTTGATCGGTGTGTCCTAATAGACAAACTAACATGAACTTCTAACGAAAGCCTAAAGATGACTGGAGGATCCAATTTATAATCGTAGTAGACACATAAATACTCCTCACTGTTCTATCACTTCCTACCTTAGTCATAGTTTGTACGACTACTTTTAGTCACCTTCGTTGCAGTATCGTACACTCAAAAGAGAGTGGTCTTAACTTATCTTCTGAGTGTCCTTCTGAAACAGAATAATATTTCTACGAATGTTTGGTTGCCAAACTCCGAAGCCGAAAATGAATATAAGTGTTTCTGAAGGAAACTTGAATTTAATTCGAAATGAATAATGACTGTTTTAAGTCTGAACGACTTCCACTTACGTGGAGCAATGGTGCTCAATAAATTACGTTGCACCGTGGTTATCATTTTGCATTTGAAGCAAGTTAAGAGCAAAATTTTTCAGTCATTTAGAAGTTACTGTTTCTACTTTTCAGACGAAGTCAATCATCAAGAAACCAACAAAGTGCAATACGACCGTTGTTCACAGTTGTAATTAAGGCAACTCTGAAACAGCAAATGTTTATGATTTAGCATTTAAGTTAGACGAAGAACCATTCTCCAGTCCCGGATCTAAGATATTTCCGAACCGGGGCATAAAATTTACAGGAACCCCGCCCCCCTTCGGGTGTTGAAGATAGGACGTCCAAAATTTAAAAAAAATCGATTTTTCAAAAATATGTTGAGTGTCGATTTTGTAGCGCATTTCTTTCTGAAAAGTTTGATTTATAGAACATATATGTTCGAGGAAATGTAAGACATGCATACTTAGTATGCCAAAGTCCAGTGCCAAGCCTCTTCACACATCATTCTTCTATCGCAAATAAATGTATTTCGCTCAGTGGAATTCAAACGTTTATATTTTTTAATGGAAGTCATCAAACCTATATTCATGACAGTGGAAGTTAAAATACCCTGTGGTGTCTCTCCTACTCCCAATCGGTCCGTTTGATGTCCTACCCCCTTTTAGAAAAAACCTCACAATTAATCCTCGGTGGGGTTACTTGTAACAGAAAGAATAAGAACTCTTCACAAAGTTTGCGCTATTTATTTCCTATTAGCTAAAAACTTTCTCTTTCGTATGACATAAAATTAAATGTAGGGAACATAAAACCACTAAAGACAAGAGACAAGCAAAACTTTACACATTTCTTCAAGCCTTAGGTACCATCATTTTTTTCTTTCTAATCTTGCTACAGCTTTACACTGGTGGTTTCTTTTCTGCGAAAGAATCTATTACCTCATCAAAGTTTTGCTACATGAAGAATCAAAATGTCTTTGTCTAATTCTGAAAAAGCCATTAATACGAATAGTACCCAAGACTGGTGTAGTTTCTCGATTTGATTATGTCTATTTGGTCACTGTCTGCTAGATAAAACGAAATAGGCCTTTCTAATAATGCAAAAATTGTGACACACGCAAAATAAGCAAGACTGTTTTGGCACAAATGGTTATTTTTACATACCTCATTTGCATAAATTACACGACAGGATATAATTCACAAAGTACCAATATCAAATGCCTATTAGGCCTACTACAAGCAAAAATTTTTATGCCAGGAAGTAGTTTCAGTTTCATTCATACGTCCCTCCTTCTCTAGCATGAGATAGAAAAGTAGTAGTAGTAGCACGAAATTTTTATACAAATTTGGAAATATCGTATTCGTTCATATAATTTGTTCCCGTTTCTTCTCTTTCCTCTCTCTAACAATGAAGCTCGTGATCACTAATTTTTTAACTTATTCTCCGGTTAACTTAAGTAACCCTACCAGAATCATCAGTTTAGTTATCTCGCGTTTATTCTCCGGTTAGGCCTTATTACGTGTTCGTACAATGCGTTTTCCGCGCTATTCCTAGAATAGAACTTAAATGGCTGCTAACTGGGGACTGTACAGCTGCCCCTTATCGAGCAGTGATCTGGCAAAAATTTTCTATCAAAATTTCAGTTTCTTGGACACACAGAGAAGATTACATATTAATCTTTCTTATCTGTTATTCCTGTTAGTCGTTTATTTCTACTCTGGTTGTTAGAATCTAAGGATTTCGCTAATAATCGTAAGAAGCCGACCATTCTAACATCCACTCAACCGCACAAACAAAGTGACTGGCATTCACCCGGTCGGTTCGCGTTTATTCTGCTTAGCTCGTAAAGCCTGGTCCCCTTTTGTCTGCGGGAAAGTTTTTTATTTATAGAGGCATCAGGGATTCCCCTGACAGAGACATCACACACTATGCCCGCCTTCAAAAATCTACTTATGATTCGTTCAGAAATCAACTTAGAATGTGTTCAAAAATATTAAAAAACGAACAGATAAGTTTTTCAAAATCGTATGAATAATCCACCGTGCGATGGACTCTAGGCACTTTGTGAAACAAGGTTTCTTTCTTCAAGAATATGAATCTGGCGCGCCCTGAAATTTCCACCCGTGTCAGGTACCACGGTTTACCAAGATTTAAACTGTCAGCCTTCGGATCAAAGCTGGTTATTGCATCACTACAACAGTTTAATTCCTTCTCAATTCATACAATTTGTGTTACGGAAAAAACTAAGAGGTTTGTGAATGAACGTCTTGTTTGAATAGATGGAAACCTATCGCATAAAATGTGCACGAGGTTCGTCCTGAACTGCATGAATAAGGCAGAGAACTTCTGACGCGGCGCTGCTCTGTATGTAGGTTCCAATGGTTCAAATGGCACTGAGCACTATGGGACTTAACATCTGAGGTCATCGGTCCCCTAGAACTTAGAACTACTTAAACCTAACTAACCTAAGGACATCACACACATCCATGCCAGAGGCAGGATTCGAACCTGCGACCGTAGCAATCGCGCGGTTCGCGCGGTTCCAGACTAAAGTGCCTAGAACAGCTCGGCCACCGCGGCCGACTCGCTGTATGTATGGTCGAGTTCGTGAAATGCTCGGCTTACACGGAAGTGAAGTCAAATTCACGTGTACGCGTCTGGCAGCACATTTCGAATAAGCAGTGTGTAACAATGACAGCATCTTGTTCCGTGGGTGTGTGAATCCTTACAAATAGCAACATATTCACGGAATAAACACCAATATATTTTGATTGAATTTTCTTATTTTGAGAATACCGAAGGAGCGATCTGTTTACTTGCTAAAACATTCAACAGACTGGATCGCATAAATATTTCTTTATTTATGACGATCAGTTTCGACAGACTTTGCTGTCATCTTCAGGTCTTAAAAATCTTTTTGTTCTGAAACATGTTCATTTTTCGTTGAACCTCACGCCAGGTTGTCAAGTGCATAAAAATCAGTACATAATAAAAAGCCTTTTTTCTTTTTTATCCGCATTACAACTTGTCGTGAGGTCCAAGGTAAAACAAGACCTGAAGATGGCAGCAATGTCTATCGAAACTGGTTGTCATAAATAAAGAAATATTTATGCGATCTAGGGTGTTGAATGTTGTTTGCACCAAAATATTTGTTACGACGAAGAATAAAAATGTCATCGTTTCACTTGCAGCAATTTAAGCTATACAATAAGATTCCTCTTCCTAACCACACCCTCGGAAATCGCGACATACTTTCACTCACAGCAACATCATTCTCCGTTTTATAAGCAGGCAGAAGTCAGATATCTAAGAAATTCATTCCTGAGAGATCAACTTCTTATTTGCAAATAGTATCGAATATTGCAGATTATGGATGTGTTACATTAATAGCAGGACACGTACCTACTTTCTTCAACTCTGTAACTCGATGGTTATTACCATTCACCTTAAGATCTCCTGAAGGCTTTTACAGCCGTTTCGTCATTACCTGACATTTAATTATAAGAAATCGTATCCATGGTGACGTGTTTGTGATGAAGCTTTAATGCAGCATTGCGTTGCAGTGGTACACTGCCACAACACCCAAGTTTTTATACAAAAACAGCGAAATATAACGTAATAAATATTGCATCTCCAAAGTTGTCGATTCCATGGTCTCATCAAGTGACACGCCTTTTTGACGTCACTCCCCAGTAAGACATGCATGTCACGAACACGACCCCTATATACATTACCACCTGGCGCAGCAGCCAGTCCGCAAATCTCAGTCAGCAGTCATCCGCAACTCAGCAAGCTGCACGGTTAACACGGCTGCAAACCGGTGCCTCGGTGTACTCTGTGTGACGTCTGTTGTTGGAAATGCAGGTATTTCCGCTAGCTCACGATACTATGTAAATATCTGTATGATGTTAGTGTAACAAGTACGTTTTTAAGATAGTAACCGACATGCCACAATAATAACTGAAGATAAAAATCCGTCACACAACTGCAAGTTATGTTGACTGTGTACATTATCGATGGGATCAGTGCATGGCCGGCATTGTTACCTCTATTTTGATGATCGACAATGCTGGTGGAATGTTAGAAACTGTGGAAGCAAATCCGGAGGGAACAGACTTTAGAACTACGGCTGTACTCGAAAAATTCTATTTCCATAGTACTGTACCTCTAAATTCGCTTCCGGCCAATGATAGAATGTCCAACTCAGCGGATTTCTTCCTCTACTTTGTCCAGCAGTGCTAGTACTCGGTCTCATTAACGTGTCGTCGATGGCTCTTACCGTTTCCTCCCGTTGTGCTAAGTTGGCGTGAGGCAGGAATGAGATCTGTCTCACTTGCTCATCGATCATAGTGGACAGTTGTACATCAAAAAGCTTTCGCGGGATGGATCAACTCCGAGGTGATTCTTTTGGCGATCACTGAGTCACTCAGTGAACTCCCTCTCTGTGTGCCAATTACAGTGCGGTGCTGGTTTCGCTGGCGTGTTCCGGCAGACGATCGATCACTCGACTGCTAAACTGCCGCTCCAGACAAGACTTCGGAGAGCCCGCGCAGAAATGTCGGCCGCGGAGTACGCCCTCGCAATCTGCGAACGATTCGCCGTGGGCCGCCGTCCGCTGGGTAACCACAGGGCTGGACCGGCGGGCGCAGGAAGCAGTTTCACTTTTTCCTCGTGGCTGGTGGGCCGAGCCTGGGCGCAGGAAGCAGTGATTAGGCCGCCGGTCGACAACCCTGGCACGCTGCCATTAGAAGGTGTCGGCGCGTCAAGAGCTGGCCGAAGGGTGGACGACCGAGCGCCGTCACGGACTGCTCGGCTGCCGGTCGCTGTTTGCGAGAGCGGCGCTCGCATGTCCCGGCAACAGCTGGGAGATGCATTCGGCCAGCTGCGTTTCCTCGAGTTTCACGCGAAACCACCCAAAGAACGGTGTGCAGCCCCTTGTTGCAGGGATCATCTGGGCCGTCCTTTTAATTGTCACAGAGGTTCTGCTGCACACAGAAATCGCCAAGCCAGACTACCGTAGCAGTCTAGTATAGCAGCCTAGCACAAACATGGGTGTATTTGTCCATGTTTTCACAGATTTTTTTGATTATTTTACTCTTTTCTTTCTTCATTCTCCACTCGTAGGACTGGAGCAGTGCTGTTCGAGAACCGGCCCATTAAACGGTCGCGACTCTATTCAGCCAATTATCACACGAGCTGATAGTGATACAGATGAGGGATACCAGCTGGAAATAGGTGGGAGGGGCTTATCAGTTCCAGGTCTGGCATATGCCTTACAAACAAAGGGAAACCAAAACGCGTCTCTGAATTCACCGACGTGTTATCATGCCTACTAGACAAAGGCTCCGAGTACTTGTGCATATTATGTAACTTTCTGAAGACCCTATCAACAAATTAGCCGGCCGCTGTGGCCGAGCGGTTCTAGGCGTTTCAGTCCGGAACCGCGCTGCTGCTTCGGTCACAGGTTCGAATCCTGCCTCAGGCATGGATGTGTGTGATGTACTTAGGTTAGTTAGGTTTAAGTACTTCTAAGTCTAGGGAACTGATGACCGCAGATGTTAAGTCCAATAGTGCTTAGAGCCATTTTTTTAACAAATTTAAGTTACGCTGAAGAGCTGTAGATGACTAATGTCAAATGGATTTTCTTCATGTCTGAAGCAATGAATACAAAAGAAAGCAAACGATTTCTAGAATGTTATAGCACACCAGCCGAAAGATTTCATTTCAGTCACACAATTACGGCCCAAATTTTCATACGTATATGGTGCAGATGGCCAAACAAAAATTGTATTGAAAACAGCTAGCAGTTAAATATGAATTAGTTGTATACTGGAACTTCTTAATTTTCCAACAACCTCCTCCCCACCATCCTGACAGAAAGAAAAACAGCAAGTCTAAATAGCGTTCTTCATAGCCTTTCTTCAGCATTAACAACTTATGTCATCAAAAGAGGACTATCATCAAAATAGTCATTCGTTAAATTGGTTCTTGGCCTACTAAGAGAGTAACTTCCTATAAAGATCGTGAGAAAAACTGCTTGGATCTCTTCGACTTTACTACTATTGCTACTACTACTACTACTACTACTGCTACAACTACGACTTATTGCTATCAGTGAGAAGTTATCTTTCGGAGCTTAAGTAAATCAAATTAACAGTAACGACATCGAGTTACGTTCTTTATTACGTGGGAGTATGTACTTTTGTTTATAACGTAAACAAAAAAATGCAAACAAATAACCCTGCAGCTAAGAAAATATACTGCAACAACAAATTACTGTGTGTTTGACAATTCCAATAAATGTATAGCTGTGAGTGCATTAATCATCATCATTTTCCTTGGGCCTTTGTCTCACTTCAACGCGGGGTCGGCCTTGTTACTATGGATTTGCCGATGTTTGTGTGAGAGAGTGGCTGGATGCCCTTCCTGTCGCCACTCCATACCCCCTGGGGTGGAATTAGTGTACCCCAGCTGTCTGAGTCTAGTGTAAGCCATGAAATAGTGCGAACGTTTTTCAAATGTCTGCGAGTCGTTGAACTGAGGCGGGGAGTAGGGACCAGCCCCGCATTCACCTACTGGGATGTGGGAAACCGCCTAAAAACCACATCCAGGCTGGCTGACACACTGACCCTCGTCGTTAATCCGGCGGGCGGATTCGATCCCGAGTCTAGGAAGCAGCGCATTTGGGAGCGCATTAATAATATCCAAGAATCAACCTCGATGAACGCTACAACAACACTGTTGTCTAGCTGCGCCCTAGGCCTCTCACTAGGTACAATAAGAACAGTATACCTGACAAGCAAATAAAATACTGGCTGCAAATTTGCGGACAAATCTACTGCAGTACCGAAATTTACCAGTGAGTACGGACCACCTGCTTTATCACGGTTTTCGTCTTATCTGCATAGCATACCACCTGGAAATTTCTTTTCAGTGGTAAAGGGACTGTCGGACAAGTAATTCATCTAGTATTCTCCTGTTACAAGGAACATGCAAACAGTTCACGGCACGCCTGAGAGCGTGATACATTCAGTTTCATCGAAATATTAACTCAAGTTTCAACATGAGTTATTCGAACACTCCTCCGGAAATTGAAGGTTAATCTACTCTTCTAATCAAGCTCGTAACTGCGATGAGGTTGATATACTATGATGCAACAGTCGCTGTACTCATTACTGTTTACACTTTTATTAAGAGGACTAGAAACAATACAGCTATTTACTTATTGACACCTCTATTATATCCTTGGTCAGCCATTAATTATATTTACTGTGGCCAGTGATATTCGGTTTCTCATTACCTTTATGTCTCTTCTAGTACTGCAGTAAAGATCAATAATGCATTAACAAGTAAACACTTTCCTTATTTTTTCATTTTATGTGACCGGATATCTGTATTGTTTCCAGGGCACTTAATAACGGTGTAAATAGCAATAAGCACAGCGACTGTTGCACCGTACACCGAGCGGGGTGGCGCAGTGGTTAGACACTGGACTCGCATTCGGGAGGACGACGGTTCAATCCAGCGTCCGGCCATCCTGATTTAGGTTTTCCGTGATTTCCCTAAATCACTCCAGGCAAATGCCCGGATGGTTCCTCTGAAAGGGCACGGCCGACTTCCTTCCCAATCCTTCCCTAATCCGATGAGACCGATGACCACGCTGTCTGGTCTCCTTCCCCAAACCAACCAACCAACCAACCTAATTCCCAGTACAGTACTGTGACTACTGTGACTGTTGCATCGTAGTGCGTCAATCACATCTATATCAAGAGGAACACCAGGATAACGCTTGCATCTCGGGGTGTGCAATAGCGGCGCATTTTGCTTATTTCAAGTGTCAATTTCGCTTTGTAGTTCCGGGATTTTTCATATTATTGATTAAGTAAGAAATAACACGGGGTGCCAATTTTTAAAAAAAGGAAGTCTGCGTTGAAAATAATATTTACCGACATTTTACAATGTCTCGTAGTATTAACTTTCGTGAGCCCCCGCTTTATATTCCTATCCGTAAAAGTAGTTTTTCAATATCTATTGTTGTTAGGTATATAAAAGACTGTGTGTGTGTGTGTGTGTGTGTGTGTGTGTGTGTGTGTGTGTGGATTGTGGCCTCTAACAGAGATTAACAGAGTAAAGACGATCAAAACAAGTATAAATAAGAAGCTATATAAGCTGTGAGAGTGGAGCAGAATTGTCGGCTCCTAAAAAAAAAAACTACTTTAGTCAAAATCAAGGAATGTACAGCAGCGCAAATAATGAATCTGAGTACGTCTCATAATTTGCTCTGTTACGCCACAGTACCGTAGCACATCTTCGATAAAATTTATGAAAGCCTCGCGTACGTACACTGCCGAGAAGAAAATCCAACACCCCCTAGGACTGTATTCACTGGCACATATTGGGGACAGTGTTTCGCTCGTGTGGCGCTGTTTCCATCTGTGGTACGTGAAACGCTCTCGCAACCGTAGAACAGCTGCTGAACGTCCATGTAGTACACACTTGCGTTATGCACTGTGAGAGCAGCGGTGGGCGACCGCACATTAATCAAGGAAGAAATAAGAAATCAGGCAACATTTTGCACCTGCTCTGTCGCCAGGAACGGTTGGGAACTGTATGCTTGCTGCAGAACTGACATCACATGTGCCCCTAGGCAGTTTACCTACCACTTAGACTACTACACCGCGAGACACAGATTTTCTGATGTCGAGAAACGGTCGAATGATATGTGGAATGGCACTCTGGTGTCTTCAGTAATGGAAGTGGGTTCTGTCTGCATGCGAGTGATGGAAGTGGACCTGTAAAGCGTAGATCTGCCGAGCGGCCTTATGCAGAGTGCGTTCGCCCAGATGGTGATGCTTTTGGTTTGTGGCGCGCTCAGCGGTGTAGTTAACAGCGCCCGTACAAATTCCCAATCTTTTCACTTCCCAGTTCCGCCAATATCCTAAATGATGATGACGAAATGATGAGGACAACACAAACACCCAGTTCGTGGGCGAAGAAAATTCCCGACCCGGCCGGGAATCGAACCCGCTAGCAACGCCAGCCAATAGATCGCGTGCTGCGGGCGCATTCGTGTAGGATGCAAAGGTCTCACCAAGGATTCATATTTTGGAGGCCATCTGCTGCAACCGGCGGTTGCATTTGGTGTGTCTGCAACGTAAAGTAACCAGTGCCAGCTACACTGCACAGGCTGTTATCTCCGGACTACTGCCATTTCTTCTGCAGCCGGCCGCTGTGGCCAAGCGCTTCATTTCGGAACCACGCGGCTCCTACGCTCGCAGGCTCGAATCCTGCCTCGGGCATAGATGTCTGTGATGTCCTTAGGTTGGTTAGGTTTACATAGTTCTAAGTCTAGGGGAATGATGACCTCAGATGTTAAGTCCTATAGTGCTTAGATCCATTTTTTCCTTCTGCAGGAAGGCTACGCGTTTGTTCAGCAGGACAACGCAAATCGACACGGAACTGCTGCGACGCAACGTGTTCTTCTTGTTGTACTCGTACAATAAGGCAATTGAACACATATCAGACGTGATGAAGTGGGAACTTACTCGTTCTCCAGAGTATGCAAGAACAATTGCCGAATTGAACCAAATGTGCAAGATGCTTGGGATAATCTATCGCAGGATGGTTTTCGCCATCTTTGTTGTGGTTTGCATGCGAGAATACATACCTGCGTTGCCGCCACAGACACATACACTGTGTACTGATGCGACTTTTTGGGCGCCCTTTACTGTGACTCGTCTGCTTAACTTGCTGTGAATTTGTTATCTTATACTCCTATGATGGCGAACTACCTGTCAGCTGACTTGTCAATGAAATCAAGTTTCCTTCAAAGTCTTGCATTTTTTCCGGCAGTCTGTATTTGTAATTATTTTTATGATCACGGGATAGCGTCGATCAAAATCGGTCCAAATAATAGTCGCTAGACTCGTTATGATGTACGAGCAAGGGCTAGAATTACTATCACTTCTATTCCATAAGTAAATGTATCTGCAAACAAAAAACAAATTACCTAACTTCATTTTCTCGGAGTGATAACAAAAGCATTATGACTACCCCACGATGAGAGAGATTCAACCTGTACTGAGTACGTATTCTACAGTACGTACCACGTATATGCAGTGCCGTAATAGTGCATTCTGCATCTCTGGGTGAGCGTGTCTAATCTACGCAGTACATTTCACAATAGCTGACATGTAGAGCTACGGCAGTATTAATTGTCTGTAAAGGTAATTACTTTTCGGAAAAAATTGGAATATGTTACTGTTAAGCTTCCTAACGTGGTATGTCAGCTCTTCCACATGCAATATCTAGCATTCAAAATCTACCATAACACACTGTTGTGATAATTTCAATTATTCTTTACTGTGAATCAATGCAGTTTCCAGTAAAACTAAACATGTCAGTATAATCAGTACGCTGAAAATTGTCGTTTGAATAATGAATCTGCGTGAACTATATTTTGAGAGATTTGGACATTAGCAAGTAAAGTTCGGCCTTGTGGCACTAAACAGGTAAATCGCACCCTACCGACCGTCATGTCATCCTCTGACGCTGGATGCAGTGTGGAGGATCTTATGTTCAGCACACCGCCCTCCCGGTCGTTGTCGGATTGCTTGATTTTGGAAGTGTTAGTAGTCGGTCAAGTAGCTCCTCAGTTGGTCTCATTAGGCTGAGTGCGACACGTACCAGTCCTCCCGCCATGTATAAATTCGTGGAAGTACCGGGAATCGAAGCTGGGTCCCGCGCATGGTAGTCGGCTGTGCTGACCAGTCATCCATGGAGGCAGACAGATTTGGGTGTACACTATGCATATACGATCTGGATAGCTAGACTCAAAATAGAGAACGAGCATACAGTTAAGGGGTTGGTGCATATGTTTGTAGCGTTTTACCCGTAAGTTTAATAAACACAACAGAAAGACGTAACAGAGACTTTAGTCATCAACAGTATATTTTCCTTCACTATTTAGAACAGTCTGCCAACGCTGAGGTAAGTTTTCGATTCCACGACTGTAGAAATCCTATGACTTTGAGGCGAATAGCTCGTCGAGTCATATTCGGAGCGCATTTACATCCGAAAAGGAAATTGTTTGAAGACTGTTCGATAGAATTTGGTAAAGGTGAAAAACTGAGGGCGTAAATTCGGACGAATAAGGTGTGTGCGGAATGACTTCCCGACCCAGATTTGTAAGCCTAGCAGAATGCCAGCGCTCGTTACCTTGCAGCAATCCTCCTGGTCGTCGTTTTTGGACTGCGTCTGCAAGATGTCTCAGTCATTGACAATAAATGTCAGCATTGATGACTGCACCTCGGGGAAGCAATTCGTACTACACTACATCGTAGCTGTTCCACCAGATGTGTAACATTATCTTTTGTGTATCCGCGCAGGTCTCTCTACGGGAGTTGCTGCTTTGTTTGAGCTCAGCCACTCCTCTGTACTCCTTTTGTTACAATAAGGACACCATTTCTCTTCACCAGTAACGATACAGTGTTGTTCACGAGCGAACTGATGACTAGCAAGCAGAGATACACATATGGCCACCCACTGATTTCTGTGATTTTAGCTTAGAGCATGGGGTACTAATATAACCGATTTTTGAAACTTCCGCACCGCATGCAATTGTCGCACGAGTTTGGATTAATCACCGTTCATCACATTTGACAGTTCTCTAATACAGTGACGTGTATCATTGTGGATTGTGGGTTCAAACGATGTCCATCAAACTCCAAAGGACTTCCTGAACGTGAAGAGTCACTAATACCAGAACGATCCTTCCCAAAATGAGAAAACCACTTCATTACAGTGTTCTGTTCAATGATATTATCCCCATATATGGCGCAAATATTTCTAGCTCCCTTCACTGCTGTCACCCGTCTATTATACCCATACAGAACAATACATCGGAAACGTTATGATTTCTCTAGTTGGCACTCAATTTTCTAGCGTCCACAGTTCCACTCACTATCTCCAAATGACGAAATGACAATATGTAAACTCAAGTAGCAACAGCGAACTGAAAATGAAAAATATCTATCGATAGAGAAACCGCTAGCAACAGGAATACTAAGATGCAAAACAAAAACACTACGAACTTATGCACCAATCTAATATGATGCAGTGAACACGTAGTGCGCCGCCGGCCGGGGTGGCCGAGCGGTTCTAGGCGCTACAGTGTGGAACTGCGCGACCGCTACGGTCGCAGGTTCGAATCCTGCCTCGGGCATGGTTGTGTGTGATGTCCTTAGGTTAGTTAGATTTAAGTAGTTCTAAGTTCTGGTGGGCTGATGACCTCAGATGTTAAGTCCCATAGTGCTCAGAGCCATTTGAACCATCTGAACCACAGTGCGCCGTGGGGCGATCACTCTGTTGTATAAATAATTCAAAAGCCAAGATCGCTTAAATACTGTTTACTGGATAACTGGTTTCAACAAACTAAAGGTGACATCATCGGATCTGAATGTAGCTTAACATTTATAAACCATTTTAATATAACGATACATGAGGCGGACCATCTGATATAAAACCACTGTCACATTGTTTTTTATCGTTTTGTGGCGGTGGTTTTATATCAGCTGGTCTGCCTCATGTATCGTTGTACCCAAATGGTTTATAAATGCTAAGCTACATTCAGATCCGATGATTGCACATTTAGAGTGTTGAAACCGGTTATCCAGTAAACAGTATTTAAGCGATCTTGGCTTTTGAATTATTTCTACAACCTAAAATTAATAGGAGTGCACAAACAGCAGGTGCAAGAGTTCCAGCTTGCTCAGTTTCATCCCGGAGAGATGGTGACGCGGCGCCTGTATACACGAGGCCGACCGCTATCGCTCCTGGGGATCGGGCCTACCGCCTATGAGACGACTCGGTCGGCATTTCCTGCGCTTTCTCCAGCCAGGGACGCTCGGGCGGGCCCCGCTTCTCCAGCGTGGCGCTCCGTGATGTGCTGTGATGGCCACGGCCGGACGGCGCAAGGCCGCTCAGAAGCACGCGTGGCGAGAGTGAGCAGGGACAGCCGCCCGCAGCGTCATTGCGAGCCCTGGTGCTGGTGGGCTGTGCTTGGGTTACACGGGTGACTGCCTGCTCAAAGCCGACTGCTGGCGGTAGGCCCGCGTCGCAGGCCAGCGTGTGAATCTGCCGCCATTCACGTGGTGAATGGATCGGCGACTTTTTGTGATATACAGGGTGTTACAAAAAGGTACACCCAAACTTTCAGGAAACATTCCTCACACACAAAGACAGAAAATATGTTATGAGGACATGTGTCCGGAAACGCTTACTTTCCATGTTAGAGCTCATTTTATTACTTCTCTTCAAATCACATTAATCATGGAATGGAACCACACAGCAACAGAACGTACCAGCGTGACTTCAAACACTTTGTTACAGGAAATGTTCAAAATGTCCTCCGTTAGCGAGGATACATGCATCCACCCTCCGTCGCATGGAATCCCTGATGCGCTGATGCAGCCCTGGAGAATGGCGTATTGTATCACAGCCGTCCGCAATACGAGTACGAAGAGTCTCTACATTTGGTACCGGGGTTGCGTAGACAAGAGCTTCCAAATGCCCCCATAAATGAAAGTCAGGATGGTTGAGGTCAGGAGAGCGTGGAGGCCATGGAATTGGTCCGCCTCTACCAATCCATCGGTCACCGAATCTGTTGTTGAGAAGCGTACGAACACTTGGACTGAAATGTGCAGGAGCTCCATCGTACATGAAACACATGTTGCGTCGTACCTGCAAACGCACATGCTCTAGCAGCACAGGTAGAGTATGCCGTATGAAATCATGATAACGTGCTCCATTGAGCGTAGGTGGAAGAACATGGGGCCCAATCAAGACATCACCAACGATGCCTGCCCAAACGTTCACAGAAAATCTGTGTTGATGACGTGATTGCACAACTGCGTGCGGATTCTCGTCAGCCCACACATGTTGATTGTGAAAATTTACAATTTGATCACGTTGCAATGAAGCCTCATCCGTAAAGAGAACATTTGCTCTGAAATGAGGATTGACACATTGTTGGATGAACCATTCGCAGAAGTGTACCCGTGGAGGCCAATCAGCTGCTTATAGTGCCTCCACACGCTGTACATCGTACGGAGACAACTGGTTCTCCCGTAGCACTCTCCATACAGTGACGTGGTCTACGTTACCTTGTACAGCAGCAACTTCTCTGACGCTGACATTAGGGTTATCGTTAACTGCACGATGAATTGCCTCGTCCATTGCAGGTGTCCTCGTCGTTCTAGGTGTTCCCCAGTCGCGAGTCATAGGCTGGAATGTTCCGTGCTCCCTAAGACGCCGATCAATTGCTCCGAACGTCTTCCTGTCGGGACACCTTCGTTCTGGAAATCTGTCTCGATACAAACGTACCGCGCCACGGCTATTGCCCCGTGCTAATCCATACATCAAATGGGCATCTGCAAACTCCGCATTTGTAAACATTGCACTGACTGCAAAACCACGCTCGTGATGAACACTAACCTGTTGATGATACGTACTGATGTGCATGATGCTAGTACTGTAGAGCAATGAGTCGCATGTCAACACAAGCACCGAAGTCAACATTACCTTCCTTCAATTGGGCCAACTGGCGGTGAATCGAGGAAGTACAGTACATACTGACGAAACTAAAATGAGCTCTAACATGGAAATTAAGCGTTTCCAGACACATGCCCACATAACATCTTTTCTTTATTTGTGTGTGAGGAATGTTTCCTGAAAGTTTGGCCGTGCCTTTTTGTAACACCCTGTATTGTGTCGAATGTGTAGTATGCTGAGGACTGTGCGTAGGCAGAAAAAAGACCTCTGCTTAGCAGGTGACTGACGCCATTCGGTATTACCTCGAAGTCCGCATCGTCGTTGTATTTATTTTTGTCTTGCGATGGTCTGTTGACTAAAAAAATTAATCTTCTCATACTCACAGGTGACGAAAGTCATTGGATACCTCCTAACATGTGGTCGTATCTCATTTCTCCCTGCATAGTGCAGCAGATCTACATGGCATGCACTCAAAATTCGCTGGAAGTCCCCAGCAGAAATATTGGACCACGCTGTCTCTAGAGCCGTCCACAACTGCAAAAGTGCCACTGCAGGATTTTGTGCACAAACTGACCTCTCAATTACCCTCCATAAATATTCGAAGGAATTAGTGTAGAGTTATCTGGGTGACAAAATCGCTCACTCCAGTTGTCCAGAACGTTCTTCAAACCAGTCGTGAACAACTGTGGCCCGATGACATGGCGCATTGTCATCCATAAAAATTTCTTCGCTGTTTAGGATCATCAAGCCCAGGAATGGCTGCAAATGGTCTCCAAGCAGTCAGTCGAACATAATCATTTGCTGTCAGTGACTGGTTCAGTTGGACCAGAGGACCCAGTCCATTCCATGTAACGACCGCCCACACTGTTATCGAGCCATCACCAGCTTGCAGTCTGGCCGGAGTGGCCGAGCGGTTCTAGGCGCTACAGTCTGGAGCCGCACGACCGCTACGGTCGCAGGTTCGAATCCTGCCTCGAGCATGGATGTGTGTGCTGTCAATAGGTTAGTTAGGTTTAAGTAGATCTAAGTTCTAGGGGACTGATGACCTCAGAAGTTAAGTCCCATAGTGCTCAGAGCCATTTGAGCGATTTTTGAACCAGCTTGCACAGTGCCCATAACCTGAGTCCATGGTTTCGTCTAATCTGCGCAGTGCTCGAAATCTAGCAACAGCTCTTACCAACTGAAATCGGGACTTATCTGATCAGACCCCGTTTTTATAGTCGTCTAGGGTCCAACCGATACGATCACGAGCCCAGGAGAGGTGCTACAGCAGTGTCGTGCTTTTAACAAAGGCAATCGCGTCGGTCCCATTAGTGCCAGACCTCGCCACACTGACCTAACGGATGCGTCCGTCGTACACTCCGCATTAATTTCTGAGGTGTTGCTTGTCTGTTAGCACTGAGAACTCTACACAAACGCCGCTGCTTTCACTCAGCATATGAAGGCCGTCGGTCACTGCGTTGGGGTTGGGTTGGGTTGTTTGGGGAAGGAGACCAGACAGCGAGGTCATCGATCTCATCGGATTAGGGAAGGATGCGGAAGGAAGTCGGCCGGGCCCTTTGAAAGGAACCATCCCGGCATTTGCCTGGAGCGATTTAGGGAAATCACGGAAAACCTAAATCAGGATGGCCGGACGCGGGATTGAACCGTCGTCCTCCCGAATGCGAGTCCAGTGTGCTAGCCACTGCGCCACCTCGTTCGGTGGTCACTGCGTTGTCCGTGGCGAGAAGTAGTGCCTGAGACCTGATATTCTCGGCACACTCTTGACACTGTGGGTCTCGGAATATTGAATTCCCTAACGATTTCCGAAATGGAATGTCCGATGCACGCAGCTCCACCTACCATTCCGCGTTCATAGTCTGTTACATCCGATCTTAAGGCAATAATCATGTCGGACTCCTTTTCACTTGAATCACCTAACTACAAATCGTAGCTCCGCCAATGAAGTGTATGTGGTACTGCCCCCATTTGTAAATGTGCATATCACTATCCAATAACTTATGTCAACTCAGTGTGTATTACTAAGCAAATATCCCTAAACCTGAAACCCTATCTAACGACTTCCAGGACTGTAAATATTTTTCGTCATTATTTACCGAATTTAAGTACTTAAAACGCTGTCATAATCCACTCATTAGAAACAGTAGTCTCATGATAAAGATTTGACACGGTAAGAAAAGTATCACAGTTGGAAACTGGGTGCATGTTTTGATGCAGCGTAAGTCAACGCGTGCAGACACCCAGTCTATATTCATTTAGTATCTGAGAATGAGAACATTTACTGGTTTTCTCCACAAAATGATGAAAGAAAGTTTACTGCTTACTACATTTTCGCTGTTCATGCAGTAAAACCTCAGTATCAGGCATAAAGTTTTAACGTATTACATGTTGTAAACAGTCTTCACTGGTTTGCCGCCGGATCACGTTGTGGATATTCCGCAATATTTCCTCGGAGCAACTGTCCAACACCTTCAGGTGGTTCAATCTTGCGGGTGGCTAGGTAAGACTGAAGGTATCAGCACGTCGATGCCCCGTTTCTAGAACAAGCGCGCGTAAAATGCGCAGCCGCGGAGATCGCACATGCCCAATGATTTGCCATATTAAAGCTTGTGGTGCAGCAATAGGCCTCCACTGAAAGGGTGAGCAGAGTCTGTGCAAAAATTCGTACAAATAGAATGTAATACACGCAAATATAGAAAAGGAACCGATATCGTTTGGTTGGGATCATCGCGTAGGTCCTGTCGTAGGTAAATTAGGAGGAAGACTTCAATTCATTAGCAGATTACTAGGGAAATGCAATCTGTCTGAAAATAGAGTTGCTCACAAAACACTTATACAACCCAGCCTAGAATAAAATTGAGGCTTTCGTGGCCACTTGTCGACAAACTACCTGTTGGCTTCTATCCCACATTCTTCGGCCGACGTTTGTTTGATGATTTTTCTGACGATTCGTCAGCAGGAGTGGCTGGCATTGTCGACGCTTTGACAGTGCCAGACAATCATGCTGGCGAAACATCAAAAAAAGTCATCAGGCAAACGTTGGCCGAAGAACCCGAGGCAGACGCCAACAGGCAGTTTGCCGTCCTCGAATATTGTTCAGGTGTGTGGGACCATACCAAACAGGCTAACACAGGATACTGAACGTATACAGAGAACGGCAGCACAAATGGTCACAGGTTTGTTCAGTCTGTGGGAGAACTTCGCAGATGCACTGAAGAGACTGAACTGGCAGACACTTGAAGATAGACACAAACTATCCTGAGGAAACCTACTTGCCGGCCGGTGTGGCCGAACGATTCTAGGCGCTTCAGTCTGGAACTGCGCGACCGCTACGGTCGCAGGTTCGAATCCTGCCTCGGGCATCGATGTGTGTGATGTCCTTCGGTTAGTTAGGCTTAAGTAGTTCTAAGTTCTAGGGGACTGATGACCTCAAATGTTAAGTCCCATAGTGCTCAGAGCCATTTGATCCATTTGAAACCTACCTGCAAAGTTTCAAAAAACAGATTTTAATTATGAGTCTATGATTATACTAGAACGCCCTGTATATCGCTCCCATGTGGACTTTGATGACAATATTAGATTAATTACAGAGCAAACAACAGTCATACCTCCCATCCTGTAAGCAAGTGGACTGGGAAGAGGCCCCAATAACTGGTACAATAGGAAGTACCCTCTGCCATGTTCTTCACAGCGGTTTGTAGAGTGTGGATGTAGATCTAGATGGTGGTGTATCTGGGAGTTACTGTTTGGAGTGAGTTAAGGCGTATTGCAAACATAAATGTAACGGTGAAGAAGGCAGATGCAAGACTGAGATTTATAGGAAGAGTCCAAGAGAAGTGTAATTCATACTCGAAAGATGCCGCTTGCAGAAGCTCTGTTCAACCACATCTTTTGTTCACGATCTGGGACTGTTATCAGGCACTAAGCGAATATCAGTCTGCTGCGGGCAGTGCGCGGAGCGGTCAAGCACCTGAGCAAAACTGGCGAGGCATGTGTTGGGTGTTGCGTTTACATGGCCACTGCTGAGTTCCATCTTCCTAATAGATCCACATGGCACACAGCTATTTCAAAACGACTTTACGTTTCACCTTTTGTTCTGATTTTACCCACCCCAAGGCGCTTGACGTCGAACGTTTTCTTCGCAACAACATTGAAATACCACCACAGGATCTCGTTGCATCCACCTACTCATAGTTAGTAGTGCTGTGTGTGTCAAGATGATTTACGATGCGGTGTGTAATACGATCTGCAGAAGGCCAAACAATGACTAAGTTTCTGTCATTCCGATGGCGATGTAGAACCTGTTTCCATCAATGACGCCAGTCTCGGTACACGAACTATATGAATATTCGAACTGCCATTCATACTACTCATGGACGCTGTTATTTCGGTGCGCCAACCCTACGCAATCTCCTGGAACAGGTCGCTGAACGATGGGTTCAATTCCGAATCGACACCATCTTAAATGGTGTCAGGCAGGTTCGTATCGAGCTGCTGTGTCATATGCCCTTCTGCGTTTGTGTTGGAGGCTGCCATGCCGTCATAATGTATAATAGTCAACCACACACCTGTTCTGGGTGTGTGAATAAGGGTCATTAGTTTTATGGTCTCACTGCGTCCAATGACTTTTCACACAGCTCCTCTTGTCAGAAACTCATCCCACTCATGCTGATTGCCTATCAGTATCTTATGCACCAGTCCTCGCCATGCTTATGGCTTCACCCAGCGCGGCACATGGTCTCTCTGAATGGTATGTCATGCCATGATAATACCCTTCATATGGTGCACTTGCTCCACCCAATGGCATGGCCACTATATGGACTTCCGAAACAAATGCCACAGAGGTGGGTACCTCTTTACAACACACACCTGATTCCTTCTTTGTACTGACAGAGGCCTTCGAACCAGGTCGACGCTTCTCCTTGCCATTCTGCAGCACTGATGAACGTGTGTGCAAGCTACATTCGCCATGTCGGCGCGGACTTCATTGCCACTCGCTCATAGGTCCTCATGACACTCTTCCTCAAGGGGATGGATAACGATGTCCAATGAACGGTCCCATGCGTATGTTGGTAGACAGCATTAGTGGTGACCAATAAATTTTGCCAGATGGGCAATCAGTGGAGACCAACTTGAACATAGTACCGGCCCATGTGAAGCTGTCTCTCTCCCTGCCTGTGCCTCATGACATCTATCATTACGACGACATTCACATGGATAATAGAAAGACTCCTCAGCACAGGATTGTGGGGTGACAATTTGAAGGGACAAAACACCTCCTCCATGATACAGTCTGCCCCGCCCCCCCGCCCCCTGCCCAGATGAAGCTGCCTCTTAATATCGGAATCAATGCTCTGTGGATGGTGATACAAGACCTCCACATTGTCCCCAGCGACGGTAGACATATGTCCACCACTGCAAGCACAGACATTTCTGTTCACCATTTTGAACATAATGTTTAGCCCCACAACCAAGCTGGAGCTCCTCCATGATATGCTCCAGGCCTCTGGTATCGACATCACTCTTGTTCAGGTCATTCATGTTACCACACTACCACTAATTTATGGCTATGACTCATAAACATCTGTGGCCAATCACTCATGGAGTGGCATTGGCTTTTACATATGTGAAGGGACCCCAGTCACTGGTATGATATTCCTCGCAGATGGCTGGTATGGCTGTAACCATCTTCAACATGCGCGTCGTCGATATCTACGCCCCATCTGGCACTACAAATTGTCGTCAGCAGTCCACATTCTTCGCAGACGACATGGTCCCCCTGTTTTCTGGACCCCATGATCGCTTTGTTGTGGGTGGTGATTTCAACTGTGCCCTACACCAGAAGGCCCAGACGCCTGGTTATCCAACGTTTTTAATGTTTCATACCTTGGTCAAAGACTTTCATCTCATCGACGTTTGGGAGAAGATTCATGGCTATGCACTTATTATACCCAGTATACAGCACATCCTGCGAGCAGATGCGACTGATTTTATGTCTCTGTCGACCTTGGAAAAGGAGTTCCCGTGCAGGAAAATTTCCCCTTTTTGTTTTCTGACCATTGAAACATCATGAGCACTTAAATCTGGCCCAGGAAAGGGTTCTGGAAGCTTAACGCTCCCCTACATGGAAACCTGCACTGCTGGTAATATATTGCCATTACATAGGCGTCCTGTGGAAATCATTTCTAGTGGTATGCTCCACTTTGCACTGGTGACTGAAATATGCGAAACCTGCGATCACAGAGCTCTCTGTGGAATGTGGCAAGAAGCAGTGGCATGGCGCTAGGGCATCACTAACTTTCACTACACCATCCTTCACGAGCTAGACGCGCTTCCCTCCATCACCTCACCTCAATAGGGAAAGGCAGATACTAAAGCACTTCTCCTCAGGCTCCTACTCGATAATTACAGCATCGTTGTATGTTAGCGATGACGGGACCCTCTGCGTGAGGAATCGCCATCAGCGGTTCACATTGCATCTGACCATCGTCGTCGGCGTCGACTCTTCGTCTCTACCCTCACCACCTCCGATGGTACCCGCCACACTATACAGGCGACACCTTCCGCCTCTTTTACAACGACGATCTGATGGTGGCGCCAGTTCCTGACGACCTCCGCCCCCCCCCCCCCCCCTCATTAACAGATCCTCACCATTGCAGGATAGACAACAATGACGTCTGCAGTCACTGCGGATGAGATTGCAAACGCTTTCAACAGGGGTGGAGAACAAGTCGACAGCACCACATGCTCTTCTGGTGAAGTTCTACTGGGCATTCACTGCCTTAATGCTCTTTGCTGGATGCATATGCTTTGGGAATTTATTACTCTGTCCTTCCTGATACCACCCAAATTTGTTACTGGCATTCTTTCTCCAGAAGCAAATGTCTTCACATACTGCCCACTTGCATTAGTGAACACGAATTAGAAGCCGTCGGGAGTGGCCGTGCGGTTCTAGGCGCTACAGTCTTGAACCGCGAGACCGCTACGGTCGCAGGTTCGAATCCTGCCTCGGGCATGGATGTGTGTGATGTCCTTAGGTTAGTTAGGTTTAAGTAGTTCTAAGTTCTAGGGGACTGATGACCTCTGAAGTTGAGTCCCATAGTGCTCAGAACCATTTGAACCATTTGAACGAATTATAAAATCTACCATCTCTTAGTGGTGCGCATACTCGCTGTTTTATCAATGGCTTTTCAATGGAACATATTGCATGTGGGTGGGAATTATGACTATGAGGGAATGCTGACACCTCATCATGATACCACAATCTTTTGGATTGATTTTATGATTGCCGTCGATCGTGTTCCACGCCCATTCCTTCTCACAGTCGCGACCTGTACGGGGTTCCCTCCACTCTCTTTGACACCATTCGCTGGTTATTGCTTCCCATCGTCAACCTGGAAGGCTTGTTGAACCGATTCCTATACACCGCTCTTTACATTAAGGATGTCCCATGCCGGTGGTACTACACGTTGTCACTCTGGAACCCCTCATCACCAGTCTTACAACACACCTACTGGGTCTCACCTTGTGTGATCATGCATATCGCTGCAGGGCCTATACAGATGATCCGCTTCTCACCCAACCCCTACTGGATCTCAACGCATCATCCACTGGATCCAGCAATACAGATATATTTTAGGTAGCATCCTTAACGTCTGCATATCGATGACCATGAATGTTGGGCGTGGTGTCCAGATTTTAGCAATGGACCCAATTGCCAGCGGTACCACCCTCTGTTACTAAGAGACCAACTTAATGAGCTACACACACTGCACTGTGACATTGGCTTACTGCTCGCTTTCAAAGTCCATGTTCGCTGCCATATCCACCAGAGCTCTAACCAACCACAACGAGTGTCCTGTGTCAATATTTATGTGACCCCTAAACTGGTACAATTTTCTAGACTTCATACTGCCATCTTGCAACATACCAAGCATTCATCTAGTTTCAAAGACAAGCCTTAGAATAAATGTTTCACAACGGTTTACATACGGTCCTTAACTGCTGGAATCGGGTTATGATCATGCAAATTACTGACGAACATTCGCAGGATACCTCCACAGCGACAGCGTTTTTCTTGACCACCTCCCCCCCCCCCCTAACTCCGCTGCAATCTGGAATGTAATCCACATCCTCATTTCATGACGAATTCGTGATCACCTTTCTTGCTACAGTCCTCTGATGCGTACAGGGAAACGAAAAAGAATCCTATCATTATTATTGGGCTCTGCTAGCCCTCATTCCTACCGCCCTTAAGGATTGATGCTCGAACGATTGCTCCTTTTAGTTACCTTTGTGTCTTTATGTAGTGGTGACGTTTAGGTGTACTTAGGATGATAAAGCTTGAAAAGGGATTTTTTTTTAACTACGTGTCGGATTATGACTGTATGCCGGACTGCAATTCGAACCCGGCAGTTTGAGGCTGAGTCTCAGTCCGGTACGCAGTTTTAGTCTGACAGGAAGTTTCATATCAGCGCACGCTTTGCTGCAGAATTAAAATTTCGTAGAGTCAAAAGTGGTCTGCACAGTAGGTTTAGGCATGGTTTAGTTTCATTTTGCTAGGTATTCTTAACGCGAGGATAAAAAATGGTGCCTTAGTGGCTAGCGTTACGATCTGTCGCTCTAGTGACCCCTCTTCTAAACCCTACTATTGATATTATCTTTTTTTCTTTTTTTAAATTTATACGCTACTGGCCATTAAAATTGCTACACCACGAAGATGTCGTGCTACAGCCGCGGAATTTAACCGACAGGAAGAAGATGCTGTGATATGCAAATGATTGATTTTTCAGAGCATTCACACAACGTTCGCGCCGGTGGCGACACCTACAACGTGCTGACATGAGGAAAGTTTCCAACCGATTTCTCATACACAAACAGCAGTTGACCGACGTTGCCTGGTGAAACGTTGTTGTGATGCTTCGTGTAAGGAGGAGAAATGCGTACCATCACGTTTCCGACTTTGATAAAGGTCGGATTGTAGCCTATGGCGATTGCGGTTAATCGTATCGCGACATTGCCGAATATAATCATTTCCAGTCAATGATCCGCTCAGGTAGACCAAAGGACACCGACACTATAATGGAGCCACCGTCAGCTTGCACACTGCCTGGTGACAACTTGGGCCCATGGTTTTGTGGGATCTGCGCAACATTCGAACCCTACCACCTATTTTTACCAACTGAAATCAAGACTTTACTGGCTAAGCCACGGTTTTCCTGTCGTCTAGCGTTCAACCGATGCTACACGAACCAAAGGGAGGCGCTGGAGGCGATGATGTGCTGGTAGCAAATGGGCACCCATCGGTCATCTGCTGCCACAGCCCGTTTAATCCCAAATTTCGTCTCACTGTACTAACGGATACATTCGTCGTACATCCCACCACGACTTTATTCGTTTTGTTTTGAAATAGCAGTGGCTTTAGCATGAAACCACCGATGCTAATAAAACCTTGATTCAAGGATTTAGTGGCATCGGTGGTTTCACGGTAAAGCCAGTGGTACTTCAAAACAAAATGAAAAGAATCGTGGTTTGAGGCAGAAACCACTGGGGCTCCAAAGGGTTAACACGTCAGAAATGTAACACCCGCTTTCAAAATTTTCGGTTATGTGGGCCTGGGGTGATGTGTTGTGTACCCAGTGATTGGTTGGTTGGGGGAAGGAGACCAGACAGCGTGGTCATCGGTCTCATCGGATTAGGGAAGGACGGGGAAGGAAGTCGGCCGTGCCCTTTGAAAGGAACCATCCCGGCATTTGCCTGGAGTGATTTAGGGAAACCACGGAAAACCTAAATCATGATGGCCGGACGCGGGATTGAACCGTCGTCCTCCCGAATGCGAGTCCAGTGTCTAACCACTGCGCCACCCCGCTCGGTGTACCCAGTGACACTACATACTATCGTTCTAAGTTCTGCACCAGTATGACGATGACAAAAGCATGGTGAAAACGTTTATTCTGCTCTGATTCTGCGCGTAGGACAAGTTCATCCCGCTGTTGTACGCAGAAGCGGGGTTCGTCTGAAAAGACAACCAGGTATCAGACCTGTGTCTACTGTTGTCGTTAGGCCCACCGATGTCGATACACAGCACTCTGTCGCCTCCTCAAGTGAAGCCGCAGCAGTTGATTTCGTCCTGGTAGCCAGTGGCGCTCCATACTACCCCTGTGGCTACTTGTCTCGGTACAAAGAAGACCATTTCTTACTCACAGTATAAAACGCGACGATGCGACGCTGCTTAGCCCAGCTAATAACACGTGTGTCCTCGCAGGACAAGTAGTGCGAGGCGGTTGAGGTCTTACGTGGCGTTAAATATCTCTCTTCTCCGCAGCCGGCCGAAGTGGCCGTGCGGTTAAAGGCGCTGCAGTCTGGAACCGCAAGACCGCTACGGTCGCAGGTTCGAATCCTGCCTCGGGCATGGATGTTTGTGATGTCCTTAGGTTAGTTAGGTTTAACTAGTTCTAAGTTCTGGGGGACTGATGACCACAGCAGTTAAGTCCCATAGTGCTCAGAGCCATTTTCTAACCATTTCTCTTCTCCGCCAATCGATTGTATTTTCGCAGGGCAGTCTTGGGATATCGACCAACAGGAGCAGCAGAATCGCGAAACGATAACCCGCAATGTCGACAGGCCACGATCCTCCAGTTGGGGAATTCCGAAACGTACAGTTCGGCGTTTCTACATTTCACACGTGGCATAACGCGGTCCTCTCCTAAGCCAGCAACATTCAGATGCCATTTCTGAGTAAAAGCCAAAAGCTTAATCTTTCCTTGTACAGGGCGAAGAAAATTCGGCGCACTTGGACTTCGCAGCGCGATTCCTTACTTACTGCTAACACAAAAATGTCTCTCACAAAATTTCGTCCTGCGCGTGTGGTCCGTTCGAAATTATTTGCAAAGCACGTTGCTAACCCTACTGGTGACGTAAGGCCCCAACGAAATGTGATGAACCTGAAAGCGGCAAGAATAATAGCTGGTATTAATCGATGGGACCACTAAAGGAGGGCACACACAAAACAAGTTTGGAATCTAGCAGATGTAGTGGTGTGAAACGATTCACGTCCACGAGGTGCAAAAGGATTCCTTAAAAGCTGACCAATGAATACGACTGTACATCCATTTCTGTGTTCGTAGTACACCCACTGTAAGCCCTGTATGACGATGAAAAGGCGAGACACCGTACCGACAAGACTACTTTTAGGAAATAAAACAATTGCGCCTCGACCCAGAATCTAACCCTCAACCTCCTGCATGCTAATCTAAAACGCCATCCGCTGCACTGCCAAGCACAACTCCTTTATGCTTACACAGGTTGCCACCGTAGGTGTGATTACAGTGATGCCAGATTGCCAGTCTTTAACGTCCATTTACTGCCTGAAATACGAGCAGGACAAAATTGTGCTACAGACATTTTTCTATTGGTAGTATGTGAGGAATCGCGCTGCGAAGTCAGAGTGCGCGAATTTTTCTTCTTCCTGTATAAAGAACGTGCACTATCCGATCAAAAGTATCAAGAGACCCCTACGAAATGGGGAATTTACCACTATACTGGGTGAACATTATTTAAACCATTAAACTCTGGAAGGTGGCACGGGCCACCGAAACAAATGTTTTTATCTAACACCATATTTTGCCAAGAGGATTTTTTAAACCGGTAGAGGGCCTTTCCTCTGGGTGAAAATTAGTTGAACTACGAACTCGGGGAGGCTGCATGGGACAATGAAAAGATTTTTTCTAAAGTGTTTTCCCGTGAGGACGAGAAATAACACAAACAAGATTTAATTCTTTATTACCGAGAGACAACTACATTAACACGACACAATTACTTCAGTTACATTAGAGGTTAAAAGTGACTACATTTGCTTCCAAACAGAGGTTACGCCGGTGGGTCACGTTATGTCTAACAGGGTGAGAGATTGCTGGAGTGTGCTTAACTCCTACTGCTGCTGTTACTCTCCGGGCCACCAGATCTTCTTTCTCTACAGGGTTTTGTAAACAAAGAGTCCACATCTCTCGTCACACAAAAAAGTCCAGAGGGGTGAAATCGGGGAAACGACTAGAGCATGGTACAGGACCACCACTGCCAATGCCCTTTTCTGGAAACTGTCAGTTCAAGAATGGACACACAGGACGACCGAAATGTGCCTGCACCCCGTCATACTGCAACCACATCGGCTGTCTTTTAGCGAGTGGCACGTCATCCAGGAACTCTGGCAATGCACTGACGAGAAAATACCTGCCATTCAAAGGCCTAGGTAGGACACATGGTCCAATTATTCCTGCAAACACCCGGAGTTTGTCGGTTTAAAAAGTTTTCACCTTTTATGTCACGAGACGCAGACCCAGAGAATCGGTGGCTCAGAAGAGCTCAGCAGAATTGATCGGTCTGGGCAGATCAGTGACTTCGAATATGTAATGGTCGTCGGATGTCACCTGCATTACAAATCCATCAGAGACATTTCAAACTTATAAACGTTGCCGAGGTCGTCTGTTGCTGATGTGTTTGTGAAGTGGAAAAGAGTAGGAATAACGATAACTAAACGAAGAACGGACAGAGAGCATGGAGCATCGCGGAGGGTAGTGCTAGGAAACCGCATGGAATCAATGAAAGTAATCACTGGGGATCTGCTACAAGATGTCCAGCTAGCACAATGACTGTGCGCAGGGACTTAAAAAGGATGGGGTACAACGGTCAAGCAGCTCTTAAGAAGCTATACTTCTCTGTAGTCATTGCTAAGCGATGCTTGAGGTGGTGTAGCCGGCCGCAGTAGCCCAACGCTGCTGTTACGGTCGCAGGTTCGAATTCTGCATCCGGCATGAATGTGTGTGCTGTTCTTCGGTTAGTTAGGTTTAAGTAGTTCTAAGTCTAGGGGACTGATGACCTCAGATGTTAAGTCCCATAGTGCTCAGAGCCATTTGAACCATTTTTGAGATGGTGTAAACAGTTTCGCCACTGGACAGTGGAAACGAGCGATTTGGAGCGATGAATCACGTTATACCCTCTGGCAATCCGATGGAAGTTTTTGGGTTTGTTGAATGCCTCGAAAAAGTTACCTGTCATCACGTTTAGTGTAGGAGCTGATGTTACAGTATGGAGGTGTTTTTGGTGGTTACGGTATGGTGTTCTTACTCCGGTTACGAAAACGCTAAATTAAAACGGACGTGAACACATTTTGGAGCATTCTGTAGTAGAGGAACACTTCGGAGATGATGAGTGTGAGGACAGGGCAATGTGCCTTGTGATAGCATCTATGAGGCAATGCTTTCTGGACAGATACATCCCTGAAGTGTACTGGCATGCCTCTAGTACTGACCTGAACCCAGTGGAACACATTTAGGATGAGTTAGAACGTCGACTTTGTTCCAGAACCCAGCTTCCAACATCTCTTCCTTCTCTGGTTTTGGCTTTTGAGGATGGATGGGCTTTCATCCCTCCACAGACATTAAGACATATCATTGAAAGTACCATCAGCAGAGTTAAAACGGCTATAATGTTGAATGGTGGACACACCCCACGATGTCCACTAATAGGTGTCGGGATATTTTTGATCATAGTGTGTAAATGAAGTTACACTTACCTACTTCGTGCGGTTGTGGTGAGATGGATCGTCATTTGTAAATCCGAGGATGTACACTACTAACCATTAAAATTGCTACACCAGGAAGATGTCGTGCTACAGACGCGGAATTTAACCGACAGGAAGAAGATGCTGTGATATGGAAATGATTAGCTTTTCAGAGCATTCACGCAGGGTTGGCACCGGTGGCAACACATACAACGTGCTGACATGAGGAAAATTTCCAACCGATTTCTCATACACAAACAGTAGTTGACCGGCGTTGCCTGGTGAAACGTTGTTGTGATGGCTCTGGTAAGAAGGAGAAATGCGTACCATCACGTTTCCGACTTTGATAAAGGTCGGATTGTAGCCTATCGCGATTGCGAGTTATCGTATCGCGACATTGCTGCTTGCGTTGGTCGAGATCCAATGACTGTCAGCAGAATTAGGAATCGGTGGGTTCAGGAGGGTAATACGGAACGCCCTGGTCGGTCCCAAAGGCCTCGTGTCACTAGCAATCGAGATGACAGGCGTCTTATCCGCATGGCTGTAACGGATCGTGCAGCCACGTCTCGACCCCTGAGTCATCAGATGTGGACGTTTGCAAGACAACAACCATCTGCACGAACAGACGACGTTTGCAGCAGCATGGACAGACAGCTCGGAGACCATGGATGCCGATACCCTTGACGCTGCATCGGAGACAGGAGCGTCTGCGATGGTGTACTCAAGGACGAACCTGGATGCACGAATGGCAAAACGTAATTTTTTCGAATGAATCGAGGTTCTGTTTACAGCATCATTATGGTCGCATCCGTGTTTAGCGACATTGCGGTGAACACACATTGGAAGCGTGTATTCGTCATCACCCGGCGTGATGGTATGAGGTGCCATTGGTTACACGTCTCGGTCACCTCTTGCTCGCATTGACGGCACTTTGAACAGTGGACGTTTCATTTCAGATTTGTTACGACCCGTGGCTCTACCCTTCATTCGATCCCTGCGAAACCCTACATTTTAGCAGGATAATGCACGACCGCATGTTGCAGGTCCTGTACGGGCCTTTCCGGATACAGAAAATGTTCGACTGCTGCTCTAGCCAGCACATTCTCCAGATCTCTTTCCAATTGAAAACGTCTGGTCAATGGTGGCCGAGCAACTGGCTCATCACAATACGCCAGTCACTACTCGTGATGAACTGTGGTATCGTGTTGAAGCTGCATGGGCAGTTGTACGTGTACACGTCACCCAAGCTCTGTTTGACTCAGTGCCCAGGCGTATCAAGGCCGTTATTACGGCCAGATATATTTGTTCTGGGTACTGATTTCTCATGATCTATGCACATAAATTGGGTGAAAATTTAATCACATGTCAGTTCTAGTATAATATATTAGTCCAATGAATACCAGTTTATCATCTGCATTTCTTCTTGGTGTAGCAATTTTAATGGCCTGTAGTGTAGTACACTTCTTACCAGATTTACGTTCGTTGCATGTAGCTTTCGCGTGGTTGTAGTTTTCATGCCCGGCAGTGTACTTGCCTAGCACGCGTATCGTAGATTCTTCAACGTCAGAGGAGTGTATGAGAACGGCCAACGACCGCAATAGGCTGGAATCTTGCGTAAAGTGCGTCCAGTGGCGGCGCGGCGTAGCGGCAGGTAGCGTGGAGGCTGGAATGCAGGCAGCCCCGTGACCCGCGTCCAGCTCAGCTCGAAGCGTGGGAGGAGAGGAGCGGAGTGCAGCCACGCCGCAGAGTCCGCGGTGGGCGGCCTTGCCCCGGAACCCGGCAGCCGCTGCCGCAGCCGCAGCCGCAGCCGCCTACCCTGCCCCCGCAGTCGGCGTGAGTCCGGCAGGCGCGAGCTGGCCCGTCAGAAACTCCGCGCACGGACGGATCTCCAGAAAATAAGCACCTGTAAGGAAGATCGCTCGAGAACACTCGTCATCTAAGACTGCACACCTGGCAAGATCACGGCCTTCAGGCTCTCTCTTACATGTAACCAGACATGCTTTAAGAGTGGCCATTATAATCTGACCGAGCGAGGTGGCGCAGTGGTCAGCACACTGGACTCACATTCGGGAGAACGACGGTTCAATCCCGCGTCCGGCCATCCTGATTTAAGTTTTCCGTGATTTCCCTAAATCGCTCCAGGCAAATGCCGGGATGGTTCCTTTGAAAAGGCGCGGCCGACTTCCATCCCGTCCTTCCCTAATCCAATGATACCGATGACCTAGCTGTTTGGTCTCTTCCCCCAAACAACCCAACCCACCCCCATTATAATCTGAATAATACACTGAAGCGCCAAAGAAACTGGTGTAGGCAAGGGTATTCAAATACAGAGATATCGACACATGCAGAAAACGGCGCTACGGTCGGCAAGTGTCTGGCGCAGTTGTTACGTCAGATACTATCGCTACAATGGTAGGTCATCAAGATTTAAGTGAGTTTCAACGTGATATAGTCGAAGCACAAGCGGTGGGACACAGCATCTCCGAGGTAGCGATGAAGCGGACATTTTCCCATACGACCGCTTCACGAGTGTACCGTGGATAAGCAATGTCTGGCATCAATGGGCCCGGAGAGATCCTGCAAGAACGGAACCAACGACGTCTGAAGAGAGTCGCTCACCTGACAGAAGTGCAACCATTCGGCAAATTGCTGCGGATTTCAATGCTGATCCATCAACAAGTGTCAGCGTGCGAACTATTCAACGAAACACCATCGATATGGGCTTTCGGAGCCGAAGGCTCCGTCGTGTCCCTTTGATGACTGCATGACACAAAGATTTACGCCTCGCCTGGACCATCAACACCGACACTGCACTGTTGATGACTGGAAACATGTTGCATGATCGGACGAGTCTCGTTTCAAATTGTATCGAGCGGATGGACGTGTACGCATTTGGATACAACCTCATGAATCCAGGCGCCATGCATGTCAGCAGGGGTCTGTTCAAGCTGGTGGAGGCACTGTAATGGTGTGTGGCGTGTGGAGTTGGAGTGATGTGGGACATCTGATACTTCTAGATACGACTCTGACAGGTGACAGGTACTCAAGTATCCTGTCCGATCACCAGCATCCATTCATGCCCATAGTGCATTCCCACGTACTTGGGCAATTCCAGCAGGACAATGCGACACATCACACGTCCAGAATTACTACAGATTGGCTCCAGGAACACTCACCTGAGTTTAAACACTTTCGCTGCACACCAAACGCCCGAGACGTGATCATTATTGAGCACACCTGGGACGCCTTCCAAAGTGCTGATCAGAAGAGATCTCCACCCCCTCATACTATTACGGATTTATAGACAGCCCTGGAGGATTCATGGTGTCAGTTCCCTCCAGCACTACTTCAGACATTAGTCGAGTCCACGCCACATCGTGTTGCGGCACTTCTGCCTGCTCGCGGGGGCCCTACACGATTTTAGGCAGTTGTACCAGTTTCTTTGTGTATGAATTCTTTGTGTCTGTTCTTTCGGACATATCCGAAAGAACAGACAAAATGCATTGATGTAACTGATACGGCAGGATGGGCATTAAATCCACCACCTTCAGTGCACAATCAAGTTCGATCACCAGCGGGATTCTCAAAAGTGGCGAGCATGGAGAAAATGGTTGGGGCTGCGGATAAGTTGCGCTAAGTGAGAATCAGGATTGGCATGGACGTGTGCCTAGATATCTCACACAATTGCGATAAACATTGTGTCCAAACATTGCAATGGTTAACGCGATTGCGTAGCAAGCGGGAGATTCCAGGTTCGAATCGTGGTCCGGTACGGGTTTTCACTCGTCGCCGCTGACTACGCTAAAAGTTCCAATGCAGCTGACATCAATAGTTTCTTCTCTTTCTACCAACCACCCCCTCTACCTTTCGTTTACATAAGAATAAGTATTGTACACGAGCAATATAACACCAATGATAATAACAATCTGCTACAAAATATTCATGAAAAATATAAAGGATTATCGGCTTCCAAATATCTGATTATTCCTCCGTTACATGTGCGTATGACACCTGTCATCCACATGATTTTCCCACTCAGTTTTGTCTAACTGCTCTGGATTGATTTCGCGCCATTTTCAGACCCTCTCCGTTAGCTCTCCATCCGTTTGCTTCAGCTATTTTTGCCTGTCAATTACGTAAATTGCACTGTTTATGAAACAATATTATACTGTAGCTTGGAGTCTACTGGTCATGCGTGCGAGATCTATTGTTACTTTTCAAACAGAATAATTGCATGAAACTTCCTGGCAGATTAAAGCTGTGTGCCGGACCGAGACTCGAACTCGGGACCTTCCGGAGTAATTGCATGTCACTTCATTATTTTCCTATATTAGATCCAGTTTTCGTGTCCGTAATTTTAGGTGTAACGAAACTAGTTACAGTTAATTCGCTTTTTCTCTAGAATATTTATCTAAAAAAACTAAATGTTCTCAATGCTTTCAGTTTACGAAATAAATGTCAAAGGTAAAAGAAAACCTAGGACAGGGTTTAGCAGAGATGCTGGTATATGGCTGGAATGGTTCTATGACCTAAATAAAGAAGATCCTGACAGTTACAACGCTGGCTCAGAGGACGAAGATTCCATAGATGAAATCGGTATTGATTCAGGAACAGAACAAGAAGTATTCTAAAATCATGAATTTGAATCACAGAAAGAAAAAGTTCAGGATAATATATTTATTTTAGGAAAAGTAATAACCTACCTATGTTAGAACAATATCTTGTAATATTATTTACACGTTTACTTGGACACAAAAATTAAGTCCGTATAATAAAGACAGAAACAGTTATTCTAAAGTTACTCTTGAATGAAAATACTGCAATACATACTAATATTTATATCAATGAAGTGCGTGATACTTTTCTAGGGAAGTGGAAGCTAAAAAACAGATGTCCGAGATCAGAGTTTTCATTGATTTGTAGTATGTGAGCGGGTCTCTGAGACATTCTACAAAGAATTTATCGAAATTATGGGATAATTCAAATGGCAACGGACTTGAATCGTGTTACTTATGCATGAGAGAAAACCAATTCAGGTTGCTTCTGGGTTGTCTGTGATTTGATGACTGGTAACGAGTGATTGTGATTGATGAATCACGCTATAACCTCTGGCAGTCCGAAGGAAGGTTTGGGTTTAGCGAATGCCTCTTAAACGTTACCTGCCATCACGTGCTTTGAAGTATGGAGGAGGTGATGTTACGGTACGGGGGTGTTTTTGGTGGTTAAGGTATGGTCCCCTTACAGCAGTTAAGAAAACTTTAAATCAGGACGAATGTGATCACATTTTACAGCTTTCTTTATTAGAGGAACACTTCGGAGAATATGGCTGTGAGAGCACGACAATTTATCTTGTTATAAATTAGCATCTGTAAGGCTACGCTTTGTGGACAAACACATTTCTGAGCAATTTGATAAAGCTGTTCGAAGAGAAATTGACAAGTTAGCTATAACCAATTGGGTACTGGAACTAGTTACGACCATTTGTCAAAAATATTTCGCATCCGGTTATAGTTTACTGTAAATGTGTATTAAATGTATTGTATGGATGTGTGTGATGTCCTTAGATTAGTTAGGTTTACGTGGTTCTAAGTCTAGCGGACTGATGACCTCAGATGTTAAGTCCCAGAGAGCTTGGAGTCATTTGAATTTTGTAGTATATTTAGGTTTAAGCAGTACACCCCTAAATCCTTCAGATACACCGTTCAAATTGTCCAGAGACGCTAATTATCGGCCGAATAACGGAGGACAAAGAATTGGATCTCTAGAAACAAATACTAAAGAAAACTGTAAAATTCTTAAAAAAATACTTCGATACACTCCTGAACTGCTAGAAGGCTAAAGAAATATTACAATCCACGATACCAAATCCAGGATCGAAATCCAGGATCTCTATGTGAGCCTCATCATGACATTTTATTGAAAGCACCCTCATCGCAATATCTCTGGCACCCAAATTTAGGTTGCAATTAGTAGATTATCATCGGTATAAAAGTGAACAGCTGAGTCGTTCGTATAAGACACTGTTTACATATTTTTCATATTTTACGCAAAACTTGCCTGCTAACTGTTTATTTCAGATGCACTTACGAAAAGTACATTAAGCTTTGCTGCTTCTCTGAGTTTCTCACTCATGTTTACAATGCCTCAGTGCATATTCCATTGTACCTGTCTTTTCTTTCCCCTAATGGAACAAGAAAACAAATAAATATGTGTGTTCATTTACGAATTCTTTGTTTATAACTGTGGGTGTCAGAGTAGTATGCTACTGTGACTGTGTGGCAAACTGCTGATATAAAAATAGGTAAACACCAAGCAGGCTTCAGAAGAGAAAGTTTGTGTTTTTTACCGATGTGGAAACTGAGAACACTCGTGAATGCCTATCAGACAAATAACACTGTGGTCACATTCGTGGACTTGGACTCCATAGACAGGCAGACACTTTTTAACACACTATAAGATATGACATTGAAAGAAAAACTATAGTCGTCACACGACAGACGCTTGCAGATACCACATCCAAAATAAAATTTATGGGAGAGATTTCAGAAGCGCTAGAGATACATGCAGCGGTTACACAAGACATCGGCTCCCACTTCTTTTATTCAACATGGTCTTTGACAAAATTGTCAAACAACGGGAAGAAAAATTGAAAGTGATTTAGTTAAGAAACAAGACAATCATAAAAGTTTTGTATTCCTAGATGACCCAGCAGTACTCAGGTAACAACAGAGATGTGCACAAGAAACACAGGAATACTTACACCAAGTATCTGCCAAACGATACCACATGAGAAAACGCAATGCGTGGAAAGAAAGAACAATACACAAGCCCTGAAAACACATTACGGAAATGATAACACAGTCGAAAAATTCAAATATGTAGGAAAATATATACAAGTATATCCCACATAGAACGAACAGAGAAAGATCGGAAAACGCACAAACTCACATGGACGCAATACAATAAAAGAAATATGTCAAGACAGGCCAAACTCAGGCACTTCATTACACTTGTACTACCAGAGCAACTCTGCGAATCAGGAACGACCACAATCAGAGTATAAGGCATCCAGGGGGCAGAAAAAATAGAACATAAAGTCCTCAGATTCTGCATTGCAAGGATGACTTTTGATTCATAGTGTTTGTGAGGTTTTATTGTTCCAGATACCTTTTATGTTCAGAATCTTGTTGAAGTTTACTTTCCGCGAGATTTTGTCTAGCGTGTTAATATTTATTACCTACTGAGTATTTCACTCACGATCTTTCAGATGTACAGGGCGGCTATAATTAAAGTGCAGATTCTCACGAAGGTCCATTGCGGGCTGTAATTATCGTATGGGAGCGAAACTTAATAGATATGCTAACATGTTAACGCGGAATCGATTTATTCTGGGAAAAAAAATTAGTTCCAGTTTTGTCCAGCAGGTACAAGTCTGGCGCTGTAAAGCATCTCGTCGACGCCTCGGGTCCTCATACTGAAAAAACTGTGAAAACAGCTGTTAATAATAAAATCAACATTGTGCCTTTCTCACTTGTTACGCCTTTCCTGCCGACGTCCTGTTCCTTATCAATTACACATCTAAACATTTCTATACGTCTTTCTTGCATTCTCAGTGCCAGATTTGCACCTGGTAGCCAAAATTTGAATTATTCTTTTTTTTTTCACTGTAAATGGGTCCCGCATTAATCCATTAGAGTGTCTACCAAGGTTTGCTGCCATACGATAATTATAGCACTCACTGGACCTCTGTGATTACATGCACTTTAATTATAACCACCCGGTACGTGTGACAGATGTATCTGTCGTAAGGGCATGTGCAGGAATGCCTATGCCAGATATCAACGTCTTTTGGGTGGTACTGGAAATTTCAAGGTGTCAAACACAACTGTAGTTACCAGTTCTTTATAATCGCGTGTTGATGATCATGAAACGACTGCCAGACTTGACGTTAAGTACCATGTACATTGCAGACTCTGGTACATTATTCTAGTGGATAACTATGACCTTCGCTAGCCACCTCTTCATAAAACTAAGGACTGGGTAATCACAGTGTTTAATAACGAGAGTGGAGCAGACGGCGTGCCCTTGGGTGCCAAAGACAACTATAAATGCTTAGTGTCGGCGTTTGAGGCACTCACAGAAGCTACAGTCTGTAGCAGTTCTGCTGGCCAGCTACCTACATCACTAAATGTGTAGCACTCAGGTTACTGGACACGAGTTAAACACCAAATCTAATCCGTTTGCTATTTGACACCCACCAAACCTGTATAATTTCATATCCTGCTGCCTTAAGAAATCAGTAGGGTTCAGCGTACAATGTATTATTTGCTTCAAAAGGTAGGACAGTCATATACTCTGATAGGATGTCGTACGGGTGTGCAATAGTTAACTATTGCACACCCGTACGAGATGTCTAATTTTGCTTCAGAATTTTTCCCAATGTTAATGGTTAACGTTTTCTTCCTAAGTAAACCTCGACACGTTTGAGTTAAAATTCAAGCACTCGTAGATAGTCTTGTCTATTGGGAACTCACTAATTCTGAAGAATGAAACGTGATTCTTAAATAATAGTGATACTGATCACTACTGGTGAAATGACAACTTGGTGGGATTTGCGTGCGTAATTGTGGGAAATGTGCAGAGAAGAGGGTGCAGCAGCCCCATCCCTCTGTGACAGAATCACGGGGTGGAAGGAAAACGGATGTCACCCTGACACCATAATTCCCTTTTGATATCAAGTTTTAGTTCTCATTATTCATTTTTAGTGACCGGCCACAGGCTCCAATAAGATTATAGCCACTGTGTCTGACAAATTTACTCGTGTACATGCATCTCTGCATCTATTTCTTATTTTATCACACAGTCCCAATGAGTTAGAGAATTATCGTTTATTAAAATTTAATGACATTTCGTAAGGGTACGTTGGGATGTCACTCACCTTTTCGAATTCCTGAAATGAATATAGATTTATTTAGACAATCCAGGCTTCCACGACCGGCATTTGCGTTTGGGGTGATATTTATTTTAAGGACATTAGGTCGTGGATCAAGGTACATTCTCTGGCTAACATCTTCCAGTGCTGTGAGAAGTATCGGTTGAACTGTTTAGCACACCCCTAAGATACTACAGACCCGATCCACAGTGACCTACAGGGAATGGAAGCTTCTCATAAGATCAAACAAATTTAAGACGATCAATTACTATTGGTGGTACAATTAAGAAAGTATAAATACCGCATCTCACACGGACATAGTAATGAAGGGACCCATCAACCTACAAAAGGAAACTGCTGGTCACTACAACAGTTTGGTTTAATGTCCTCATACATCAAGCAAAAAATACACTCCTGGAAATTGAAATAAGAACACCGTGAATTCATTGTCCCAGGAAGGGGAAACTTTATTGACACATTCCTGGGGTCAGGTACATCACATGATCACACTGACAGAACCACAGGCACATAGACACAGGCAACAGAGCATGCGCAATGTCGGCACTAGTACAGTGTATATCCACCTTTCGCAGCAATGCAGGCTGCTATTCTCCCATGGAGACGATCGTAGAGATGCTGGATGTAGTCCTGTGGAACGGCTTGCCATGCCATTTCCACCTGGCGCCTCAGTTGGACCAGCGTTCGTGCTGGACGTGCAGACCGCGTGAGACGACGCTTCATCCAGTCCCAAACATGCTCAATGGGGGACAGATCCGGAGATCGTGCTGGCCAGGGTAGTTGACTTACACCTTCTAGAGCACGTTGGGTGGCACGGGATACATGCGGACGTGCATTGTCCTGTTGGAACAGCAAGTTCCCCTGCCGGTCTAGGAATGGTAGAACGATGGGTTCGATGACGGTTTGGATGTACCGTGCACTATTCAGTGTCCCCTCGACGATCACCAGTGGTGTACGGCCAGTGTAGGAGATCGCTCCCCACACCATGATGCCGGGTGTTGGCCCTGTGTGCCTCGGTCGTATGCAGTCCTGACTGTGGCGCTCACCTGCACGGCGCCAAACACGCATACGACCATCATTGGCACCAAGGCAGAAGCGACTCTCATCGCTGAAGACGACACGTCTCCATTCGTCCCTCCATTCACGCCTGTCGCGACACCACTGGAGGCGGGCTGCACGATGTTGGGGCGTGAGCGGAAGACGGCCTAACGGTGTGCGGGACCGTAGCCCAGCTTCATGGAGACGGTTGCGAATGGTCCTCGCCGATTCCCCAGGAGCAACAGTGTCCCTAATTTGCTGGGAAGTGGCGGTGCGGTCCCCTACGGCACTGCGTAGGATCCTACGGTCTTGGCGTGCATCCGTGCGTCGCTGCGGTCCGGTCCCAGGTCGACGGGCACGTGCACCTTCCGCCGACCACTGGCGACAACATCGATGTACTGTGGAGACCTCACGCCCCACGTGTTGAGCAATTCGGCGGTACGTCCACCCGGCCTCCCGCATGCCCACTATACGCCCTCGCTCAAAGTCCGTCAACTGCACATACGATTCACGTCCACGCTGTCGCGGCATGCTACCAGTGTTAAAGACTGCGATGGAGCTCCGTATGCTACGGCAAACTGGCTGACACTGACGGCGGCGGTGCACAAATGCTGCGCAGCTAACGCCATTCGACGGCCAACACCGCGGTTCCTGGTGTGTCCGCTGTGCCGTGCGTGTGATCATTGCTTGTACAGCCGTCTCGCAGTGTCCGGAGCAAGTATGGTGGGTCTGACACACCGGTGTCAATGTGTTCTTTTTTCCATTTCCAGGAGTGTACATTTCTGGGGAAAGTATCAAATTATTGTTAAATTGAAAACCTGGCCAAAAAGTTCTAGGCATTCTACGTATTGTCTAGGCATTGATTTGACGGTTGAGCGGTAACATGTATACAATTTCGGTTTCGTTACGTGCAAATTCATTGTGGTACATTGGATGATCGGGCTGTCAGCACGCGTCGCACACAGTTCATTGGCGTTAATTATATGCCTCACTAGCGGACGGAACTGACATAAAACCAAATCTCTCCAATGCAGAAATACTACAATAATAAGTCTGACATCTTTTACAACTATTAATAGTGAAAAGAATCCCCATTACAATTAAAACATTTCTGCAGCATCGTGGGAAGAGAATAATTATCCTGAGAATTACACTGAAGAGCCAAAGAAACTGGTACACCTGCCTAATATCGTGTATGGTCCCCGTGAGCACGCAGAAGTGCCGCAACACGACGTGGCTTGGACTCAAATAACGTCTGAAGTAGTGGTGGAGAGCAGCAACACCATTAATCCTGCAGGGTTGTCCATAAATCCGTAAGATTACGAGCGGCTGGAGATCTCTTCTGAATAGCTCGTTGGAAGGCATCCCAGATATGCTCAATATTGTTTATGTCTGGAGAATTTGGTGGCCATCGAAAGTGTTTAAACTCAGAAGAGTGTTCCTTAAGTCACTCTGTAGCAATTCTGGACGTGTGGGTGTCACATTGTTGTGCTAGAATTGCCAAAGTTCGTCGGAATGTACAATGGACATGAATGGATGAAGGTGATCAGACAGGATGCTTACGTACGTCTCACCTATCAGAGTCGTATCTAGAAGTATAAGAGATCCCATATCACTTCAACTGCACACGCCCCACACCATTACAGAGCCTCCACCAGCTTGAACGGTCTGCTGACATGCAGGGTCCTTGGATTTATGAAGTTCTCTCCACACCCGTACACGTCCGTCCAGTCGATATGATTTGAAACGAGACTCGTCCGACCAGGCAAAATGTGTCCAGTCATCAACAGTCCAATGTCGGTGTTGACGGGCCCAGGCGAGGCGCAGAACTTCGTGTCGTGAGTCATCAATGGTGCACGAATGAGACCTCTGCTCCGAAAGCCCGCAACGACTATGTTCGTTGAATGCTTCGCACACTGACACTTGTTGTTCTTGGTGGACCTTTTTACAGCCGCAGCGATGTCAGAGATTTGATGTTTTACTGACTTCCTGATATTCACGGTACACTCGTGAAATGGTCGTACGGAAAAACCCCACTTCATCGCTACCTCGGAGATGCTGTGTCCCATTTCTCGTACGCTGACTATAACACCACGTACAATCTCACTTAAATCTTGCTAACTTGCCATTGTAGCAGCAGTAGCAGATAAACTACTGTGCTGACACTTGTCTTATTTAGGCGTTGCCGGCCGTAGCGCCGTATTTTGCCTGTTGAATACGCATGCCTGTCACAGTTTCCTTGGCGCTTCAGTGTATTAGGAACTGATGACACTGAAATGATTGCACCTGTATGCTTATTAAGCGCCGCGGTGGAATTATCCCGCACGCAGCGCTAGTGAGAGAAAGGACGGGCTGTTGCTAGCTTCGATCAGCGCTCAACCGCACCAGCTCGCCTGCCTGGCCGGCATATTCCGTTCCCCACGCGGGTGCGCGCCCTACACTCGAAGAGGTGAGCGACTTCTGCCATTGTTACCAACCTCTCAGAGCCCTCGCAGGGATAACACAGGTCCACCGCATTCAGCACCACAATATACTCGCGGCTGGCCGTTCGTGCAGTGTACGACAGCCACCTTAGCGGAAAGTGCCAGTGCGGATTCAAAAACAAAGTACAAGCGGCGTTAATAGGCGCCCGTTTTACGGCTGGCCGACATTCTCCAGCTGGGAGTACTCGGCTGCAGAGCGAGCGCCAGGGATCCCGAGGTTAATTGGCCGCTCAAAGGCTCCGCCGCCGGCTCGCAATCAGGGCCGGCCCAGCAGTAATATCCGCGCCGCTGCGGTCGGCTCTTCGTGTTTTGTTTCTTTTTTTATTTCTAGGTTTGCTAAAGAGGGGAGCACGTGTGCGTCGCTTGGCAGCTGGCATTACCCGCGATGTGGGTCGGCGGTACTACCCTGCTTATCTGTAACCTCGAGTGGAGATGGGACGCTGCAGGCCTGAGAAATGGCTGTTGAAATCGGCACTGTTGGACATCCTGACTAGAGGTTATCTACTCTGATCACCTCACTGTCCATCAGACAACGACGCTGTGCACCAGAGGCAGGAAACGAGACCAAGTGCGGATCTAAGCGAGGGCGTGGTGGTGATGGGGTGGGGGCTGGCGGGGGACGAGGAACAATTTGCTCAAAGTGTTTATACAGATTGACTCGAAAGTAACTGTACACACTTCTTTGGTGTCATGTATGCATAAAAATAAGAGTAAAATGTTAAATAGAGTTTTGTTTGAAACTGCTTAATTTCAGAGATATGCTATAGAGTGGGGGATGTAAGTGCACCACAAACAACACAAAACTAATTCTTCTCAGAAAGCAACGACACGAAGGGACCCGAAATTCAACATACTACGTACTGCTCATTTACCGCAGAACAGGTTCAAAATTATGTCAAGACGAAGACAACGGCATGGTCTGAGAGCCATGTTGACTTCGCTGCTGTAGTTGAGGTACATTGCCGATTTCTACACCATCACGAGTTCCATGAGACGGCCCGAAGCGGGGTTAGCATCCGGAGACATTGTGGACCAAGCAAGTGGCCCTGCGCGACCTTTTCACTTATCGTACAAGCAACGTCGAGACACTCTCTTGCCTCCCGACTGAAATGTGCAGGAACAACATTGTTCCTAAACCGTAAGTTGCTTCTTGTGGCGAGTGGGACATAGTGAAGCAGACCACAAAATTCATGTTCCAATAACTGTCGATACTCTCTGCCAGTCAGGCGCTGTGGAATAACATGCGGTGTGAGTAACTGACTGTCCACTTTACCACACCAAATGTTCGCTTAGAAAAGATGTTGCTATCCTCGCACGGTAGTTATGCGAGGATTGTCTCCTAAATTGTTTAAATATACAAATTTCCACGCAATGTGTAAATTGTTTAAACAATACTCCATAAATTACAATCGAATTCCCTCCAAATGATCGATCAAATCATTCTTTTTCCCCTCAGTTTCCGAGAGGGAGGGTGGGAGGTGAGTGGGTTTACCAGAAGGGGTTTAATTGATTGATGAACTTAATTAAGTAGTGAACCAAACAGTTAAGAGTGAGAGGAGCTATTCCAATAACTCAGACCTGAAAGTGTACCTATAGCAGCGAGGGGGAGGATAGGTTGGTGGTTTCCTGAGGGGGGACAGGGGAGTGGGAGGTGGGGATCAATAGGTTAAGTGCCTGTCAATCAAAAGGAAGGATCCTTTTAGTAGAACAATAGGTTAAGCACCTTTCAATCAAAGGAGAACAATAGGTTAATTACCTGTCAATCAAAGGAGAACGGTAGGTCTCCCCTTAACTTTGTACCTGCCCCTGATGTAGGCAACCCACACTAAAAAGTGCATCACAAACTGCCTTTCCCACCTACTGATGGATTCAGTTGGAAGTGGGTAACATGCAAGCAGATACAGGGTGGCGCACGAAATGTGTTACTATTTTGTTTTAAACATTATTGTCAATACAATCTGAAAGGAACATATACTACAATGAAGAGCCGTCCATGGAGATTTGTTCTAACTCAGCACATGCTCAATATGTCCACCATTTCGTTTCCTAACTTCCATCAAACGAACACTGAAGTTAGTCATTACCCTATGACACATGAGCTCCATTAAATCACGTGGACGTTTCGGGAAAATTTTTTCCTTTAGGTATCCCCACAGAAAAAAGTCACATGGATTGAGGTCTGGACTATTGGGCGGCCAATTTTGTCCGTCACTGAAGCAACCTGGAAACCTGAGTGAAATGATCCGCATGTCGAAATGCTCGTGTAAAAACTCCAACATAGTGTTTGCAGTATGTGGCCTTGCTCCATCTTGCATGAACCACTACGTGTAGAGGGGCAAGGCAGTAGCAAGGAGCTGTGAAATTTAATGGAGCTCAGAAGATTTATTCCTCAAGCTTGCAGTGAAATTACGGAAGACAAGTGCCGTAGGGTAATCACTATCTTCAGTGTTCGTTTGAAGGAAGTTATGAAACTAAATGGTGGACATATTGAGCATGCGCTAAGTTAGAACAAATCTCCATGGACGGCGCTTCATTGTAGTATACGTTCCTTTCAGATTGTGATGGCTCTGAGCACTATGGGACTTAATATCTTAGGTCATCAGTCCCCTAGAACTTAGAAGTACTTAAGCCTAACTAACCTAAGGACATCACACACATCCATGCCCGAGGCAGGTTTTGAACCTGCGACCGTAGCAGTCCCGCGGTTCTGGACTGCAGTGCCTAGAACCGCACGGCCACAGCGGCCGACCCTTTCAGATTGTATTGACAAAGTTTATATTCGAAAACAAAACAGTAACACATTTCGTGCGCCACCCTGTACCATGTCGTTGGCCTGTTACTCTGCTGCAGCACAGTGTGCTGCAGTTTAGGCTGTGAGAGCCCCCTTTCGAGCTGCGTCAGTGGAGGCGTGGGAGGAGTGGGGGGGGGGGGGGGGGGATGGGTGGCTTGGCGGTCACTCATCGGTGTCTCGTGGGCAAGCGTCGAAGCCAAGCGCTTGGAGATGTGTGGTCGCGTAGTGGCATCACTCCTCACTCGTTGGCTGCACTGACAGGCTCAGTGTTGGTCGCGGTTCAGTCTTCCCTGTGTAGCGGACGACGTGGCCGATAGATGTCCTTGCGCGTCCTGATCGCTGTGATAGCCCACTCGTCGGAGCAGAGCTGCTTGGAACCCATGGGCTTCGGCGTTGTTGCAGCGGCACCCGTGTTCTGCTTAGGCTTGTCAGTCGTGCTGTGCTCCATAAGGGGAGCGGCGGCAGGTGTCTTCTCTTCACCTGTGGCGTCCGCACAGATGTGCGCCAGCTGCGAGCGCAATTGCCGCAGTTGCTTGCATGCCTCCTCCGTCTCTGCAGACAGGATGGCCTTAAAAGCAGCCCTATCTGCATCCATGGTGGCTTTGAAGGCCGCAATCGCCTCCTCCGCCGCAGCCGCCAGCACGGCGCCCATCTCCTGCACTTGCGGCGCCAGCTGTGCTACCGTCAGCGGTCTGTCCCCACGTCACTCTCACTGGCGCGGTATTCCGTCCGCCTGCGGGCAGTGATGGCTGTCTTCTCCCCTCTTGGTTGGGTCTTTGTTCGGCGGCGCTTTCGGCGCCGTCGTCGTTTCTTCTCAGTTTGCGCCTTGTCCGCAGCGAAAAAAAAATGTTCAAATGTGTGTGAAATCTTATGGGACTTAACTGCTAAGGTCATCAGTCCCTAAGCTTACACACTACTTAACCTAAATCATCCCAAGGACAAACACACACACCCATGCCCGAGGGAGGACTCGAGCCTCCGCCGGGACAAGCCGCACAGTCCATGATTGCAGTGCCTCTGACCGCTCGGCTAATCCTGTCCGTAGCGCAGTCGTCGCTGCCGAAGGACGGGCAGCCACGCCAGTTTGTCACATGTGGCCCGCCGCATCGAGCACAAGTTGCCTGCCGCACCTCGTCGCCTGTCACAGGCGCTGCTGTCGTACTCGGCGGCGCACTTGACGCATCGCGGCGAGTTGCGGCAGTACTTAGCCACATGAACTTCAGCGGTCTCTTCCTTTTCTTTTTTTTGAGGTGGGCCTCTTACCTCCCCTACAACCTTACCTTTTCCTCTCCAAAAATGCCGCCACCCTGTAGTGTCGACGCAACACGCAAAACTGGGTGCTTTCAGTAGCAAGACTTATTGCCATAAACGAAAAGAAAAAGGGTAGGTATACTCTACTATGCCTCAAGGGGCGACGACACACTATTGGAAAAACACACCTCTCTCTGCAGGTGTGAAGCATGAGATGAATTTAGAAACTAAGAGGAGAAGAATAAATAAAGACAGAAATGAAGGCAAAAATAAAAAACGCAGGAGGGCGGCTCAAATGGAACGAAACTGGTGAGATAATCCCATCGCCTATAAGAAAGAACTAAGTTATAAGCCTCTAAGATGGATTACGGGTTTTCCAATTTTCCGAGAATTTTTTCACACAAGTTTCATATTACCAGTATCATAAGACAGTATGCTCCAGTGACGTCCAGAAGGGCAAATTCAAATCAAGGGCAAAGTCTAGTCAAGTGTAGTTCGAAAGTCCACTCTCAGGCAATCTTCGTACAAGGCACCTCAGCTAACCCGGAATACCTTTTGATAGCCATGAACCATTGCTACCTAAAGAAACCGTGCAAAGATGGTGGTATAGTGCCGGTTGGTTTCCGCCAAACGATGTTGCCTCCAAAGGTAGTCCATGAAAGAGACAGCATCAGTTAGGCGAAGGTCATAAATAATGAAAACCGTGTGGCCCAAGAGCCACACCATTGCGCTACGTCGTGTTCGGGGGTTTGTCTGAATGTCAGGGGTAAGAAACCAGTCGATTGGCACATTGTCCGGTGTAGTCCCACCGATCAGCGCTTACAGCACACGCGCAAGGTCCCACACTTCCGCTACGTGGTGTCCACGTCGCCACATCGGCCGTAAGCAGCCGAGGGCCGCAGGCGGATGGCCGCCAGGCGATGGTTAGTGGGTATGAGATTGTTTACCACGCGGTACCACAACGCCGAAACTTCCGTGGGAAGGGCTGGATGGTTGATATTGGCCCAAGCTTGGCGCCAGATAACCGACGGTCGTCTGTCTTCCAGTTTATGAGGTGTGGGCTGGCCGCGAAGTGCCTTGTAAAAGCGCTTCGACGTGCGTGCCTTGTTGGTGGCTACCGCTAGGACGTAACTGCGATGGAGATAGTAGTCCCTGATTGTCGCCATCCGGAACGGAATATGTGTCAAACATATCTATTCGTCCGATTGTGCAGCTTAGTAGTTGCAACCCGGAATCCGGTACGTAACAGCCCCTCTTGGACCGTCTTTTCATCACAGATTCGAGGCGGCCCCCTGATCAGAGCCTTGGATTGTTTCTCGCGCTGTTTCGGCGCGATCGTCTTCTCCACAGTAAGAGGATCAACAATGTGGGCGACCACAGCGCTCTTGAGTGCGCGATGGTCGGCCGCGCTCACTGGACGATGGCGTCTGAGTCGAGTCACTCTACCGCTACTTCATCCCTGCAGCAGTTGGCTATGATTTCATACACCTCTGTCCACGACCCTCTACTGCACTGGATGTACAGAGGGGAGACAGGTGCATGACGCTGTCGCGCTTCCGTTCCACATTCCTAGTGGGTTGCGGTGTCGAAAGCTGCTTCTCTGTGTCTGCCTTCTTCCTCTGCCCATTCTGTGGTGCGAGAACACGACAGTTTTGCTGTGTCGTAATAACGACGCACGACAATTTGCTCAGCGTCACGCCACAGTCGGAGCTACGCTTCGCAGCTCTTCTTCTAGCCTAGCACAGATAGCGCGCTGCATCAGTGATGCGCACGCCTCCGCTGCTAGAGCGCTACTGTCGGTCGGTGGTGCGGTTTGCATACAAAAGAAGCTTATTTGTCTATGAACGGACAATACTGTGCTGTCTGCTATGCTTCTCCTAAATGTCTGTCAACTATAAGGCTGCATGTAGGGCATAAAATTCGGAAGTTATCCTTAACCGGCTTGCACTCATCCGAACTACAGCGGCATACGTTCGTAGTGTCGGAGAGTTATAGCGCCCAGTTAGATTCCGCTGTTTGCATTAAACTTGTATCTCTATACGAAAAGGCATCATTTTCGAGTATTGAGCTACGAATGAGGATGTAAGTTTTCACTTGTCTCCTCCCGTTAGACCAGTATACTTCTTACTCAAAAAATGGCTCTGAGCACTATGGGACTTAACTTCTGAGGTCATCAGTCCCCTAGAACCTACAACTACTTAAACCTAACTAATCTAAGGACTTCGCACACACCCATGCCCGAGGCAGGATTCGAACCTGCGACCGTAGCGGTCGCGCGGTTCCAGACTGTAGCGCCTAGAACCGCTCGGTATTTTTTACTCAGGAGACTGTCAAAACTGGAATGTCATAAAAATGTAAAATTTACACTCACACTTTTTTAGGTTCCAGTGTATCTGAAACAGAGTGAAAAACGTAAGATACCCACACCAGTTAATAAACACCTTAAGAAGCCTATACGAATGCGCGCTTTAGAAATAAATGGAAAGCTGGCAGCACCTTTCAACCCCAATCGAAAGTCAGACAAGGATGTATCTTCTCGTCTATGCTTTTTAATATATGTTTAATTGATACACTACGTGATGAAATCCAAGTATCATGCGGCTATTAGAAGAGGCAAACAGACTACTCTGTTCGCAAGAGAACTTCTTTGAAGTTTGATAGGTTGCACACGAGCTACTCGCGGAAGCACAGCTGTGAGGACGGCTTTTGAGTCGTGCAGGTTCAGTTGGTAGAGGACCTCCCCGCAAAAGGCAAAGGTCTCGAGTTTGAGTATTGGTGCGGCAGAGAGTTTTAATCTGTCAGGAAGTTTCGTACTATTGCACAATCCCCTACAAAGTGAATTGAGTTCTTACGCAAACGATGTCACAATTTTCACAAAAAAAGAGAATAACCCGAAAACAGAATTTATCTACTACGCAAAACAGCTGAAGAAAAATGAAACAGTGGCTTTTATATTAAGGGACCGCATATGAACAGAAGCAGTAATGAACAATTCAATAGTAGGTCAGCCGTTTTAGTTATCTGGGGTGTGATATCACCCTCGAGTGTGACAAAGATACAGACAAGAAACTAGCAAAATTTGGATACATGCGTGGAAGAACAAACTGGCACTTATGAAAGAAGACAAAAAAATAATACGAATGATGTTTTGTAAACTAATGGCAATCGCCGCACTTTTCTATGGAAGTGCGTCGTGGGTCATTTACAAACGACAAGGAAGTAAGATCCAGGCAACCGGCATCAGATTTTTTAGGGCTGTGTAAAGATATACCAGACTAGACAGATTAAGAAACTGCTACATTAGAAAGTGACTAAACATATTTAAGAAAAAATATTAAAGACCATAGAATAAAAGGGAGTGAACATCTCAATGTAACGAACCCCGACAAACTACCTTACAAGCCAGAAATTATAATCCGGTAGGCCGAAGAAGTTGGGGAAGACCAAAGTAGTAGGCAAAGGCCAAGTATTAAAGCGCAGAAGAAGACGAAAGTAGAAGACTAATTGCCTCCCAATGGTTTCTTTTTCGAACATGAGGTCAGAAATTACTATACTTAGAGATAACAGTAATTATACGCACCACATATGCAATCAGCAGATGTGCTATTTTCTTAGCAAGCTGTTCTTGGTATCCGTAGGATTTGTGAAGGCGTAGATTTTACTCTAACTAAAGGAACAACATCGGCCTGAAATATGAAGTGTATAATTTATTTGCAAACATAAAAATACAATTTTTGACTCAAAAGTATTCCAAAACGAGACTTATTACCGGAAGCGATAACTTTTTACCTTGGCGACGTTAGAAGTAATCGTATACTTAATGTGACTGCTGTCCATATAGACTTCGGAAACGGGCACTTTAGGCAGTAGTTCTACGGGACTATGCCCCTTTACGTCGTGAACTCAGCTGAATGATGTTAACTGTTTAACTGCTCATAGAAGCTGATGTTTACATTAACAGATAGAAAGATGGAGTTGGCTGGATATACGTGCGTGCATTCGCCAGTGACGTATAAAACAATGAAGCGAATGTACTGACTTGGGCATTCACGTAGATATCATGTCTGGGTCACACGAAGTCCTATGGCTATTTTGAAACTTCAACTGTTTCAAGATGGTGACCACTTTTATGACGTCATCACAAATTTTAAGATTAAGTATGCAACCCGCAACACGGATCCGTCATGCAGGAACTCCAACCCGTGAGCAAGCAAAGAGTCTTTTCGTTTGTAATTTCCCATAGCCTTTTACGAAGGTCATGAAGTACTTGTAGCGTGTGGTGTTCATCTAGCTGTTGTAAAATCAGTTAATTTATAGCTTCTTGCTTTTTATGTTCTTGATCGTGAAATCTTATAAGGCTATTTTGAGACTCGTACTCCCAACTGCAGTTCTGTTGCTGTTAAGAGAATCTACAGTTTCAACTTATATAAGAGGCCCACTGGTTTCAATAACCCATATTATACTTTTGAGTCAAAAATTGTATTTTTATGTTTGGAAATAAATTATGCACTTCATATTTCAGGCCGATGTTGTTCCTTTAGTTAGAGTAAAATCTACGCCTTCTCAATAACCCATATTTGACATTACACATATTCATGAGTCAGATCATATCAAGAACTTTCGTCAGTGTTAACGTTCAACCATGACGTTTTCAACATAGAAATAATAAAATATTAAAATAAATTTTCATTTGTTTCTTACATAGCGTAACCTTCATTGTCAAAAATATCTGCGCCTCATCAAATCAGGCCATATTTGTAACTTTTGTTTCCACTCTCGCATTCGAGCAGGTATTTTACTCTCCCGAAGTTGCAGAGATCGCCATGCAGTCCTGAAGATGCGCATCGTTCCCCGGCATGATTCGTCACATACAAATAAAAATAACAGTCACGCACTATGTATGTGTTACCTACGACATCATATATAATAGTTTTCATTCGCGATTGTCAATCATCGGTAAGAACACGCAGGGATACACATCATTCCTCTGGAGTGGTATGTAGCACCACAATCATTTCTTTTTCACTTAGACTTTTCCCTCAGCTGCTACATCAGTTATGTTCTACATCTATTGCCTGAACATCCAGGTTCGTATACCATTCCTGTTTCATACAGTAGTTTATTTTATACTACACATACGCGTAAGTTATACTTATCTTGGAGATTATTACTGTGTAATACGCAACTAAACAAAATATTACGAAAAGGTTAAGTGAAATTAAAGGAAAAACTATACCGAGGAAATGACCTAAGCCGTTAATTACTACTTAATTTTCTCACAAATAAATGTTTACTATTGCCACCTACCTACCTCCTTAAACTCTGAATGTGAGTTCACCATAAAATGAAAGTTCTTTAAGTCGTACAGCATGACTTCACTCTGATTTACAGGGTGACCAAAATTCCACCGGCAGAATTTCAGAACGTGTTGAATTGCGTTTGGAGGGGTACTGCGGCGTAAGGGACCCATGCTCTTCGTTGGCCCGTCACTGAGTAATAATGTAATTATTCGAATTTTTTACAGCAGTTACTTTTATTTTCTTTGAAAATAGTTTCACTATAGTGAAAAAGCCTGTAATAAGCACTCATTCTAGCACGGACTGATCCGTTTACTCGTGGGCGCCTGTTTACAGACGCAAAACGACTGTGATGTGGAAGCTGTCTCTTTGGGAACGATTCAGTGTAACTTCGTTGTGCCGCTCTTTCATTTCACTCAGTGAACACATATACGATGTTCATATCGGACAGCCGGCCGCAGTGGCCGCACGGTTCTGGCGCTGCAGTCTGGAACCGCGAGACCGCTACGGTCGCAGGTTCGAATCCTGCCTCGGGCATGGATGTGTGTGATGTCCTTAGGTTAGTTAGGTTTAACTAGTTCTAAGTTCTAGGGGACTAATGACCTCAGCAGTTGAGTCCCATAGTGCTCAGAGCCATTTGAACCATCTGAGCCATATCGGACAGATCTTCGTCAGAGAACCTATTCACATTGCTGTGTATCACTGTTAATGTACAATGACACGTCAGTCACGAAATGTGAGAAAATCACAAGGGGAGAGTCGTAGAATAAATGTGCTGTGAGAGAAGGCTGTAGAAAATTAAATCAACTGATAATAAATGAGAACAGCCTACGTAGAATCAGCGATGAAATGAATATGTGGAAAGGCTAGCTGCAAGTAGAGACAAGAATATATTATCTGTTTCATCTTGTGTGCTGTTTTCTGCTCCTTTATTAAGATGGTGGTGGTGCTAAGTTCCTGTGGGACCAAACTGCTGAGACCATTGATCCCTAGTCTTACACACTACTTAATCTAACTTAAATATACTTTCGCTAAGGACAAAACACACACACACACACACACACACACACACACACACACACACACACACACACACATGCATGATGGAGGACTCGAACCTCTGACGGGGACAGCCGCGCGAACCGTGGCAAGGCGCCCTAGATCACGCGGCTACCCCGCGCGACTTTATTAAGATTCGACGCAATGACATCCATAATGCTACAGAGAGTCATAAAATACAGACATTGTTGGGAAAGACAAAGACCGGAATGCAAACGGGGCAAACCTGAACCCCACCAATAATATTTACAGAGGTTGTTCAGGGATATTTTAGAGCATATTCGTATAAACGACTCGTGGTCTCCATTGTCCTTAGAGAACTATAATGTAATTATGATTTATTAAATTTGTTACCCCGTTACCTTTATTTCTGTTCAAACGCTCTCATAACAGCGGAAACACCTACAGTAAGTGATCACCTACACGTTTTGTATTAAAAAAAAACATATTTATGCAACATCCCTCCGGCAGGTCAAAATTACTGTGATGTGGCTGCCGTCGTAGCGGGGACAGCTCACCATAGCGTCGTTGTACCGCCCTCCATTGCTTTCAGTGAAGACATAAACGAGCTGCTATAATCAGGATGGAACGGGGGTAAAATCAGGTATTTTTATAAGTGGCATCTTAATTCGAACACACATCAGTGCTTTGGCTGTTTTTTATCTGCGTTTAACAGTCTCCCAGAAACACAACACACTATTTGCTACCTGATGTTTTCTCAACTATCGTAAATGAACCAAGAGTGGACTACAGGTGTCAGTATAGACTAACCTTCCCGCGCCCATGTGTCCACACTTACATACCTGACCTGCTGCTGAGGAGAAATTAAGCATTAATACGAGGGCTATTCGGAAAATAAGGTCCGACTGGCCGCTAAATGACAACCACAAAGAAAATCAAAAACGTTGTATCTAGAACAGTTTACTACACGTTCCAGCTACGTCTCTAAATAGTCACCCTCCTGACGTAGACCTTTGTCGTAGTGCTCTATCAACTCTCCACTACCCTCATCACAAAAACCAGCCGCCACTTCTCTACACTGGTCGGCATTTCGTCGTCTGTGCCAAAATGTTGCCTTCATAACCAGTGGTTCATGTAAGCACAGACAAACATCAGAGGGAGTTAAGACCGGGCTTTATGGTGCGTGACCAAACACTCCCATCGAAAACGCTGCAGGGCCGTCCTCCTAGCCCCTGTAGTGTGCGGCCGAGAGTTGGCACGAAGAAGGAACTGCATGACAGACACGTTGCATGGGGATGCATGAAATTAGGCGAAATGTTGCAGCGGGCACCCACACTTTGCGGGAGACTTTATTGTTCTGGGCATATTTGGATGCTCACTGTGTGCTCAAAATTGAAAACAGCGACGTGGCGCGATCGACAAGCGTACTAGAGACACTGCCCAACACGTCTGTGTAAACCTTCATCGGATCTTTACTATCGTTTCCATTTCGCCACCTATCGCACCTGACTTTCCGAGGACCCGTCGTAGCTCGCTTTTGCCACAATTTTTGGGGGTACAACATACCTAAAAACGTACGACCTGCAGTAATCACAATTATGAGTCTGTAAATGGCATAAATACTGATGTAATGTTGTTCAGTACACTGTCCATAGTCACCATTGTCTGTACTTATATCTTTTACACACCGTATAGCTGTTAAAACACAACTAACACTGCCGAAAAAAAAACCAAAGAGATAAATGATCCTGAGGCTGAAGTGCAAAGATGCCGTTAATGTTATAATCAGCAAGATCCATGAATGAATGAAACAAGTTTGTTTCCAAGTACAACACTCAGCGCCTACCGTCGACATTTGCACTGCTGTGCAGATATTTTCAGTGCAATACAGCTGCATCGATAACTAGGTGTGAGAAATAATGCGAAATGCAATTACTCTATAGAAAGGCACCAGAGTCCACGAATCCCTTACAACAAAATACTTAAAAAAGTTTTCCTGAACAGTCTCTGAAATTTTAGTAAAATTGCATACGAGGTATTGGAGTTCGTCTTCTTTTGGGGAATGGTATTGTGAAATGTTTGTCATGTGTAAGTGTAGCGTGGTAATCATTTCAGTTTCACGCATAAATACTAAATTTCAGTTCTATCAGTCAGCATGAAGGGAGATAAATATTGATTAAAATGCCTGAAAATATGTTCATAAAATAAAAGTTCTAAAATAGAAAACTTGTTTACTTTGACTTCCCACCGGGGAAAAGCGGTAGCAAACAAAAAACGTTTGAGAATCTCTTCAATAATAGATTCTAAAACACCCGAACCCCGACGATCGATCTTTATCCTCATTTCAGAGTATGGAATGCCTCTGTTACACTGCACTGGATACTGTTTCATTTCCAACTGAGCGCTTTCGCTTGGGCCGAGTGCTGGAAGACCATAAAATAAACTTTACCCCTGATTATGCTAATTAATTCCGACATTACGGGGCACCCAAAACGCTGGGCCTGTAGCTTGTGCCCGTGCTTGTGACATTTTCCGGCCGTATGCAAATCGCAGGCACTCAGGAAAGCCTCGCCGAGCAGTAAAGAGACCCTCGACACACTTTTGTGTTGACGCGCCTGTCTGCGAGATGAGGCGGTCTCTGTCCAGCTCTCGTGCACTTAGTTCGGACGTCTTCCAGTCACGACGACCCGTGTTCAAACTTAAGGGGCTCCGGAACGCCCTATACTTGCTATGTTAAAATAACGCTTATAAATTACATCTTTCCTCACAAAGTATTTGAGGTAGGAAGTTGAACTTCTTACAGATTATTTATTGGAATATGGGCTACAACTTAACACAGGGATTTTACAAAATTTTAGTTCAGTTATTAAATATGATTTTTTTTCAATTGTAATGAAAATTCACAACATTTTTTTGCAATTTTTTATTTATATATTCAAAAATATACTGTTTTTCGGAAAAAGGCTGTGTTAAATTATGCAGAAGGTACTGTGTAACATTTACTGAAAGTTTGAAACAAATATGTTTGGAAGATCCTTAGAAAACATGTAATTAGTATGTGAAAATAAAAGTTTTGGGAATCGAGCGACAAAGATTGGATTAACTTTTTAGTGCATTCCAGGTCCATAGGATGGATTATCTTCATCCTCTGCAAACTCCTCCACCAGCTTCCTCTTATTCCTCCTCCTGTTTACTCTTGCTTGTATTTCTAGACTCTTTACAGCCCTGTCTGCAGCCCGAAGGCGTTCCTTGTCTAAAGCAAGCATCGCTCGTTGTTGTGTTCGTAGATTTTGCTACCATTTTCTTCAGTTGCAGTTACTGCAACACTGTTCCAAAAGGTGGTCATGTATGAACACTTATCACATTTCAGTTGTATTTCACTAGCAAGTCCTACGTGCTTTATTATGGAGAGCTCCAGACCAACTTCACTACAATGAATACATCTTACACAGTTTGAAAAAATTCCTTTGAGAACCGACATATCAAATATTTCATTCACATCCGATTCGCCCATAAAACATTCATAGTTTTCACTCATTGAACCAAGCTTCTTCTGTGAAGTATTTTCTTTCCCAGTTTGACTGCTATGGGCAGGTGTACTTGAGAGGTTAGGTTCACTCACTTGGTTATCGTCTTTATTGTTTACAGTAATAACACATACCTTTGGCTTTCCAACATTTCTCCTTTTCTTAAAAGCCTTCAGAGGATTTCTAATAACTTTACTTTTACTCATTATTATACTTCAACAAAACAGAGACTCAAGAAACAGAATTAATTACGAATATTTTCGAGATAACGACAGAGTAAATAAACATGAAACAATCGACAATCACACCAGCGATATATATTGAACCATCACAGGTTAGCCACAACACATACTTTATCTCACATCACTGAAATGTACCTGATGAACACGGACGTTAATAATAACACCATTTGACAGCAGTTTAACAGCGCCACAGTGGGTCACGCCCATGTAGAACACATTTCAAAAAAAATTTAAAAATAGTTGTAGTCTTCGGAATTGAATAAATTAGATATCTATTAAAAGGTAATAGTCTGCAGATTCAGAAAACGCAAAAAAGTAAAAATTGAACTTTTCATGATTTTGAGCCTTTCCGGAGCCCCTTAACAGTCCTTGAGTCATAAGTTACGACAGTGCAGCTCCCTCATTCATGACCGCCAATGTATATGAAACATGGCAGTATTGTGGATACGTGGAGATTCACAGAAAGCCTAAACAAAAGAGATGCAATAAATGCAAACTCATATTATGACCAGAATAAGAAACAAGCTGCATTCAAATATAAGTTAAACAGGCTCAATAAGGTCCGATTAAATATTTTCTATTACAAAAAGAGCTAGTCCCAATAAAGGGGATATCATTAAAAATGAAAACAAACGAACACTAACAGATAAATTTAACAGAAAAATAAAGGACCAGAAAGCTACATACACGAGAAAACAATTTGATGCGACGACAACAGATATAAAAAAACGACGAAAATAAAACAAGCGACAAAATCTCAACAAACTGCTACATCACAATAAATTAATATACAGGGTAGGTAATGCACTGAAAAACAGTGTATAAACATTGCATACGTAACAAATAATTCGTTACCGACAGACAGTACAAAACTAAAACCAAAACCAGACATAGAGTGTCTTTCTACACTCGCCCTTCGTATTTATGTAGCTTTTAAGTGTAAGTTGGCCCGTTAGCTTTCTAGAGCTGAATCGGTAGAAGTCAGTGAAGTCGAAAGGGCTATGCCTGTAGTCATTTGTTTTTTTTGTTGTAATTATTGTTACCTAGCTGACAGTACTATATCTGGCAGCGATTTTTGGCCATTCAGTTACTGTTTTGTATTTCACTCTATTTTGTACTGTTTCCTTTCCTTGTGGTAAGTGTACACAGGATGGCCGGAAAAATTCTGGAAAGCTTGTAAGCATGTTGCAGGGTAGGTTGTGTTTAGAAATAATTTAAAAAATTCGATGCGTTGCGCCATTTCGGAGTTAATTAATATCGGAGATAGTCAATTTGGACATTTAGCGCGCAAATGCTAGGCGTCCACCAAAAACAGAGTCACCAAACGTGTTATTCACTTGGTTGTTATTCGTTTGGTTTCCTTAACTCCAACAACAGAGCGACACAAAAATTGGATGTGGGACAGAAGTAAGAATCGAAACCGCGCCAAAGGCTGAGCAGTCTCGTGCACAATCGTCCACGTTATGAGAACAACTGGCACTAATTGTATCAGACGGACCGTTTGGATTTGCGCACGCAACCACTGATTGGCTAACTTCAATGTTAATTTACTCAGAAACGGCCAACGTATCGAAATTGTTTCGTAACCGGTATTTTTCGGAACACTCTACTCGGCAACACCCTTACGAACTTTAAAGGCTGTTTCTGACCACCATGCATAACTGCTGCATTTAGTTTCTTTATTAAACATGTTAGTGTATAAGATGATTTCAGTTTCGATTAACAACAACATTTAAGCAGTTTTTGCGTCATTGGGTGTCTTCTACATTTTCAGAATCATGAACCACAGATTAAGGTGCCTACACTGTGAGAGGCAGATTGTGTATCCACCGCATGGCTCCTCACATCACTGCAGTCATTGTGTGAACTGAGTTTGCTTCCTCTGCTCCCTGCAACCCTGTTAGGTAATCAACCGACTTATAGTTAATACACTGCATGTAATATTACTTATTTCTGTATTATGCAGAGCGGCTGGTTAGCGTCGGTAGTATAGTAGGTCACATAATATCTAGTTGTTGAAAGAATAAGGAAAGTATGTCTCACTTATGAATTCTTCCATCTCTTCCTGGCAGAACAGTTACATATTTAAGGTTAAATAACAAGTAAACTGTTACATTTCTACTGATTTTTATTTATTTCTAATTAGTTTTCCGCTTATTGGGTGATCTTCAGGAAACAACTACCTAGCTTTCACAGGGGACACTAGTTCTTAAGTAACCAAACATTATAAACAAAGACACAATACACTTCCACAGAAAGTTGTACACCAAATACGTTTTTTCTTTAAATTCTAAATTACACTTTAAGCAATGTACAATACTAAACACAGTAAATAATTACAAATGCATTATGTTACAAACTTGCAGGTTATGTGGTCATAGTGCTAAAGTTTGTGAGGTAGTGTCATTGATTAAGAAACCGCCAGACTGAGCACTATTATTGACATAAGGACCAAATATATATTTGACGATGGAAATTACACTTTATACAGTGTACAATATTAAACAAAATAAATAATTAAAATACTCAACATTACAGCATTACATGTTGTATGCTTATGATACTATAGTTTGTGAGGTTATGGCATTGGTTGAGAAGTGTCTAACAGAGCACTAACCACTTATGTTGCGCAACAAACATGTTTTACATTGTAAATTACTGCTTATGCAACGGACAGTATTAAAGTACTTGATTAAAACACACAATATTACAAGTTATAATGTTATAACATTGTAGTTTGTGAGGTAAGCAAAGTAAGGAATATGTAATTCTATTGTGTTTTAACTTTGGGTAGTGACATGTGTTATTGTGATGGTCTGTGGGTATGCAGCTAGTTGACTGCATCAAGTGAAGCTTAAAAGTGGGGATGTGCTTGGCTGTACTCGATCATTTAAAATCGACTGGGATTTTGAAGTAAATGTTTGTTTATATCTGGTGCTTCTAACAGGCTCAGTTTTCTTCCTTTGTTGGCTATATTCACACATACTACTACATAAAATTAAAACACAATAGAATTTCATATTCCTTACTTTGTTTACCTCAGAAACTTAAAAAGTGTAACAATATAACTTGTATACTACATTATTGTGTGTTTTAATCATGTAATGTGCTTAGATTAGATTCAGTTTTCGTTCTATAGATCCAAAAATGAGATGGTTCTCGTGGGTGTGGAACGATCAGAAAGTATAACATAAAAAACACAAAACATTTGAATATAATTCTCATTACCCTAATCACTTGTTAGGAGATTGTAATAACAGATGAATGCGCTACAGCAAACTGCAATTGTTAATGTTTATGGAATTAATACACTGCCAGAATGAAACATACGTATGCACTTTTAGTAAGTTTATCATACACAAAATACCTAATGCTGACTGTTGTGACAAAGTGCTGTCGATACTGAAATCTAGCCGGGAGCTGCCTATCAAAAAGTCTTTCAAGCTCTGTTTAAACTGTGCTTTATCTGAATTTTTAATGGTAGCTGGCAATTTACTGAAAACATGTGTTCCTGAAAGTTAGGCCCTTTCTGGACCAATGTAAGTGATTTTAGGTCTTCATGTAGACTGTTCTTGTTCCTAGTATTGGTACTGTGTATTGTGCATTTGGTTGGAAACAGAGATATATTACTTGCAACAAATTTCGAGGAATGAATATACTGAGGAGCAGTGGTTAGAATACAAAGTTCTTTGAACAGGTTTCTACACGATGTTCTTAATACTGTCCACTACGTAAACTGTTATGTACAATTTAAAACATGTCTGTTGCACAACATAAGTGACTCGTAGTCAGACAGTTCTCATGAAATGTCACGACCTCACAAACTATAGCACTATAATCATGTAACTTATAATACTGTAATATTGTGTATTTATAATTATTTACTGTGTTAAACATTGTCCATTGCTTAAGGTGTAATTTACAATGTTAAAAAAACAAGTTTGGTGCTCTTTATTCAGTGCAAGTGGATTGTATCTTTACTTACTATGTCTTTTTTACCTAAGAACCAGTTTCCCTTGCGGATGCTACTCAGTTGTTTACTGACGATGGCCAAGTAAACCGAAAACTAGTTAAAAATAAAGAAAAATCAGTAGAACAAAAGCAGTTCACTTTTTGAACAACATAAAATAAGGTAAGTATCTAGATGAATTACAGCAATGAGCTATAGAGAAGCAATGTTAGTTTCCCAAACCGTCCGTGCCACCGGCAGACTTACAAGACGTGATGGAGTATGGAGAGAGCTGCATGCAAAACAGATGCACACACAGAAACAACTCAACTCTACCGCAGTTCTCACACTCCAGTAAGCGCGCAGCACAGACTGCCACACAGGTTGTGCTGTACTTGATTCCACCAAACAGCAAGTTCTTCTTATTTATTTTTTAGCTTTTGCTTGCATAATGTTTCGTTGTAATGGTACAGAGCGCTACTTCATTGTGGTTCGTCTTAGATGTGAGTTATTGTGATGTTGATAAAGTACGTTTATCTAATCTTACAATCAGACGCTACTCTCGAATTGAAACTTGGTGTTTAAAAATGGTTCAAATGGCTCTGAGCACTATGGGACTCAACTGCTGAGGTCATTAGCCCCTAGAACTTAGAACTAGTTAAACCTAACTAACCTAAGGACATCACACACATCCATGCCCGAGGCAGGACTCGAACCTGCGACCGTAGCGGTCTCGCGGTTCCAGACTGCAGCGCCAGAACCGCGCGGCCACTTCGGCCGGCCTTGGTGTTTATTCCACTCGGTTTTATGTTTATTGATTTTAATAAATTCTTCATTGTTCTTCTCCCTTAAATATAGTTTTCTATTCCCATTTCAGATATGAAGATGGCTGAACGTTCAGCGGAAACTAGCGATCTAGACTGTTAAACAATTTTGTCTACAAAAATTTTGTAACTCCAACAATGATCATGGGTCGAGTCGAAATATTTACAATTTTAACTAAAGTCTATATGGTTCTTTTACCTTCCCATGTCACTTATGAATACATTTTTAAGCAGAGGGCTATTTACGTGGCACTTCATGCATTTTGCTATTAAATTTGAGTATGAACTCTCACCCGTATTTTGCCTTCAGAAAGAATGTCATTAGTTGCGAGGCACAGTTGCATTGAGTAACGGAGGTCTTGGTACACTTTCCAGCTTTGCACTTCTAGCCAGTCCTGTAACAGGTCAATATATTTTGTTTTCCCATTTTTAAACGAAGGCATTCAATATTTATTAAATACTGTCTTTTATGAAATTACAAAAATCACTGCAGAAAGTTAAGATTTTTCTAAATATGAAAACATATTCCAAGGTACAGCGTGATGACGTGTTAAGAAACATATATTCGTTCGAAATTAAAAAGTGTTGCAGTCGAGAAAATGTTGTGAATACTGTGTTTAAAATTTACAGTATTACTGTACTTCATACAAACAATCAGATGAGAAGTCAAATTAAGAAGAAGTATTACCGAAAACCAGTTACAAGTTAGATGCATTTCGGAGTAGAAACTAACGCAAATTCCCATTTTCACTATAGGTGAAACTGTTACAACATTAAAGAAACTTAGTTCTCGTGCAAGTACCAAAAGTTCAGTGGTAACAAACCTCTTTCAGCGAACAAGATGGTGGACGACCGACTAAGTATGACCTAACTGTCCATATGTTCTATGAATAGTTGTACAAAATATTTAGGTTTCCACTCACCATAAAATTTTGTGTCTGAGGAATTCGTAATACTTCCCGAATAACTTAATACATTATACAGCACTTAACTGGTTGGAAGGCGAATTATTTACGTATGCTGTGGAGAACACAATCTCATGTCGAACAACAACAAATGCTGGAGAAAATGACAAACTCCCTAAGACGGTCTCTAGTGCGCATTCCTTCGTGCAAGTCTAAGAATCAGTCACCAGAGTGAAGTACTGGCCAAAATGCATCAAATCTTCCTAGGTACACTGTCACCTAGGTACTATGGCTACCTGACGGTCTCCATCAGTGCTTTCTGCTTGACCGTTCTGTGCTGCCATCTGATGGTCAATTTTTTTCTCTCTGCGGTACTCAACGTCGTGCATGTAGCACACAGTGGCCCGCCATATTGGCTACAAATAATGCTGGCGTAGCGTGGCTCCCTCTGGCAGTGTCTTGATGCAGCAATTGTAGGGCTGCAGTTCTATTTCCACCACCATTGAAACTGACGCGGGCATGCGTCGTGCAGTAACGACACACTTCCATTATCACTTTATTTTGGAAAGTAGTGCGAAGATCATTCTGTATCAGTGTCGACCACTGACAGTCAGCGTCAATGTAGTGATATCTCTCTGCAATATGATGGAAGCGTGACAAATTTTTAAAGCGTCTTAGCGAACGGTACGGAAAGCTGGCTGAAGCCGGAAATAAGGCGAAATTTTTCAAACGATCTAACAGTGTTCAGAAAGGATAGATTAAATACTGTTGGTGGTGGAGTATTTATTGCTGTCAGGAGTAGTTTACTTTGTAGTGAAATTGAAGTAGATAGTTCCTGCGAAATAGTATTGGTAGAGGTTATACTTGACAATCGGACTAAACTATTAATTGGATCGTTTTACCGACCGCCCGACTCAGAAGATATAGTTGCTCAACAGTTCAAAGAAAACACGAGTCTCATTTCAAATAGGTACCCAAATCATACAATTATAGTCGGTGGTGACTTCAATCTACCCTCGATATGCTGGAAAAAGTATACGTTTAAAGCCGGCGGCAAGCATAAAACGTCATCCGAAATTGTACTGAATGCTCTCTCACAAAATTGTTTTGAACCATTAGTTCATGAGCCCACTCGAAGCGTAAATGGTTGCGAAAGCATACTTGACCTCTTAGCAGCAAATAATCCTGGACAAATAGGGAGTATCGTGACGAATACAGGAATTAGCGACCACAAGGCAGTGGCTGGTAGGCTGAATAACGTAACACCTACAACCATCAAAAAGAAACGCAAAGTACATATATTTAAAAAAGCTGATGAAAATGCTCTTAACGCCTTTTTAAGGGACAGTCTCCACTCCTTCCGATCTGATCACGTAAGCGTAGAAAAGATGTGGAATGATTTCAAAGAGATAGTATCGACGGCAATTGAGAGATATATACCACATAAATTAATAAGTGATGGCACTGATCCCCCATGGTACACAAAATGGCTCAGATCGCCGTTGTAGAAGCAACGAAAAAAGCATGCCAAATTTAAAAGAACGCAAAATTCCCAAGATCGGCAAAGTTTTGCAGAAGTTCGAAATATAGCGCGTACTTCAATGTGAGATGCTTTTAAGCACTTCAGTGGCAAGACGCAATCAATACCTTCACTGTGCGATAACAACGGTAAAGTCACTGATGACAGTGGCACTAAAGCAGAGTTATTAAAAATGGTTTTGCGAAGCTCCTTCAACAAAGAAGAAGAAGTAAACATTTCTGAATTTCAATAAAGAACAACTGCAAAGATGAGAAACATAGAACTAGATATCCTCGGTGTAGCAAAGCAGCTTATATCACTTAATAAAGGCAGGGCCTCCGATCCAGATTCTATCAAAGGTGGGTCAGATATGATAGTCGGATGCTTCTATAGACCACCTGCATCAGCAACCGTAGTAGTTGAGCGCCTCAGAGAGAACCTGCAGAACGTCGTGAAGAAGTTTCGTGATCATACTATTGTAATAGGGGGAGACTTCAATCTACCAGGTATAGAATGGGATAGTCACACAATCAGAACTGGAGCCAGGGACAGAGACTCTTGTGACATTATCCTGACTGCCTTGTCCGAGAATTACTTCGAGCAGATAGTTAGAGAACCAACTCGTGAAGCTAACGTTTTAGACCTCATAGCAACAAATAGACCAGAACTTTTCGACTCCGTGAATGTAGAAGAGGGTATCAGTGATCATAAGTCAGTGGTTGCATCAATGACTACAAGTGTAATAAGAAATGCCAAGAAAGGAAGGAAAATATATTTGCTTAACAAGAGTGATAGGGCACAAATCGCAGAATATCTGAGTGACCACCATCAAACGTTCATTTCTGAGGAAGAGGATGTGGAACAAAAATGGAAAAAATTCAGAAACATCGTCCAGTACGCCTTAGATAAGTTCGTACCGACTAAGGTCCAAAGCGAGGGGAAAGATCCACCGTGGTATAACAATCATGTACGAAAGGTACTACGGAAACAAAGAAAGCTTCATCATAGGTTTAAGAGTAGTCGAATCATAGCTGATAAGGAAAAGCTGAACGAAGCGAAAAAGAGCGTAAAGAGAGCAATGAGAGAAGCATTCAACGAATTCGAACATAAAACATTGGCAAACAATCTAAACAAGAACCCTAAAAAGTTTTGGTCATATGTAAAATCGGTAAGTGGATCTAAATCCCCTATTCAGTCACTCGTTGACCACAATGGCACCGAAACAGAGGACGACCGAAGAAAGGCAGAAATACTGAATTCAGTGTTCCGAAACTGTTTCACTGCGGAAAATCGTAACACGGTCCCTGACTTCAGCCGTCGCACGGACGCCAAAATGGAAAATATTGAAATAAACGATATCGGAATTGAAAAACAACTGCTATCACTTAGTAGCGGAAAAGCATCCGGACCAGACGAGATACCCTTAAGATTCTACAGTGATTATGCTAAAGAACTTGCCCCCTTTCTATCAGCAATTTATCGTAGATCGCTGGAAGAACGTAAAGTACCTAGCGACTGGAAGAAAGCGCAGGTCGTTCCCATTTTCAAGAAGGGTCATAAATCAGATGCGAATAATTATAGGCCTATTTCGCTTACGTCAATCTGTTGTAGAATAATGGAACATGTTTTGTGTTCTCGTATTATGACGTTCTTAGATAATACAAATCTCCTTCATCATAACCAACATGGATTCCGCAAACAGAGATCGTGTGAAACTCAGCTCGCCCTATTTGCCCAAGAAATTCACAGTGCCGTAGACACTGGCGAGCAGATTGATGCCGTATTCCTGGACTTCAGGAAGGCATTTGATACGGTTCCGCACTTACGTTTAGTGAAAAAAATACGAGCTTACGGAATATCGGACCAGGTTTGTGATTGGATTCAGGATTTCCTAGAAGAAAGAACACAACATGTCATTCTTAACGGTTCAAAATCTGCAGATGTAGAGGTAATTTCGGGAGTACCGCAGGGAAGCGTGATAGGACCTTTATTGTTTACAATATACATAAATGACTTAGTTGACAACATCGGTAGCTCCGTGAGGCTATTTGCAGATGACACGGTTGTCTACAAGAAAGTAGCAACATCAGAAGACTCGTACGTACTCCAGGAGGACCTGCAGAGGATTAACGCATGGTGCGACAGCTGGCAGCTTTCCCTAAACGTAGATAAATGTAATATAATGCGCATACATAGGGGCAGAAATCCATTCCAGTACGATTATGCCATAGGTGGTAAATCATTGGAAGCGGTAACGACCGTAAAATACTTAGGAGTTACTATCCGGTGCGATCTGAAGTGGAATGATCACATAAAACAAATAGTGGGAAAAGCAGGCGCCAGGTTGAGATTCATAGGAAGAATTCTAAGAAAATGTGACTCATCGACGAAAGAAGTAGCTTACAAAACGCTTGTTCGTCCGATTCTTGAGTATTGCTCATCAGTATGGGACCCTTACCAGGTTGGATTAATAGAAGAGATAGACATGATCCAGCGAAAAGCAGCGCGATTCGTCATGGGGACATTTAGTCAGCGCGAGAGCGTTACGGAGATGCTGAACAAGCTCCAGTGGCGGACACTTCAAGAAAGGCGTTACGCAATACGGAGAGGTTTATTATCGAAATTACGAGAGAGCACATTCCGGGAAGAGATGGGCAACATATTACTACCACCCACATATATCTCGCGTAATGATCACAACGAAAAGATCCGAGAAATTAGAGCAAATACGGAGACTTACAAGCAGTCGTTCTTCCCACGCACAATTCGTGAATGGAACAGGGAAGGGGGGATCAGATAGTGGTACAATAAGTACCCTCCGCCACACACCGTAAGGTGGCTCGCGGAGTATAGATGTAGATGTAGATGTATGCCAGTCAGGTTCCTTTCAGAGTATGCAGATGCAGTAGCTCCATATTTAGGAATTATTTAAAACCGCTCGCTCACAGAAAGATCCGTACCTAATGACTGGAAAACTGCTCAAGTCACACCAATACCCAAAAAAGGGAAATAGGAGTAATCCGCTGAATTACAGGCCCATGTCACTAAAGCCGATTTGCAATAGGGTTTTGGAACATATACTGTGTTCGAACATTATTATTTACCTCTAAGAAAATAACTTATTGGCACATAGTCAGCAGGAATTCAGAAAACATAGTTCTTACGAAACACAACTAGCTCTTTATACTCATGAAGTAATGAGTGCTATCGACAGGGGACGTCAAATTGATTCCATATTTTTATATTTGCAGAAGGCTTTTGACACCGTTTCTCACAAGTTTCTTCTAACCAAACTGCATGCCTATGGAATATCGCTTCAGTTGTGCGACTGGATACGTGATTTCCTGTCAGAAAGGTCACAGTTCGTAGTAATAGACGGAAAGTCATCGAGTAAAACAGAAGTAATATTCGACGTTCCCCAAGTAAGTGTTATAGGCCCTCTGTTGTTGCTGATCTACATTAACGACATAGGAGACAATCTCAGTAGCCGTCTTAAATTGTTTGCAGATGATGCTGTCATTTATCGTCTTGTAAAGTCATCTGATGACCAAAAAGATTTGCAAAATGATTCAGATAAGATATCTGTATGGCTCGAAAACTGGCAATTTACCCTGAATACAGAAAAGTGTGAAGTTATTCACATGAGTACTAAAAGAAATCCGCTAAATTTCGATTACGCGATAAGTTACACAAATTTGAAGGCTGTAAATTCAGCTAAATACTTAAGGATTACAATTGCAAATAACCTACATTGCAGCGATCACATAATGTTGTGGCCTGCGATTCATTGGCAGAACACCCAGAAGGTGAACAGGCCTACTAATCAGACTGCTTACACCACGCTTGTCCATCCTATTCTGGAGTATAGCTGCGCGGTGTGGGATCCGCATCAGGTGGGACTGACGGACGACATCGAAAAAGTACAAAGAAGGGCGGCTCATTTTTTATCATCCCGAAATAGAGGAGATAGTGCCATAGACATGATACGTGAATTGGAGTGGCAATCATTAAAACAAAGACGATTTTCGTTGCGACGGTTTCTTCTCATGTAATTTCAATCACCAGTTTTCTCCTCAAATTGCGAAAACATTCTGTTGGCACCCACCTACATAGGGAGAAATGATCAATACGATAAAATAAGAGGAATCAGGGCTTGCACACAAAAATTTAAGTGCTCGGTTTTCCCGCTCGCCGTTCGAGAGTGGAAATGTAGATAGATAGCTTGAAGGTGTTTCATTGAACCCTCTGCCAGGAACATTATTGTAAATAGCATAGTAATCACGTAGATGTAGATGTAGACGAATGATCATTTTAGCCGGTACGCGAGCAGTCGGTCTAACGTCTTTCCCACGTTCTGTCGTTCACTGCTCAGCGTGGTGTCGAATGCGGTGTTGTCGATTTTCAATTTCGGGTGAGACGGTTCAGATTATTGGGGTCACCTGCAGCGTTGCCTATTCGCAGAGTGCTTTTGTTAGGTAATCGAAATATTGATATTACTTGGTCATATTTTACGGTGTTAAGGTGTCGGTATGCCGTTACTACCTCCTTGTCTAACAAAGACTGTGACTGTTACATGTGATGCAGAAATCGAATTCAGTTAGTCGTCTATTCAAGTAAAACATTCTCCCAATCCATTTAAATCATTCATGTATTGCAACGCTCATGGACTTTGGCGTATTTGCTGTGTTCCATTATGTTGCTAGGAGATTATGTACTATCGTGTCCATTGTTCTTGCTTTAATTAAACAACACAGACATTGCATACTTTCTTTGATTTGAACTGAAAAAGCTGATTGATGTATTTGCTGACTTTCATATAACATTATCACCGATGGCATCCTCTACATTAAATATTATATATTCTCATTGTCTACACGGATGTTTCAGCCGAAAAGGTAAGTTTTGTCGCAGTTGTTGCTCCGATAATCGTTGCACACGTTTCGAATTTTTATGGATTTTTCACGTTGCCTGAAGTTCAGATACTGACGCTAAGCCTACTACTTTACCCTTGCGTCATTTCTCTCTCTCTCTCTCTCTTCTGCGTGTGTTGCATTTAGTTAACCTTCAAATTACATCATCATGAGACCTGCTAGATTAATGAATTACTTGGGTCATTACTGAGTTTATTACAAGGCATAGTGCCTTCGTAGTAGGTAAACATATGTTACTACTTTGCATTAGTAAAACTATTTCTAAAAGAGCAAACCCCTTACAAGCTACAACTACATCAAAAGCTTCGATTTCGTTTACTGATAAAACTTTTCATGTATCATTTACTGCCGCAGGAGACGTGTCTCGTCAAATCACATTGTGATTATGATTGTGACAATTTTTTATGAAAGTTAATAATTTCCAAAGTAAATGTTAAATTGTGCTTTTTACTGTTGTAGTGATTCTGTCACTTAAAATCCAGTGAAAAAATTTATTAAGCAATGAGTCGGACAGTAATTTAGGATACTGAATCCTACATATAGTGATGAAGTTATTCAGATAGACTGTCGCTAAAGACATCCACACTAACATAGGGCGGGCAGAAGAGTGAACCTAATCATTTTCTATCATTTTAGTTTCTTCTTCTTCTTTCGAATGGGCCAGCTAAGGACCACGATATTCAACCTTTCAGCCTGGAGACGGACTTGATGTTTGCCCAGTAATCCAGCATTCTCTGGGTATGGTTCTCTTTTCTCTCCTTCGTCCACAGGATGCTGGTCTTTTTACGGGATGCTCTGTCCGGAAAACTCTTTTCTTTTAATATCCTTCTTAGAAGTGCTCGGTATCTAATGTCACTTCCACTTATGTTCAGTTTCTGGATGTCTTTCTTGACTACTACCAGCCATGGTGCCACGGTCTTCCAGCTCTTCCAGTAGTTGAGAAGTCGGTTGGTCAGTCTTGTTTGGTCTATCCTTGTGATATATCCGTAGAGAGCGAGACGTCTCTTCCTGGAAACATCTGCGATTTTCTCGGTATGAATGTATAGCTCCTGGTTTGATTGTCTTCTGTACTCCCCATCTGTTTTGACCAGTCCCAGAATTTTTCTCAAGATCTTCCTCTCCCGAATCTCTAGTTTATCAGTCAAGCCTTTCCTGTTCAGATTCAAGCATTCTGAGGCATGTAGGGCTTCCGGGCGGAAGACAGTTTGGCTCTGAGCACTATGGGACTGAACATCTATGGTCATCAGTCTCCTAAAACTTTGAACTACTTAAACCTAACTAGCCTAAGGACATCACACACATCCATGCCTGATGCAGGATTCGAACCTGCGACAGTAGCAGCCGCGCGGTTCCGAACTGCAGCGGTTAGAACCACTCGGCCACAGCGGCCGGCTAGACTGCGAAGGCCGAGATCTGGTTTCAAATCTCCCTCGCGAAACGCAATTTTTTTTTTTTTTTTTGTTCACAAATACAAATACGTGTCTGTTCGCTGTATTCATATTTGTGTATGTGTCGTGGCATTATGTCCGTTTGCAACAGAGACGTGTAACGAAGGGACCTCCAGACGTACGTAGCTTCTATTTGTTGTACATAAGTACCAGATGTTACGCCTCTTACGTTCGTTTTGGAAGTTTAGACTCTTGAATCTGTTCGTTGTAACATAGTTCACACCCGTTCTTTTGTTGTTTTCATTTCTGTGAGAGGTCTGTGCAGCACCTCGACTGCTCTCGCTACTCATCACTTTTTCTTGCGACGGTAATATATTCTTACCATATTACTCGTACGATGTCATGAATAGTGGATCTAACGATGCATGAATATTGCGTCCAAAATCATTAAAAAATCACCTAAGAGCATTACCACAGAAAGGAAAATTTTACTTCCCCCAGAAAAAGTTCAGGTCTGAAAGGGTTAAAACACTGTTATGATACATACAAGTACTACATGGTTATTGTATTTATGTTCCTTAGTGACAGCTAACAGTGTGCACATCGTAATTAGGGCTCCAAGAGTGGAGATACGCACAGGCAAACGTACTGCAGTTTCAGCACTCAAATAAGCAGATTCATCTGTGCCGCAAATTGCGGAACAATTTGGTGGTGTGTCTGTAGGGAAAATGCGATACGCCCCTGACAGCTGGAAGGCGACACAAAGCAATAAGGATTTAAAAGGACCAGGACGACCTCGTAATAAAACAACTAAAAATTGTGACACATTTATCAGATTTACTATAAAGAGAAATAGGTCCGAAACAGCAACACCAAATCGCGTAAAACTGGTAGAAATGAACAAGAACAACTACTTCTTGCAATAGTAAAGAGTAGACTGATGTTGGCTGAAAAGGATGCGTGGCAACGAGGAAAATTCTTCTGAAGGTCGTAAAGAAAAGAAGCGACACGAATAAGCTAGGTAACATAGTTAAGTGGACACATGAAGAATGGAAGAAAGTGCCATTTACAAATGAATCGAAATTCAAGATGTTTGGTGCCAGAAGGTGGACATTTTTTAGTCGATCTGAAGGAAACGTTGTGGCTCAACAGTGAATTCTACACACAGTAGAACGCCGTGGGCTGTCGATTATGGTTTGGGTTTTATTTATTTATTTATTTATTTACATAGAGTTGACAACATTGTGAAAATATGAAGATGTACGGACCAGACGCACTATCGCCACATATGATACGATACCATGTGGACAGCGCTTAATTGGGAAATGGTTCACACAGCAACACGATAATGACACAAAACATAGATCGGGGTTCTGTAAGAGGTACAGTGCATCAATAGAAGAACGGAAGGTACTGGAAGGTACTCTATGGCCGTCCCAAAGCCCTGATTGTGATGCTATTGAAATTATCTGGGATTAAGTGGACAAACGTATCCACAAAGTTCACATAACAAGCGAGGACATGTCTGGAATGTCTTTAATGATGTGTGGAATCACATGGAGTCGCAGTATCTACAAAAACTCATTGACAGCATGCCTCGAGTTTGTGAGATAGTCATTAAATACAAGGCAGGATACTTGGACGAATGTAAACTATAACCTTTAGTTTATGATATATATGTTTAAGTGTATATATAATTGTATTTTTGGAGAATTAAAGTTTTGTTTGTGTTCATATTAAAAATATCAGATAACAGTCATGGTTTACACTGAGGTGCCAAAGTCGTGGGATAGCAATAGCACGTACACAGATGGCGATAGTATCTCGCAAGGTATGAGAAGGCAGTGCAATGGCGGAAGTGCCATTTGTAGTCAAGTGATTCATGTGAAAAGGTTTCCGACGTGATTATTCCCGCACGGCCGAAATTAACAGACTTTGAACGTGGAGCCAGACACATGGGACATTCCATTTCGGAAATCTTTACGAAATTCAATATTCCGAGATCCACAGTGACAAGAATGTGTCGACAATACCAAATTTCAGGCATTACCTCTCACTAGGACAACACAGTGGCCGACGTCCTTCACTAAAAACCGAGAGCAGCGGTGTTTGCGTTGATATTGTCGGTGCTAATGGATGTACGACGAATGTGTTCCTTAGGGCAGTGTGATCAAATCTGGCGTTAATGAGCAGCAGACAACCCATGCGAGTGGCTTTTCTAACAGAACGACAAGCCTGCAGCTCCCCTCCTGGGCTCTCGAGTACATCGGTTGGCCCCTAGACGACTGGAAAACCGTGGCCTGGTCAGATGAGTCCCGATTTCAACAAATAAAAGCTGATGGTAGGTTCCAAGTCTACACCCAGCCCCACGAAGCCACCCAAGTTGCCAACAAGACACCCTGAAAGCTGGTGGAGGCCCCGCGGTGGTGTTGGCAGTATTTACATAGGAAGGACTGGGTCCTCTTGTCCGATGAACTGATCATTTACTGTAAGTGGTGATGATCGGCTACTTGGAGACCATCTGCAGCCATTCGTGGACTTCATGTTCCCAAACAACGATGGAAAGTTTATGGACAACAATGCACCATGTCACCACTCCACAATAGACTGCGATTGGTTTGAAGAACATTCTGGACAACTCGAGTGAAAGATTTGGTCACCCATCGAACATTTAAGGGACATAATGGAGCTGTCAGTTCTTGCAAAATATCCAGCACCGGCAACACTTTCGCAAATATGGTTGGTTGCAGAGGCAGCATGGTTCAATATTTCTGCAGCGGCTTCCCAAAGACTTTTTGAGTCGACGGCACGTCGAGTTCCTCCACTACGCCGGGCAGTAGGTGTTCCGATACGATTTAGGTGGTATCCCACGACTTTTGTCACGTCAGTGTGATGTAATTAATGACTGTACTGAAAAAACTATCGTTACTTTTCTTTTTTACGGACGAACGGAATAATAATTCACAAGTGCTTTAATTGCATCGTAAAGATTTCGTACAGCTGCTTCGTTAGATGTGCACTATCGTTTTTGCAGTGTCTAGCTGGAGTCACCGCCAACCAAATTCTGCTCATCAGTCATCCGTGTTTCTTACTAGAAACGAAATCGTTTGATAGTACAATTAAATGCACTCACTGGACGAATCAGCCCCAAATTATTGTAGTTTGTCTGTCTTAGGAGAGACATCTCTCTCTCTCTCTCTCTCTTTCTCTCTCTCCCTGTGTGTGTGTGTGTGTGTGTGTGTGTGTGTGTGTGTGTGTGTGTGTGTGTGTGTGTGCAAGCGCTCAATTAATTGGCTGTATGTCGCGAGCCAACAGACTATAAATGGTTAATAATAACAGGTTAACAATGTTGATTCTCAAATTCCGCTGTTAAGCAACAATCAATCTAAAATATGAAAATAAAGTATAACAACATAAAAGCACGAGGCCTACAGGTGCATATGTAGGTCTGTCAGTTATAGCTCTGGAGAATCTGTGCAACAGGTTTACAAAGTTAACTACAGTATTGTGAAGGGTAGTGAAGTAGTAGCGACTGTAAGGAATTAAACTGCTTGAAGTGGTATGTAGAAGCAAAGAAAACAGTTGTTGATGTTAAAAATGATGAAGGATGAGCTTCGCAAAATAACACCAACAATAATGTATATAGCTGGATGTGCCTAAATCTGAGTTTCGAAGAATTATAAGTGGGGAACGTTTGTGATGGCGTGTGGCCTCGCTACGCACCTGACTAGTGAAATAATGTGTTCCGGCAGCGAGTCCTCGACATGACAGACCGCCACCTCTGCTCTCGGGGGACAGAGTCGCGTGGCAGCGCAGGCGACGCCCCGCAGCCATCATAAACACGGCAGGCTGCCGAGTCAGGCGAACTTCCTTCCAGAGTCACCGCGCTCTGTGTTCCTGCAGAACGGAACGTCTAACATGAGGACATCGTAATATACACTCCTGGAAATTGAAATAAGTACACCGTGAATTCATTGTCCCAGGAAGGGGAAACTTTATTGACACATTCCTGGGGTCAGATACATCACATGATCACACTGACAGAACCACAGGCACATAGACACAGGCAACAGAGCATGCACAATGTCGGCACTAGTACAGTGTATATCCACCTTTCGCAGCAATGCAGGCTGCTATTCTCCCATGGAGACGATCGTAGAGATGCTGGATGTAGTCCTGTGGAACGGCTTGCCATGCCATTTCCACATGGCGCCTCAGTTGGACCAGCGTTCGTGCTGGACGTGCAGACCGCGTGAGACGACACTTCATCCAGTCCCAAACATGCTCAATGGGAGACAGATCCGGAGATCTTGCTGGCCAGGGTAGTTGACTTACACCTTCTAGAGCACGTTGGGTGGCACGGGATACATGCGGACGTGCATTGTCCTGTTGGAACAGCAAGTTCCCTTGCCGGTCTAGGAATGGTAGAACGATGGGTTCGATGACGGTTTGGATGTACCGTGTACTATTCGGTGTCCCCTCGACGATCACCAGTGGTGTACGGCCAGTGTAGGAGATCGCTCCCCACACCATGATGCCGGGTGTTGGCCCTGTGTGCCTCGGTCGTATGCAGTCCTGATTGTGGCGCTCACCTGCATGGCACCAAACACGCATACGACCATCATTGGCACCAAGGCAGAAGCGACTCTCATCGCTGAAGACGACACGTCTCCATTCGTCCCTCCATTCACGCCTGTCGCGATACCACTGGAGGCGGGCTGCACGATGTTGGGGCGTGAGCGGAAGACGGCCTAACGGTGTGCGGGACCGCAGCCCAGCTTCATGTAGACGGTTGCGAATGGTCCTCGCCGATACCCCAGGAGCAACAGTGTCCTTAATTTGCTGGGAAGTGGCGGTGCGGTCCCCTACGGCACTGCGTAGGATCCTACGGTCTTGGCGTGCATCCGTGCGTCGCTGCGGTCCGGTCACAGGTCGACAGGCACGTGCACCTTCCGCCGACCACTGGCGACAACATCGATGTACTGTGGAGACCTCACGCCCCACGTGTTGAGCAATTCGGCGGTACGTCCACCCGACCTCCCGCATGCCCACTATACGCCCTCGCTCAAAGTCCGTCAACTGCACATACGGTTCACGTCCACGCTGTCGCGGCATGCTACCAGTGTTAAAGACTGCGATGGAGCTCCGTATGCCACGGCAAACTGGCTGACACTGACGGCGGCGGTGCACAAATGCTGCGCAGCTAGCGCCATTCGACGGCCAACACCGCGGTTCCTGGTGTGTCCGCTGTGCCGTGCGTGTGATCATTGCTTGTACAGCCCTCTCGCAGTGTCCGGAGCAAGTATGGTGGGTCTGACACACCGGTGTCAATGTGTTCTTTTTTCCATTTCCAGGAGTGTAGTTCCGTTCAATTCTGGCCTCTTTTCTCTTCAGTTCAAGAACGACCTTTACCTAATCAGCGGAAAACCTCTTTGTTCATCATGACCGTAAATTTTCAAGTTATGAAACTTGGTTGTGATGCACCTTAAAGCCCTCACCCTGTAGACGATCGAACAGTTTGTTCGATTTGGTGCGTTTTTCAAGTCATTTGGTTGGTTGGTTGGTTGTTTCGGGGAAGGAGACCAGACAGCGTGGTCATCGGTCTCATCGGATTAGGGAAGGACGGGGAAGGAAGTCGGCCGTGCCCTTTGAAAGGAATCATCCCGGCATTTGCCTGGAGTGATTTAGGGAAACCACGGAAAACCTAAATCATGATGGCCGGACGCGGAATTGAACCGTCGTCCTCCCGAATGCGAGTCCAGTGTCTAACCACTGCGCCACCTCGCTCGGTGTCATTTGGAAGTAGGCTGCTCTGTTTAAAAGCTTTTGTCAAACAAACAATGTGTTTGACGTGCTGAAGAGATACTTTGACTGACGACGTATTTGTCAAACAAGTTTGACCGTTCACACTTGCTTCGTCAAACAAAAGCCTACTATACTACGTGTCAGACTTCAGAGATGGTGGACAATACACGCGTTGTTATTGTTTCGCAGGGCATTTTGTGAAAACACTTATTGGTTCATCCCGCTGAAATGTGAGTTTCCACAATTGTGGACACCAAAAACGTAGGATTAATAAATGACAGGATATTACGAAAACTGTAGACGTGTTGCGCTTTCATCATAATCATATAACGGATGAAGAGATAAAGGAGAAAAGTTAACATTTGGAGCATGATGAATGATGAAGTCGTGTGAGTAGGGCCTCCCGTCGGGTAGACCGTTCGCCGCGTGCAAGTTGCTCGATGTGACGCCACTTGGGCGACTAGCGCGTCGGTGGGGATGAAATGATGATGATTAAGACAACACAGCAGACAGTCCCTGAGCGGAGAAAATCACCGGTACAGCTGGGAATCGAACTCGACCCTTTAGGATTGACATTCTGTCACGCTGACTACTCAGTTTCCGTGGGCGGACTCGAGCATGATGTTTAAGCGAGAGTGCAACAAAATAAGGAGACAAAAGACTCCTGTTCTTCCACACTCGATTTATATGTGACCACTTTTTGATGCTCTTGAATAAGCCGACATTTTTAGAAAATCAAGTAGAATCTGTAATAGGAATTAGTGCTGTCAGATATCTCAAAGTTATAGATAATGATTGAGCAATTGTAACACATTTTCGCGTAAATGTGTCTTCTTTTCAATATGAGGGAAAATTAATTCGAACTAGTTATTCAAATTTTGAGTATCAAATGGCTTTGAGCACTATGGGACTTAACAGCTGAGGTCATCAGTCCCCTAGAACTTGGAACTACTTAAACCTAACTAACCTAAGGACATCACACACATCCATGCCCGAGGCAGGATTCGAACCTGCGACCGTAGCAGTCGCGCGGTTCCGGACTGAGCGCCTAGAACTTCACGGCCACACCGGCCGGCTTTGACTATCCATTCGGAGGAAGTTGATGGAGGCAGTAGGTTCTGTGTGTAGTATTACGACATTGTAAAATGTTTTTTACTATTCCTTAGCCGGCCGCTGTGGCCGAGTGGTTAAGGCGGTTCAGTCCGGAACCACGTGGCTGCTACGGTCGCACTTTCGAATCCTGCCTCAGGCATGGACATGTATGATACCCTTAGGTTAGTTAGGTTTAAGTAGTTCTAAGTTCTACGGGACTGATGACCGCAGACGTTAAGTCCCATAGTGCTTAGAGCCATTTCAACCATTTACCATTCCTTGGACCAGAGTCTTGTTTCCATTTTCTTTATACACAGTGCTCAAGTCGATATAAGACATGCACATTGAATGTGGTGGAGGGCGGGGGGGGGGGGGGGGGGAGGCGGAGAATGGAAAGCAAAAAAGAAAGCCTATTGATGTCATCTACATCGGAACTTTATGCAGAATCTGCGGCGACGAGCGAAAATGCGTTCTGGACCGGAATTCGTAACCGGAGTCTCTCGATTACCAAGCAGTTGCGTTAACCACTGCGCCATCCGGACACAATACTTGTCTTCATTGCCCGGATTATCTCGGCTCGCCTTTCGGTCGACCCACATCCCCACCGACCGCCACCTTTGCACTGTCCCTTTCTGTGTCTTCCACGCTCGCTACTTTGAGATTCCTACGGAGGTCGAACATAGTTGTGCATCTACCCTGAAGGTTGTGGATTCGTTTCCCATCGAGGCTACTCAGTTATATTTATTCGTGATGTCTGCCCTTTAGGACATGCCTCTACTAGGGTTTTAGCTCCACATTCAAAATGGTGGTGAGGTGGAGCCGCATCTTATAGTAGCGACAGTACCCTTCGTACCACCAAACGAGCGTCTTCCAGCAGGGGAGGTAGGGCCTCCCGTACATCCCCCTTCACCTGTGAGGCGCTGTGGGAGGATAACTAGTCCCACGAGACGTTCGCAAATAGTCACCGCCCACTAACTGCAGAAAAACCGGTGCTGATGGTTCGCTGCCGTCATATCGTGTGAATTCTCCATAGTTCATACATGAGTGTTGTGAATGTTGGCGGTACCGCACTCGTAAAGGTAGCTTCATCTGCTAGTAGGGTGGATGACAGAAATCCCAGCACCGTGGCGGCCTGTGCGATGAAAGCGCGAAAAAACGAATTCTGTGGAGGCAAGATCTGCATCGTTGTAATACGGATAGAAGCAGTTGTCGTGGAGAATGTTCCACACGATCGTCTGACTTACCCCATGCCCGTGGGACGCCTAGCTGGTGGTTATATTGGGGTCACCTTTAAGTAGGTGTAGCCGGCCGGAATGGCCGAGAGGTTCTAGGCGCTACAGTCTGGAACCGCGCGACCGCTATGGTCGTAGGTTCGAATCCTGCCTCGGGCATGGATGTGTGTGATGCCTTAGGTAAGTTCTAGGGGACTGATGACCTCAGAAGTTAAGTCCCATAGTGCTCAGAGCCATTTGAACCACTTTTAAGTAAGTGTACCTCTTTGTAACGCATTTCCAGCCGTATGTCCATGTAACGTGTTGCTCCTTGTCTTCTCAGGGAGCGTCTCTTGGATTTTCCCCATTTAGCAAAATCACGCTGTGTATTATGAAAACTTCATCTTTATTTTACTCTTTACTTGGAAGCAAAATCCCAGGGAAAATCTCAACAGACCTCCACTTCGCCATCCAATAAGCTCTCGCTTGACACGACAATAAGAATAATGAAAGTGGCAGGTATAAAAAGAATTTTTTGGTGTACAAGGTGGATGTTTTGTGATACAGCAAGTTTCAGGAAAAGGAAATATAGGGAGACTGTACCAGCTAAGAGTAGTGGAAAAGAGGAAGATCTGCTTGGACAGAAGGAGGTACAAGGGGAACGAGCGCCTAAAGAAATCATGGTAATTCTTACAGTTGCTACAGTAGATACGTCATTAACTGTCTTCTAAAGCTGGAGATATTATACAGTTGTCTAATATAATGCGGGAGGTTATTCCAGAGTCGCGTCCCGCTACTGAGAAAAAGTTCGAGGAATTTACTGAACGACTGAATGAAACAGAAACGATTTTGTTTTGATGGATACGGGTATTTCTGCCGTGTTATTCAGAGATGAGCATTAAGATCCGGAAGAGATATGGAGACGGTGTTCGTAGATAAGACAGTAGAGAAGACAGAGGGTATGGATATCTATGCGATTGTCAGCATGTGGCCAAGAGAGCTATGCAAGTGATGGTGAAATATGATTAAAGAATCGAACATTACAGATATAACCAGCATTGGTACTCATAACCAGTTCCACGGGTCTTGAGCTTTCCTGAGAAAGGCCTTGCCCGATAACATCGCTGTAATCGATAACTCGAGCTATAAATGTTTTTTTTTTTTTTTCAGGACAAGATAGAAGAGGTTTTTATATTTTTGTAGGACATGGGGAGAGGCTGATGCCTTCTATCACATTCCAGTTACGTGCTCAGTCCAAATTAGATTTTTATCAGTTATTATTACTATACTCTTTGCTGAAGGAGGGAAGTTGATATTTGTCCCATTTAGGGTGAAAGATGGTAGAGATTCCTATATTTCGGGCTAATGAGCCTAGAGTTACGAACTGTAGCGCTTGGGTTTTCGATGGGTTGAACTTTAACTCTACATCCTTCGACCTTTCTGATAATGGACACGTGCCAGCACTGGGTTGTCGATAGTTGTTTTCAGGTTTATTGGTGTTGCATTTAAACATGACTGGAGGTCGTCAGTATGTGCCGAGTGTTCCAAAACTAATCGTTCATAGTAAAACAGAACGTAGAGAACATCAAAACAAATGTACTTAGTTATGGTAGAGAAAGTTCCTGACGGAAATTTCTTCTGCTGGGGACGATTTACACAGACGTAGTTTAGCATCCTAATTACAGCAGTGGCATTCACAGGAGCTGCTCGAATGCGCCACCATTGGCCTGTATTCGAGCAGTAAATCGTCGGACCATCGACTGTCGTGCTCGTTTACGGATTTCTGGCATGTCTGCAATGGTACCATCTGCGAAGGCAATCATAGCGACGAGGTCTTCTACTGTTTCCACAACCGTTTCATACACGAGCTGCATCACGTGCCTCCAGGGGACAAAATCCAGGCACGTGAAGTCAGGTGACCAGCATGACCGTGCCATAGGGTCACCTACATCTACGTGATTACTCTGCTGTTCACAATAATGTGCCTGGAAGACGGTTCCATGACCCACCTTCAATCTGTCTGTCTACCGTTCCACTCTCGAACGGCGCGCGGGAAAAACGAACACTTAACTTTTTCTGTGCGAGCCCTGATTTCTCTTATTTGATCGTGATGATAATTTCTCCGTACGTAGATGGGTGCCAACAGAACGTTTTCGTAATCGGAGGAGAAAACTGGTGATTGAAATTTCATGAGAAGATCCCGGCGTAACGAAAAACGCGTTTGTTTTACTGATTGACTCATCATCTCACGTACCATTTCTGTGGCACTATCTCCCCTATTTCGCGATAGTACAAAACGAGCCGCCCTTCTTTGAACTTTTTCGGTATCCGTAAGTCCTACCTGATGCGGATCCCACACTGCATAGCAATACTCCAGAATAGGGCGGACAAGTGTGGTGTAAGTAGTCTCTTTAGTAGACATGTTGCACCTTCTAAGTGTTCTTTCAACGAATCGCACTCTTTGGTTTGCTCTACCCACAACATTATCTATGTGATCGTTCCTATTTAGGTTATTTGTTACTGTAATCCCTAAGTATTTAGTTGAATTTACAGCCCTAAGATTTGTGTGAGTTATCGAGTAATCGAAATTTAGCGGATTTCTTTTAATACCCATTTGAATAACTTCACACTTTTCTTTATTTAGGGTCAATTGCCACTTTTCGCACCATACAGATATCCTAACTAAATCATTTTGCAATTATTTTCGGTCATCTGATGACTCTACAAGACGGTAAATGACAGCATCATCTGCAAACATTCTAAGACAGCTACTCAGATTGTCTCCTATGTCGTTAATATAGATCAGGAACACTAGAGGGCCTATAACACGTCCGCCGGCTGGGGTGGCCGAGCAGTTCTAGGCGCTACAGTCTGGAACCGCGTGACCGCTATGGTCGCAGGTTCGAATCCTGCTTCGGAAATGTATGTGCGTGATGTCCTTAGGTTTGTTAGGTTTAAGTAGTTCTAAGTTCTAGGGGACTGATGACCTTAGAAGTTAAGTCCCTAGTGCTCAGAGTCATTTGAACCATTTCGTTTTTTTTTTTTTATAACACGTTCTTGGGGAACCCGGATATTACTTCTGTTTTACTCGATGACTTTCCGTCTATTACTACGGACTGTGACCTTTCTGACAGGAAATCACGAATCCAGTCGCACAACTGCAGTGATATTCCATAGACATGCAGTTTGGTTACAAGACGCTTGTGAAGAACGGTGTCGAAAGCCTTCTGGAAATCTAAAAATATGGAATCAATTTGATATCCCCTGACGGTAGCACTCTTTGCTTCATGAGTATAAAGAGCTAGTTGTGTTTCGCAAGAACAATAATTTCTGGGGGCTGGGTTGGGTTGTTTGGGGGAGAACGCCAAACATCGAGGTCATCGGTCTCATCGGATTAGGGAAGGGCGGGGAAGGAAGTTGTAATGTTGATGCACTAATTTCTTCTGAAAGCGGTGCTGATATTCAAGACAATAAAAGCGGGTTAAAAGCCGTGAGCTATCTGGGTAAGTTAACCTTGCATTACTGACTAACTGTTTCAGCAGCTTACCAAATTTCCAACCAGACTAAAATTAATTATAATCTTTTAATAATCGTCTTACGACAACCGGTGATATATATATATATATATATATATATATATATATATATATATATATATATATAAAGACAATTTAAATAAAAAGAAATAAATCAGTTTACATTTTGACATTTATTTTAACATTGATCATTGTTCCGTTAAAATTTCAGCATATTATATTCATAACTAAACTGGTGCCTTATTTAGGATTGTGAAAATGTGAGTTTGTAATCTTACGGAACACATCAAATATGGAGCCAAGATTAGGAGACTGCATACAACACTGCATTCATAAAATAACACACGAAGAACGTTGAAGCATATGCAACAGGAAATTAACCACAACCAATCGATTCAATTTTCACCCAAAGAAGTTACGTTCGTAGCGCAATCCTGTTCGTCATGAAATTACCACACACTGGTATACTAAATTCAAACTAACTCTCTGTGAAATCTTCCCGAAAAGAATATCTGAGGCCTACTTTGATGATTACAGCACATGCTTCACGTGCTCAACTTGGTTTACACAAAGAGTGTAACTCCACAATAATTTTGATAGTTAAAATAAATTACATCGAAACACAAATTACAAAAGAAAAACCTCGAACTGGTTACTATCGTCTTACTATTAACCTGATGGGTCATACAATTGTATAAGCACGTGGTACTGGTCTCACAAAGTACACCCCACGTGGGTTGAACATAAAGAAAAGTTGCTATATTGAAAAATATTGTCAAGACGAGACGTTATAATCTCACGCACATTCGCATTTAAGATTGATGATCTTAGAGTTACGGATCATCCACACGTGGTTCCACTTTATTCACAAAGTAGTGACAAAGCAACTACTGGAAGATATTCTGGACTTCACACTCGAATTACACTGCGTTGCAATTTAAGACAACATTAGATATTTTAGATCTAAATCTGAAATAAAGATGATTAAATTTTCAGTTAGGCTGAACTTAAGAAATCTATTGTCCTACGGACTTAGCAGAGACGCGCTTAGCCGGAGGTCTTACCACTTCAGACGCTCGCCGCGGACAGACTGCCTGGGCCCCTATTGTGGGTGCTTAACAAATACAAACGGAAGTGACCAGAGAGGCAGCTTCCTATACCATAATGACAAGGGATGGACTGGACCATACTAAGAATAGAAACCTCTTAGCTTTTAGAAAGCGTAGCTACCTGTTCCGACTGTTCTCTAGCAGACAGGCTTGTCTGCAACCATCAAGCATGCAACTAGAAATACATTTGCTCATTCATCCTTTCACACAGAAGGAAGGGGGATGACAGTATCTTATCATATACAGTATATAAAAGAAAGCGGATCTAGGTTCCGTATGAAACTGTGTGACATTAATTACATATAAACTGTGTTTTAAAGTGTAGTAGTGTGACAGATCGTTCTTGTTTATGTGTAAAAGTAACACGTTCCACTACTCAGTCCCCTCCCAGATAGAGTCAGAAACACCACAGTAAATTTGGAAGTGGAATTTGTGCCGTAAATGACAACAGATTTAAGAAATTATCATGAAAGGAATCCAACAGAGACCTTTCAAAGTCGGCCGTGTTCTTTCAAACACTATCCTGGCATTTGCCTGGAGCGATTTAGGGAAATCACGGAACACCTAATCAGGATGACCGGACACGGGATCGAACCGTAGTCCTCTTAAATGCGAGTCCAGTGTGCTAACCACTGCGCCACCTAGTTAGGTGATGCTTTCTGAATCCGTGCTGACTATGTGTCAATAAATCGTTTTCTTCGATATACTTCATCATGTTCGAATACAGTATATGTTCCAAATCGCTACTGCAAGTCGACGTTAGTGATATAGGCCTGTAATTCAGCGGATTACTCCTACTTCCCTTTTTGGGTATTGATGTGACTTGAGCAATTTTCTAGTCTTTAGGTGGGGAACTTCCTGTGAGCGAGTGGTTGTATATAAATGCTAAATATGGAGCTATTTTGTCAGCATACTCTGAGAGGATCCTGACTGGTATACAATCTGGACGGAGGCCTTGCTTCTATTAAGCGATTTAAGCTATTTCGTTACTCCGAGGATATCTACTTCTACGTTTCTCATCTTGGCAGTTGTTATTGATTGGAATTCAGGAATGTTTACCTGGTCCGATCCATCGATTCTTGAAGGTGGCTCTCAGATGATTTCCCACAGCAACGCTGACATAGGCTGTCGTCCCATCGTGCAGAAAGTACATCCATCTAACATCCAGATGTAGATCTTCTGGCAGTTTTGGCAACACATGTTCGACAAAGATGCGATATCTTCGTCCATTGAGGCTGAATGGAACAATGTATGGTCCAAACTCACTATCACCGAGAAATGCCAGCCCACACTTTAACACCAAATGATGAGCACGTGGTCGAAGGCCTCGTGAATTCGCAACTATCCAGACTTGAGAATAGTGGATACTGAAACAGCCTTCGCGAGTAAACAAAGCCTTGACAATTTACAGGACCTCGCTCAGAGATGCAGGGCAGTCAGTTTTAAAACCCATTATGCGAATTGCACGCTTTGGGGGAACTTGTCAGTTGCTACGTGCTGAGATGGAAAGAATGAAGCTGCTGATCAAGTAACACATTACACACAAGGCTATATCTGACGCCAAGGATGTGTACAATACGTAGTGCACCTGTAGGTGGAGTGTCTTCAAATGTCACAGAATTTCGTCTTCCATTTCGGGATTTTGCACTCTTTGATACCAACGTGCGTCATGGATACTTACACGGAAAGTACTTATGCTACGTAGCAGGAGATTCTGACTTCCAAATGTTTGGTGTTGTAGAACCCATAAACTGAGAAAGTACTGTCGAAAATCTCTCACTGCAACTCGTCCATTTCCATTCATAGAGCCGTATAACAAATGCATGTCTGCCATTTCAGCAGACTAAACTGCTCCAGGTTCACTGTTGCTGACACAAGGCGGTGATGACTACGAGTGAATCGATGTTGTTTACAGGGAAGTCACAATTGTTGTCACAAGTTGGTGAAGCTTGCGAAACAGTCGGTAGATTTCCAAGCAGACCTCGGAGCCAGCCATCCATACTCAGACCAGTTTTGAATGCCGGTACGAATTTCCACTCAACGACACCGACAAAACAGTTTACGACAGCACCACTAACAAAATGTTCCCTAACATGACTTCAGAGACCACAAGTTCTTCATCAAAGTATATTTGTTTTGATGTTCTCTACCTCCTGTATTAATCTGAACGAATAATTTCGAAACGTCCTGTATGCAGTATTTGTGGTAGGAGAAAACTGTTGACACGTCATTTATGTACTGTAGGACCTAATACCGAACCCTGGGGAATACCTAATACTACTTGCCTCCGTTGTGACTTCATAGTGCCGGACATGACGCAATGTGGCGAGACATCAGGTATTAAGTTAAATGCTTCAACTGCACTTGGCGAGAAATTTAGACTGCTATGTTTGACAAGTAAAATGTCGGAGTGCACAGTGTCAGAAGATTTGCTGAAATCTAAGAAGCACGTAACAGTTGCTTCTTGTGCATCCATGGCAAGCTTCACGTCATCTGCTACTGTTACTAAGGCAGATATTGTGCTGCAAAGTTTTCGGAAACCTGATTGCTATTCATCTAATAGGTTGTTTTGTAGTTAGGTAGTTTGTTAACTTGCCGTGCTAAGTCCTTGGACAGTGCTACGTCAACGTCCTTTTTAGCCAGAGACTTAACTACTTCCTAGTTCTATGGCTCAGGGAAAACAACTGTAGTTAAGAAGTGGTTGAAGATGTCTGTTATAGTGGGCAATAGTGGGTCAGTAATAAGCTTCATCTTTTGGACTGTGATACAATCATGTCCAGCGGATGCTGATCTGATACGCACTATGGCTTTCCTGACGGTCCGGCAAGTAACTTGCTTTAGGTAGAATTTTTCATGGCCACAGTCGTTCATCTGCATGAAGTGATCAGTGAGTCTCTACGTCTATGTGATTCAATTGCGTTTGTAGCTGATGTGAAGTACCAGTGCAGTCCTTCGGCGGGGACAATGAAATCAGTTGCAGCTTTTGCTTCGACTATACCAAGCCCAACAGGATAGGACAGCTGGTCTTTTTCCGTTGTCGATTAATGTATGGGCACACCCGAGCTTTGTATTTCTCACTGTTTGACTGACTCTGCTCCGCTTCTGCTTGTAAACAAAATTATTTTCAGGCATGGGGCGTATTTGTGTGCCCGATGTGCAGTTTCTCTGAGCCTCAAGAGCTCATTTGCTTCTTCAGTTAGCCAAGATGCAGCTTCCTTCTTACTTTTCAGGTTTTTAAGGGAGGATATTTGTCATACAGGGGGCATCCAATAAGTAATGCAACACATCATTTTCTGAAAATTTATTCGGATTCCAGTCGACCATATTATTCCCCATTCTTTTGGATACAAAACTTACAAAATTCTATTTTAAACGTAATCTCTGTTCAGTGTGAATTACACCACCTTACTGGAAGGGCCTGTATGCCAAAATGGTACCTCTGTACTGCTCTATGAATAGCCTCCGTATCATGCACTTACTACCTCCCGCGGAGTAAATCCTTCATTAGGCCAAACATTCAAAAGTCGGGTGCGTGAGACCCGGGTTGTAGGATAGATGAGGAAGAACAGTGTAGTGAAGCTTTGTCAGCTCCTCTCGAGTGAGCAGCCCTGTGTGAGGCCTTGCGTTGTCATGGAAAAGGAAATGTTCGTTTCCATTTTTGTGGCGACGATCACGCATAAGTTCAAATGGTTCAAATGGCTCTAAGCACTATGGGACTTAACATCTGAGGTCACCATCCCCTAGACTTAGAACTACTTAAACCTAACTAACCTAAGGACATCATACACATCCATGCCCGAGGCAGGATTCGAACCTACGACCGTAGCAGCAGCGCGGTTCCGGACTGAAGCGCCTAGAACCGCTCGGCCAAAGATCGTTTAAGTCGTTTCTTCAATCTCCTGAGGGTAGCACACTACACTTCAGAGTTGGTGGTTGCACCATGAGGCAGATCTCCAAACAGAATAACCGCTTTCAGAGTATCGAAGTCCGTCGCCTGGAATTTACTGACAGGGTGCGGCTTTGAAATTTTTCTTCTGAGGAGAGGTAGTGTAGCGCCACTCCATGGATTGTCGTTTTGTTTCCAGTTCGAAGTGATGAACCTACGTTTCATCGCCTGTGACGACATTCGACAAAAAAGTGTCACGCGAAAACTACTCCACAGAGATGATCTTTTGTTGCTTTTATGTTCTCCTGTTAGGCAGTGAGGAACTCAGCAGAGAAATACCTTTGAGAACCCCAAATAGTGGGTGTGATGAAGACAGACGCCTCGCCCAACGACGATCAGTGCGTTTGTTCACTGCTAGATCTCCTTAAAAATTCTGCAAGTGCCTATGAATATCTTCGATGATCTGGTTTTTCATCAAAAGAAACTCAATGACAGCTCTCTGCTAGAAACGCACCTTCGGTACAGGCGCAATTTTGAAGGCTATATAAAGCACTGCCACCTATCGGAACTTCATGGGACTAAAGGTCCTGAAGCGGCCATAATCCATGGTGTGCCACAGCAAATTCTGCATTTTTTCAACTGATAGTGGCCGAGGATAAAATTTATTGCATTATTTATTGAACACCCCTCATATTATCTGATTTTCGTAAATATTTATTCAGAGCGCCCTGAAATTCCTGGGGTTTTACATGTTTTATGTGTAATCCCGAGTTGTCCGTTTTCATATTTATTCAGTGTCCTTTATCCGCTCCTATGTTTAGTTAAAAATGCTTTGTGAATATTGTAGCTACCATGTATGGCCAGTTTGCTAAATGAATTTGTGAAGTGTGGTAGGCAGAGAGCACGTTCAGTAGAGGCGACGGAGGCGGGCTCCTCATTGTAAAAGCCCTGCGATAACAAAACTTCTTAATAGTTCTTTAATTGTTGGTTTGGCAGGTGATTAATTCCTTGTACTTACTGTTTAAAGAGATGCCAAAGAGATGCAAACAGAATATCTGAAAGAGCTATTAGGGAAAGTAGAGATTGAAAATAGTGAACTGAGCACTCAGTACAGGGAGCTGCAAGAACAAGTTAGGGAATTTACCACAAAGGTGACGGAGAAACCATAAAATCAAGCCCAGCCATTTGCATATGCAGCAACCCGGACATCTTAACCCAAAACAAAATAGGCAAAGCGTGTCGAAGTGGCTAAATCCAAACAAGCCGCAACACTGTTCATCAAATCAACAGCCAATCAAGATGCAAAATCAGCCAGGCAAACACTGACGCAAAAGATAAATCGTAGAAAAGAGGACTTACGTATCAAATCAGTTCTAGCAACAGTTATCGTAAATTGTGGAAAAGACGAAAGAACTGAGCACCATCGTATGTGAAGGTCTCAGAAAATGAGAGCCCCTAATTATAGTCCACAGAGTCCCTGACACAATCACTGACAACGAATCTTTCGTGAGTCTCTATGACCAGAACCGAAACAACGAAACGTGTAGAGAAGAGTTCGAGCAAGACGTGAAATTCGTTTCATATCAGGTCCCATAGGGTGTGGCTACAACCATCAGGTTCTACAGGTGTCAGAAAAACTTTATTGGAACCTCACCAAAAGAAGTCTACTTTAACATCGAGTCACTTAATGTCAAAGATTTCACCGCTGTGAGTCAATGTTATAAGTGCTGCGACTATGGTCACTCCACCAAAACATGTAGAAACCAAGAAGCTATATGCGCCAAATGTGGCCAAGCCGGCAACAAAAAGTTCGAATGTAGGACCATGAAACCCATAGCATGTACTCCCTGTAGAAACAGGAGAAGACAATGCAATAAGTCAAAAGGAGGAGAGTGTCAGATGTACAGACAGTTACTAGACAAGCTCATAGACAGTACTGATTATGGTAATTAATCAATACACAGTGAACAACATTCAGAATGAAAACGTACACGACACTACTTCAAGGAAGCACAAATCTGCGTCCACTAGGAGCAGAACCATCCGGCGTGCCATCTCATGGTGCCGACAGCTGGACCCACTACCGGACAGCGCATACAATAACGATCATATACCCGCACCATTACGGACAACAGCGCTAGCGGAGAGTTACGCAAACACAATGGAGTACAATGACGACATGACCTTAAATGAATCGATACACAACGAGGTACCAAAACTAATAAAGAAATAGATGTTCTCCTGGATTAATTTTCAAACCTCGTTAAACCAAAGAATAGAGGAGCTAGAGGACGAGTTAATAAATGATCCAGAACACTCTGATAGCGGTGGAAACCACACCGCCGATTCAACAACAGCCTTGAGAACAGGCAATCCAAACACTAGACCCAACGTGAGACAACACACAAAATACACAAGTATCGAAAACCAAACACTATAAATATCAAGTAAGAAGGGTTCAAATGGTTCAAATGGCTCTGAGTACTATGGGACTTAACAGCCATGGTCATCAGTCCCCTAGAACTTAGAACTACTTAAACCTAACTAACCTAAGGACAGCACACAACACCCAGCCATCACGAGGCAGAGAAAATCCCTGACCCCGCCGGGAATCGAACCCGGAAACCCGAGCGTGGGAAGCGAGAACGCTACCGCACGACCACGAGATGCGGGCAAGTAAGAAGGGAAGTAAATACGATACAAGCAGGTGTGAGCGCTACATAAGACCTGTGGCTTTTGTATCAGGCGGACTACCGAACACGGAAACAATACCATCAAGTCCTGTGAGCAAACAATATGTTACAGAATGCAACAACAACAAAAATGGCCAGAAAGAGACGGTAGAAAAGGGAGACACAGACATCAAAACATCCACGCATGAAGTCCTACTGACCCCAAAATCACAACCGGAGACTGTGAATACACAAAAGATAATACATTATGGAAAAAAAGGTAGTGACGATGAAAACGAAAATTATGATGAATACAGGTGTCCAACTGATGCCTGTAACATACATAATCAAAACACACCATCAGATGGGACCACCGCAACAGTATCCGGTACACCCCCAGTAGGACAGTCTGCCGCCATTGCACAATCCAACAACGCCAAGAAACAGCAAAGCATTAGCCCTCCCCCCCCCCCCACTCCCTCAACGTCCAATTCTCAATCTTACAACAACAAACCGAATCAGAAGAAACCTACTCCAAGTGTAGCAGCTGGTATCGTAACACCAGTAAAACCACACAAAAAGATTCCACTACAGAGGGCACAAAGCATTTTTAGAACTTTTCGTTTGACAAAAGAGGTGATTTATGCGTGTCACGTAGTGAGGGTAGTGTAACAGCAAGATACACGGCACACGCCACAAAATGAAGACCTCAGCACACCACCCAACGCCAGAGTTATGTCCCAGTGTGCCGGCACGAGCTCCAACGCACCCACCACCAATGGCGTCATTGCGACAACAACCACGTCTGTCCCAGAGATGCTCTCACCCAGCACCAGCCCGATGGCATCTAGTACCACAAAAGCAGCGCCCATCGCAGCCAAGAATATCTTTAATTATAGTGACTTAGAAATTAACATTAAGTTAAGTAGATTAGAAAGAAAGGAAATATTACAGGCGGCTCGAAAAATGCTGCTTAGGCAGTTGCATCCAAAGGGTGACTCTATCTGTTTCCACAACTACGGAACGAGCCGACAGTCACCCTTAAGACGGAAAGCATACCAAACGACCCGGACCATTTGTTAGACTTAATGATACAAGTATGTATACGAAGAGGAAAAACCATTTGACATGGATAAGATTTATGCCGACCACGTCAGGGCACACGGACTGACGTACCTCGACTATACGCAAACTGCTAGCTAATGCCACGTACACGTTAAACGCCCATAGCATCACTAATCAACATTCTTCATCTGAATGCAATGAGGAGCAAGCAAGTTAGTGATGAACTCCCCAAAATAGTTAAAGATCTAAACATAGATATCCTGTGTCTACAAGAGCCATACACCATCAAGGCAAACTGACATGGTTCCCGACAAGTCTGATAAACATAACCAGTAGTCAGAACAGCAAGGCAGCAGTTTCCGTATTAAATAAACATATAAATATTATTAAAATAACCGAATTATGTAATGAACGCTTGGTAACAGTTGAACTTTCATACCAAGGAGATATATGGATAATTGCTTCACTGTGTGCCCAATGCAGTCATTCCATAGAACACTATGCAAATTATATAAAGCTAAAAGCCGAATACGCACGAGGTAAGAAGGTTCTCATACGCTCGGACATAGACGCCCGGTCCACCCCGTGGAATTCCAACACAACAGATGACAGAGGGCGCATAATAAACGCCATACGCTGACAGTACTCAACGTAGAAGGTAAAAGCCGACACACATTGGTCATGACGGATCGAGAAGCAATATACACATCACACTCGTAAATAACGCTGCCAGAGAACGCATACCGGACTGGAAAGTACAAGACCACATTACTGTCAGTGAGCGCAAGGCAATCACTTTCAGACTAACAAGACCAAACAACACAACTAACACAGTACACACCCAACATTTACTAATCCATAAAGCTGACGAGGAGAGAGTAAGAGGAATAGAACAAGCCGGAAACCTTGAAACCATCGACGGAAGCATTGACTTCAAGGCACACATGCTTACCGATCTCATCACAAAAGCACAAAATACATCCATGCCAAAAACACAGAACACAAAACGCACCCAAATACCACTAACAAATAAACTGACGGACTAAAACAAGAAACTCGAAGAGCGAGACGACTAAATCAAGGGTCAATAGCAGATAGAGATAGACAAACAGGACTGAAAGCATATAGGCTCGTAAAAGACCAGTTAAAAAACGAATTGTTTAAAACGTAAACAACACTGGGACAGACATGTGGCATTGCAGATACAAACATTTCGGGGAACCATACAAAATAACTACTAAAAAAATAAAGAGCCCACTAGTTCTGTGAACGCTAAGACATGATGACGGCGCGATGACAAAGGGATGGAGGCAAACAGCACAATTCCTGCTGCACAAGCTCCTACCTGATGACGCCGCCAACACTGACACACACCAATAAGTGAACCTGCGAGATGAACTGAACGCACCATACAATACTGCCACAGTCACCTGTTCTTTTACGCAAGAAGTGGCGATAGCGATCTCAGAGCTCAAAAACGAAAAAGCACCAAGACAAGAGCGAATTCGTTCGGAAGTATTAAAACAGATGATACCACAGATCACCCCATTCCTTACAACTCTGCTAAACGACACTCTACGGCTGGTTCGTGTGCCTACAGTTTGGAGGGTCTCCAAGGCAGTCGTAATAAAGAAGGCAGTTGACAGGGATCCATCAGATCTCAAGTCATATAGGCCTATGTGTCTTATAAATACACTTGCCAAGGTGCAGGAAAAGCTGCTGTGCAGGGATTTTCAAGCGCACAGAGCTCACCATGGCCTAAGTCGAAACCAACTCTGCTTCAGAAAGGGAAAGTCGATTGATGACGCCATCAACCAAGCGTTACAATTTGCCAACAACACCAGGGCTATGCATGCAATGGCGATTATGATTGACACTGCGGGTGCCTTTGATAATCTCTTGTGGCCCGCAGTGTTCAAGAGGCTCAGGAAACTGGAGGTACCCGAAACACTATACAATACTCTATTAGACCACTGTAAGAACAGAGTGGTCGGATGGCAGATGAACGGCCGGAAAGTAATCAAGCGTATTACAAAAGGCTGTCCCCAAGGGTCGATCTGTGGTCCAATCTTCTCGGACATTACTATTGAGTCCCTCCTGCAATTACTGGAGGGAACAGTAACGACAGATGGAGTTGTCGCATTCGCAGACGACCTTTTAGTCGTATTGTCTGCTAACAATAGGTCCCATCTAGAAGAAAGAGCAAATGGAACACTCAAAACAATAGCACAATGGTGTCACAACAACAAACTCAAGATAGCCGATAGCAAAACAACATACACTGCAGTGAAAGGGTCTCTTCAGAGAAATCCTGGGGTAAAAATAGGGAACACAAACGTTAAACGGGCGGTCACGACACGCTATCTTGGGATACACATAGACGAAAAGCAAAATTTCCATGAACACCTGCACATTGTCACAAACAAAGCAGAAAAAAGTACACAAACTGGAAAGACTAAATTCAGATCAATTTAATCTTCCTTTGTCAGTTACACGGACATACCATTCTGCTGTCTTCGAGGCGGTACTTAGCTTCGCCGCCAGCACATGGGTTCACAGACTGAGCCTATCAACAAGCCGGACACTTTACTGACGAGGACAAGAGAGCCGCTTACCCAGACTATCGCCAGCTTTCGGCACCACCTCGCTGGAATCACTCTGTGTGGTTCTCGGAATCTATCCGATAGATAATACGATAATATATAGAACTGCTTTGTACTGACTTAAGGTAGAAGGAACGACCAGGTTCGCAAGATTACTAGAGTGCCAATTGACACTAAACGCCAACTAAAAAATTAGAGGATGGATACCTGACAAGGTGAGCGGGTCACCAGTAATAAGGGCCGCAGGCTAGAACAGTTCTTTCCCGATGTAAGGGAGAGACTTAAACATATCGATCCCAGCCGCGGTATGGTCCACTTCTTAGCAGAACACGGCCCTTATCCCACGCACTTAAGCCGCTTCAGTCTGAGGCAGACACCAACATACACATGTGGGGAAGACGGCTCCCCAGAACATATCGTCTTTTTCTGCAAACGATATACAGACATCAGACGTACACTTAAACCTCAACAATACACCATAGGCGCAGTGCTCAGAGACGAAGACCAATGTTAAACACACTCACTGACGATACATCCAAAGAGCCCTATAGAGAGTATGTCCGAGCCAGGAAAAGAGCCTATATGCAAAGACAGGAAGCAATTCACAGGTTGTAAAACTGCATTGATTCAGACGTGGACTCAGGTGATGACATTGATCCCGACGTGACCTTACATGGAAATGAAGAAATACCCTAAATAAGCGACACAACAGCCTTTAAAAAATTGAAATTCACGATTTGTTATTAGGAAATCTAGAGCAGATGTTAGATTTGGATGAAGAGCTGTGACCGGCGGTCGGTGGCTTGATGGACAATTCCAAGACACTCACCGACATACACACTTGCTGAATGGACATACTTCCACTATCATCTTTCCGATCTTCTGTTTTTATTCTTCCTAAAAACATGGTTGTGGTTTATATTTCGATTTTCCAAAATTTTGTTAATTTCACAAATGTTTACTATCTTTTATCTATCCATCTTAAATGTTAGAATTTTGTTTATTTTAGAAATTTTTTTCCGAATTCATAATATGTGTTAAAGTTATAATATGTCATAACCTTTTCACTGTCTTCATAAATTCCTATCTTCCATTTATAATTCGCTAATTTTAAGATTTTCGTTTCTTAATTACTTTTAAGTTTATAAGGATTTAAAATTTCAACTTTATTAATTCTTTTTAAAAACAAGAAAAAACAAATAAGTATCACATTCTGTACATGTACTATTTCGTATTGTGAAAGTACGAGCTGTAACAAGATGGCATGTCATTTGTAAATGTCAGTAAATAAATGAATAAATGAGTATTGTTTAACCTCAGGGGAATAAGATGGCACAGCCTTTGTTGTTTTTATGCAGTACTGCCTTAAAAAACTAAAAGAATTTTTCGCTTTGGAATACATGTTTTCTTGGCATGGCAACTGCCACCTCCAGTTCCTCACTCTCAACTTTTAACTTGGCAGAGTGGAAAGAACTGTGAGCACAAATGAATAATTGAGTGAAATTTATAGTCACGGTTAGATCTAGAAAATTCATAATCTGATTCGGAAAACGTATATATGACACTTTATAGATGAATCGTGCGCAATGAGCATGCGTATCTCCATCTGATAACCTAACACCTTTCTGAACAAAACATGAAATATGAAGACTGAAAGAGTCATATCGAGCATGATGTGATTAACAGCAAGAAGTCTCCGAATCACCACACGGCCACCTACCTTATAATCTGTAAAGCACGCAAAGAACAACAAAACGTTTCTCCTTGTTTGTACTCACCGCTGTTGTGCTTCGCATCGGCTAACATTACTGTTGAATGCAGCATCAGATTAGAGTTCCTACTCGATATTAAGTGCAAATAGTGGTATCCTTAAACGCGGATTCATCAGTAGCATCGAAATGTAAATAAATCATGTAAGCTTCAGTTCAGTTTATAATTATTTTCAACCTAACCATAATCATTCATACAAGAAAGAGTACAACTTTTTGTACATGCCCCACGTAGAACACAGAGCAACCACATAATAAAGAACTGAAAACAGAAGAAGTCTAGATACATTAGAGAATTCTGGAATCATGTAAATAAACGAGTGTGTGATATGTAAATAAATGAGTGTTTGATATATTTTCAACACACCGACCATTAGGATGAGTTAACGGAAACTGAAGAGCAGGCCGGAGTGGCCGAGCGCTTCTAGGCGCTTCAGTCTGGAACCGCTCGACCGCTACGGTCGCAGGTTCGAATCCTGCCTCGGGCATGGATGTGTGTAGTGTCCTTAGGTTAGTTAGGTTTAAGTAGTTCTAAGTTCTAGGTGACTGATGACCTCAGAAGTTAAGTCCCATAGTGCTCAGAGTCATTTGAACTATTTGAAACTGAAGACTGTACCAGATTCATCTTAAACTCACTGTCACACTGAACAACGAGCATTGATAATGAACACAGGAAAATGCACATTAAAGATACGGAAATACTGCAAGCAAATTCTAAGCCAAATTGCAAGATGTAACCTCAGTCTTACATGAGAATCACCATCAGAGAGCAACATCACAGTGAGTCAGACCCGCTCGCAGAAGACCAGTCAAAAACACAATCACAGGTAGATTAGCCTTGATTCCCAATTAGCAACTAAATTAACGAACAACCGAATAATTGGGATGTTAATTTATTTCATTTTCACTAACAGTTTCGGCATCTACATCTACATCCATACTCCGCAAGCCTCCTGACGGCGTGTGGCGAAGGGTACCTTGGGTACCTCTATCCGTTCTCCCTTCTGCTCCAGTCTCGTATTGCTCGTGGAATGAAGGATTGTCGGTATGCCTCTGTGTGGGCTCTAATCTCTCTGATTTTATCCTCATGGTCTCTTCGCGAGATATACGTAGGAGGGAGCAATATACTGCTTGACTCCTCGGTGAAGGTATGTTCTCGAAACTTCAACAAAAGCCCGTACCGAGCTACTGAGCGTCTCTACATCTACATCTACGTCCACACTCCACAAGCCACCTGACGGTGTGTGGCGGAGGGTACCCTGAGTACCTCTATCGGTTCTCCCTTCTATTCAAGTCTCGTATTGTCCGTGGAAAGAAGGACTGTCGGTATGCCTCTGTGTGGGCTCTAATCTCTCTGATTTTATCCTCGTGGTTTCTTCGCGAGATATACGTAGGAGGGAGCAATATACTGCTTGACTCTTCGGTGAAGGTATGTTCTCGAAACTTTAACAAAAGCCCGTACCGAGCTACTGAGCGTCTCTCCTGCAGAACCTTCCACTGGAGTTTATCTATCATCTCCGTAACGCTTTCGCGGTTACTAAATGATCCTGTAACGAAGCGCGCTGCTCTCCGTTGGATCTTCTCTATCTCTTCTATCAACACTATCTGGTACGGATCCCACACTGCTGAACAGTATTCAAGTAGTGGGCGAACAAGCGTACTGTAACCTACTTCCTTTGTTTTCGGATTGCATTTTCATAGGATTCTTCCAATGAATCTCAGTCTGGCATCTGCTTTACCGACGATCAACTTTATATGATCATTCCATTTTAAATCACTCCTAATGCGTACTCCCAGATAATTTATGGCATTAACTGCTTCCAGTTGCTGACCTGCTATTTTGTAGCTAAATGATAAGGGATCTATCTTTCTATGTATTCGCAGCACATTACACTTGTCTACATTGAGATTCAATTGCCATTCCCTGCACCATGCGTCAATTCGCTGCAGATCCTCCTGTATTTCAGTACAATTTTCCATTGTTACAACCTCTCGATACACCACAGCATCATCTGCAAAAAGCCTCACTGAACTTCCGATGTCATCCATAAGGTCATTTATGTATATTGTGAATAGCAATGGTCTCAACTCTCCTGCAGAGTCTTCCACTGGAGTTTATCTATCATCTCCATAACGCTTTCGCGGTTACTAAATGATCCTGTAACGAAGCGCGCTGCTCTCCGTTGGATCTTCTCTATCTCTTCTATCAACACTATCTGGTACGGATCCCACACCGGTGAGCAGTATTCAAGCAGTGGGCGAACAAGTGTACTGTAACCTATTTCCTTGCCGGCCGGAGTGGCCGTGCGGTTCTAGGCGCTGCAGTCTGGAACCGAGCGATTCCTCCGGTCGCAGGTTCGAATCCTGCCTCGGGCATGGATGTGTGTGATGTCCTTAGGTTAGTTAGGTTTAATTAGTTCTAAGTTCTAGGCGACTGATGACCTCAGAATTTAAGTCGCATGGTGCTCAGAGCAATTTGAACCATTTGAACCTATTTCCTTTGTTTTGGGATTGCATTTCCTTAGGATTCTTCCAATGAATCTCAGTCTGGCATCTGCTTTACTGACGATCAACTTTATATGATCACTCCATTTTAAATCACTCCTAATGCGTACTCCCAGATAATTTATGGAATTAACTGCTTCCAGTTGCTGACCTGCTTTATTGTAGCTAAATGATAAGGGATCTATCTTTCTATGTATTCGCAGCACATTACACTTGTCTACATTGAGATTCAATTGCCATTCCCTGCACCATGCGTCAATTCGCTGCAGATCCTCCTGCATTCCACTATGCCATCTTCAGGCCTGAGTATGGCATAGTAGAATACCGAAACTTGCGTAATTCCTGATATTCACGGTACCCTCGTGAAATGGTCGTACGCGAAAATTCTTACTTCATCGTTACCTCAGAGATGCAGTTGGGTTGGTTTGTTTGGGGGAAGAGACCAAACAGCAAGGTCATCGGTCTCATCGGATTAGGGAAGGACGGGGAAGGAAGTCGGCTGTGCCCTTTGGGTTGGGTTGTTTGGGGGAGGAGACCAAACAGCAAGGTCATCGGTCTCCTCGGATTAGGGAAGGACGGGGAAGGAAGTCGGCCGTGCCCTTTGAAAGGAACCATCCCGGCAATTGCCTGGAGTGATTTAGGGAAATCACGGAAAACCTAAATCAGGATGGCCGGACGCGGGATTGAACCGTCGTCCTCCGGAATGCGAGTCCAGTGGGCTAGCCACTGCCCCACCTCGCTCGGTCGGAGATGCTGTGTCCCATTGCTCGTGCACCAACTATAACATCACCTACAAACTCACTTAAATCTTGATAACCTGCCAATGTAGTAGCAATAATCGATCTAACGGCTGCACCAGACACAGCACTGTATTCTGAATGGTTACATATCTCTGTATTTGAATGCACATGCTATTCCAGTTTCTTTGGAGCTTCAGTGTGGAAGACTTCCGTTCAGTGAAACGTGAATAACGCTACGTAGAAACGGTTGGGGTACACGCATTCTGTCCCATGGGGGGTGGGGGGGGGGTGGTGACAGGAAGGACATCCGGCCACCCTTAACCCTTAAATTAACCATGCCAAATCCGTTAATAGCCATGGCGACCCAACGCCAATGCGTGACATAGGGACAAGGAAAAGAAATCTCAGGAAATTAGCGTAGTTTCGGCAAGAAGAGGCCACAGAGGCGGCCAATTACATAAGGAGTGTGGGAGAGACCCCGACCTCGCGACCTCGAGGCCACGGCGCGCTGACCCTGTGGGCGGCCCGTCCGTCACGGCGGCAGCCACGCACAATGGAGCGCGGGGCTTCCGTGACAACGCAGGGCGGGCGGCAGGCCGCCGGCAGCCGGGTGCTGGGTGCTGTGGGAAGGGCGCGTCCGCCCGAGCAATGACGCGTCACCCGTCGCGACCGCCTGAGACGGCCTCGTCTCCGGCTGCCACTGTCTTTGTCACTCGACCGCACGCACAGCTGCAGGAGCGACGCACCCCTGCCGTTCAACCTTATCCCCCCTCTCTAACCGGCTACGCAAGTTATCGTGATCGTTTGAGACCAATCGGGTGGTTTCCGAAATAACAACTGATGGACATGAAAAATGTAGAACAAGTTACTTTTACGAACCACTCACTCCACCTTCCTCTTACGTAAAATTTGATCGAACGCGTAGAACGTAGATTTTTTATGGACTGGCCTGAAAGCTTGCTATCAGTCTCTAACGCTGCATTGTCCAACTTAGAGATGAAGGGAGAGTGTACTGAAGAAATTAAATCACTACCTCTGACATCAGATTCGGATTAATCAGATAACTACACTACGGGCCATTTAAATTGCTACACCAAGACGAAATGCAGATGATAAACGGGTATACATTGGACAAATATATTACACTGGAACTGAGATGTGATTACATTTTCATGCAATTTGGGTGCGTAGATCCTGAGAAATCAGTACCCAGAACAACCACCTCTGGCCGTAATAACAGCCATGATAGCCTGGGCATTGACTCAAACAGAGTTTGGATGCTGTGTACAGGTACAGCTGCCCATGCAGCTTCAACGCGATGCCACAGTTCATCAAGAGTAGTGATTAGCGTATTGTGACGAGCCAGTTGCTTGGCCACCATTGACCAGGCGTTTTCAATTGGTGAGAGATCTGGAGAATGTGCTGGCCAGGGCAGCACTCGAACATTTTCTGTATCCAGAAAGGCCCGTACAGGACCTGCAACAAGCAGTCGTGCATTATCCTGCTGAAATGTAGAGCCACGGGTCGTAACACATCTGAAATGTAACGTCCACTGTTCAAAGTGCCGTCAATGTGAACAAGAGGTGACCGAGACGTGTAACCAATGGCACCCCATACCATCACGCCGGGTGATACGCCAGTATGGCGATGACGAATACTCGCTTCCAATCTGTGTTCACCGCGATGTCGCCAAACACGGATGTGACCATCATGATGCTGTAAACAGAACCTGGATTCATCCGAAAAATGACGTTTTGTCATTCGGCACCAAGGTTCGTCGCCGGTCAGGGTGGCCGAGCGGTTCTAGGCGCTACAGTCTGGAACCGCGTGACCGCTACGGTCGCCATTTCGAATCCTGCCTCGGGCATGGATGTGTGTGATGTCCTTACGTTAGTTAGGTTTAAGTAATTCTAAGTTCTAGGGGACTGATGACCTCAGAAGTTAAATCCCATAGTGCTCAGAGCCGCTTGAACCAGGTTCGTCTTTGGGTACACCATCGCAGGCGCTGCTGTCTGTGATGCAGCGTCAAGGGTAACCGCAGCCATGGCCCCCGAGCTAATAGTCCATGCTCCTGCAAACGTTGTCCAACTGTTCGTGCAGATCTATTGACTCAGGGATCGAGACGTGGCTGCACGATCCGTTACAGCCATGCGGATGAGATGCCTCTCATCTCGACTGCTAGTGATACGATACCGTTGGGATCCAGCACGGCGTTCTGTATTACCCTCCTGAACCCACCGATTGCATATTCTGCTAACAGTCATTGGATCTCGACCAACGCGAGCAGCAATGTTGCGATACGATAAATCGCAATCGCGATAGGCTACAATCCGACCTTTACCAAAGTCGGAAACGTGATGGTACTCATTTCCCCTCCTTACACGAGGCATCACAACTACGTTTCACCAGGCAACGCCGGTCAACTGCTGTTTGTGTATGAGAAATCGGTTGGAAACTTTCCTCATGTCAGCTCGTTGTAGGTGTCGCCACCGGCGCCAACCTTGTGTGAATGCTCTGAAAAGCTAATCGTTTGCATATCACAGCATCTTCTTCCTGTCGGTTAAATTCCGCGTCTGTAGCACGTCATCTTCGTGATGTAGCAATTTTAATGGCCGGTAGTGTACCTTTCGTTTCATATGCGTCTCGACTTAATGAAATTATCCTTTCAAAAGTCTTCACAATTAATCTTTATATATTTGCTATCAGACTAGTTTTCCCCGACGATATGATATCACTGTCGATTTGCCTAACAAGCAGAGTATGGGCTCCTGGCGGGAGACAAAATTTTTCTGTCCTATTTTCAGTAATTGTACAATGTCCCATGAAGGGTAATAATGGCAGAGGTTGCCCAGCCATTAATTTCAAATTCAGGGCAAGACTGCGTGCCGCGGAAGGATCCAAGCCTGCCCGCTGTTTTCGCGGAAGTTGTCGCCTTGTCAGTAGTCCCAACGCGTGGGCAACGGACTCTCACTGCTCCACGCGGAAGCTAAAGTTCACAGCAGCGCTGGTTGGGGCACCTATACGGCCCTCTTCTTGTCGGTGGAAACTTACTGTGTCGAGGGCGTCTCGGCCACAAAAGTGTCGAGAGACTGCACTATCGACCAGCTGTGACTAACTGATCGAGTTGAGCGCAGGTGAGCATATACGAGGGTCCTGAGTTCGGGACCGGCGGCCATTTTAGCTTCGGCGAGCATGCTTAGTGCGCCATTTGCCGGCAAGGACCATTCCCCTCTGGAGGCTACAGACAGTTAAATTCACCTTCGAGTTCGCATTGAGTAGCGTTCATAGCTGTGCTGCCAATAGTTCGGAACGCAATAGACTTTGTGCTGCTTCAGCGGGCACGCTCCTGAGCGGGCTGTATTTTTCGCATTATCTACAACCTCATAGTGCAACTGATCTAAAAGTGAGAGACAGTCCAAAATCCTTATACACAATTAGGGTTATCAGTCAAATCATTTCGCAAAAAATCATTGAGATATTTGTTATATTTTGGTACTGACAACAATATTTATAATAGTATAAAAACTGAACACTGTTTCACTGCGGTACCATTTTCTTTGCAACTAGTGACTGCACAGCTTGGAAAAAGAGTCAGAGTACAGACAACATTCACGTAAGTGTTTTATGCCATCAATTTCCTTCCCTGATGGTGATATGTGAAAAAGACAAGTAATTTATTATACTACAACAAAAATATTTAAAAATGTAGCTCAAATATCACCGACATCATCATCATCATGTAATAAATTTTTCAGAAATACTAGGCAAGGGAGGTAGAGGAGGTCATTCTAAATATCTGTGCAAATCCAGTCATTTAGGAGAAAAGTGTACCTGAATGAGGAAAATTCAAGTTTTCCTTAAATCACAAAAGAAGATTTACAGATTTATTAACATACCACTATGCTCGTTAGGACATTCCACCAGCATACTCCAGTTGTCCTCATGTTCCCTTATCCTCCATACTCTTTCTCTTCATTCTTTTCTTTATCCTTGTCTCCTTGGTAGCAGCTTCTGCTGCCGTCTCTGCTTCAGTTACCTGCCACTTATCAATAGCAGTTAGAACTGAAGCCATATTCCTTCCCCTCTGGGTGTTCATTTTCTTCATAACATTGCTCCTTGAAATTGCACCATCATTGAATGTTATTATTGCATCCATTACACCAGTCTTTAGCACTGTCAGCCCAAGAAATACAATTTTGGGTATTCTCTCCCATATACAGCTGCTAAAGCTTTCATTGCATTCTGAGAGAGACCATATCCCTATATATAGGTCTACATGCCTCCATTAGAGCAAGTGGTAACGAATGCTTGTGGGTATATTGTATGCCTGTAGCACTGCTCAACCAGTACTTGCACCACGAATCTCCCCGTTTTGGAAACAAACCATGCTGTGGGGTTCCATCTGTTGACACTGTGTGAAACTATGTTGCCCAAACAGCTCATCTCATGTTCTACAAATCTCCTACATTTCTCGTTATTGCTAGTCCATAATATTGAATCAATTTAACTTTTTGTAAAACGACCTGGAGCACCTATGTGGTTTCCGTCTGACAGTTTTTTTCCCACTAAAGTCTTTACACAATTATCTCAGCCGTGCTCCCATTCTTTTCTGTACATGCCCAACACATTCAAGCTTTACTATCAGATTGTCCCCATATCGTCTGTCATTAACAGTCTCCATCCCCAAGGTAGTCTATATGCCTCACACCACGACTGACCTCTGATCTTCTAAAAATGTTTAGAACAACTTTCGTTTCCATGTTTCCACTTGGGCCATCAAAGTTCTTTACACAAACATGGATGACAATAAATTTACTTGAACAACCCTGGCAGTGCTTTGTTAGACAATGATAATTTAGTATTTTACCAGTTTCAATAAATGTAGTAGTTACAACTCCATCCAGAGAAGTAGGACCTCTCTTCTGCCAAGATCCATCAAATCCTGTTACAACGTCTGTATTTTCAGACAAGGCTACTGCTTCTTCCGCTGCTCTTTCAACTGGATGTTCACTTACCCCACATAAAGCATTATGTATTAATATATTGTATCTGTCAAACCTCAGTGGAGGTGGAGGCAAATCCATCGCTGCACAAAAAGTCTGGGCACCTCTCCTTCCTCTCCCGATATATCGCATTGCATAAGCCAGCTGAATATTTACACTGTAATGTCGGCTATCAGTTACTGACGATGTCATAGTATCACTGTACATCTTACGAGTTACAGGCAATCACTAACCGACTTGAAAGACTTGCTGAAACGTCCTCAAAATTCTCAATACTATTTCACAAATGCAGTACTTACATTTCACAGCACTCTTCAAAAGTCTTGACAGCATATTCAGGTTCACAATAACACTCCCGTCGTTATTTCTGCCCACAATACTACTAGGCTTGTTCTTATTACATTCAGAAAACGAAAGTTTATGTCTAGAAGCACTGCCTATAGACACAGTATCCGCAGGACACCTTTGAAGCAAGTGATGTGTATCATTCGGTTGTGTTTGGAAGTGGTTGTCGCGAAACTTTCGTTTGGGGCTAAATTTCTTCACTCTTGGCATTTGTAGCACAGGAAACACTAACACAGAAACAAAATAACACACAATAACTACAAAACCAAATTCCGAAATCATATTTTCTCAGATCTTTGTTTACATTCGAACTAAAGCCCTCTAGACATGCTAGTACATTGGTTCTGAGAGTCAGTGCCTTCTAGAATATACCTGTGTTAACGATCCGTAACTAACGATGGAAAAAACGGAAAAACAAAATAATGCACCAAGTATTCTGACGCACTTCAAACTAACAAATGGGCGTACCCCATGTGCAACATTACGTTCAGCCTCAATCTTAGAATGAATGGTGTGCTGTCACCGGCAGACACCACACTTGCTAGGTGGTAGCCCTTAAATCGGCCGCGGTCCGTTAGTATACGTCGGACCCTCGTGTCACCACTATCAGTGATTGCAGACCGAGCGCCGCCACACAGCAAGTCTAGAGAGACTTCCTAGCACTCGCCCCAGTTATACAGCCGAATTTGCTAGCGATGGTTCACTGACAAATTACGCTCTCATTTGCCGAGACGATAGTTAGCATAGCCCTCAGCTACGTCATTTGCTACGACCTAGCAAGGCGCCATTACCAGTTACTATTGATGCTGTAAAACATGTACCGTCAAGAGCGATGTTCATCAATTATGGATTAAAGTTAAGTATTCCAGCAGCTACGTACGTTTTTTGTTAGTCTCATTTCCTTGGCCTGTTCCAGACCTCACGCCAGCCTGCGTGAGCTAAAACGCGTGCCTTTCGGCTTCCTCTCATAGTGGGTTGGCTGTCTTGCCAATCCACAACATTTTGGCGACGAGGCCAATTCGCGCTAGTATCGATATTGCCGTGATTTACTTGTGTAATGGCTTCGCCACCATCTCCAGATGTACTGTCCGAATTTTACCGCTTACAGAATCAGCAGACGCAGGCCTTACTGGATGCCCTTGGACAGCTCGTCCAGGGTCAACGTGCAATGCAAAACGATGCGGCAGCCGCCGCTCCACCGCTACCGCAGCCACAACACGCTGTTGCACCAACTTTTCGTCCTTTTGATGCTGCACTGGAAAGCTGGACGGAGTGATCACGCCAATTTGGATTCCATCTCGCCGCCTACAGAATTCAAGGTAATGAGCGGCAGCCTTTTCTCCTTTCCTCCTTAGGCGTCCAAACATACCGTGTGATAGTCAAATTATTTCCCCGACGCGACGTAGCAACTCTGTCCTACGACGAAATTTTGTCTGCATTAGATGCATATTTCAAAGAATCAGTCAATGTAGTTACCAAACGGTATACCTTCTTTCGTACAAAACGTACGGCAGGTCAGACTAATAGGGAGTGGGTTGCAACTTTGCAAGGCCTTACTAGGGATTGTGTTGTTGAGTGTCAATGTGGACTCCCTTATTCAGATACTATGGTGCGTGATGCAATTGCACAGAACGTTTCTGATGTTCGTATACGGGAACAGATTTTGAAACTAGTCAATCCCTCCCTTCATCAAGTGATGGACATATTGGATCGACAGGGCACACTTGACTTTGCTAAGGAATCATTTGAAACTTCACCAGCTCTGTGTCACATTAACCGGCCCGCCGGGCGCGCTGCACGGAACAGTAAACAGCCCTCGCGCCCGTCCGCGCAGCTGCCACCAGGCTCTCAGCCACGTGTGCCATGCAGGCAAGCAAATCCAGTGCTAAAATCATGCCCACGGTGTGCTACTAGCCATTCGCGTGAGAATTGCCCGTCACGCCAAGCTATTTGCTTTTTCTGTAATAAAAAAGGACATGTTCACAGTGTTTGCAAGAAAAAGCTCAGATCGGACACTCACAACCATTCGAGGCCCTTTGCTTCATGCCGGAATCGGAATCGAACCAAGGATACTCAGGCTCGCGAAACTTTGCCCATGAAAATTCATATAGTTCATGCCACTCCGCCCAGTGCCACTCTCTCTAACAGTGACTGTGTTCGTCCCACAAATAGTGTGCGTCGACATCGCCGGAAATCCCATCGCAAGTGATTCTGTACCAGTGTCGGTTCACGTTGCACGAGACAGATGCTCTTGTCGTCAGCAGGACGATAAACTTTTTGTAGACTTGGACATTAACGGCAAAGTGATACCATTCACTGATCAATCATGACACATACAAACAGCTGGGCACACCTCTGTTGCGTGCCGCAAATGTTAAGTTAAGTAGTTATTCAGGACAAGCTATCCCTGTGTTAGGACAGTGCAGCCTTCTTGCAACATACAAGGGACAAACAAAACTTGTGTCATTTTACGTCCTTCGTTCTTCTTCTGCGGTGAACTTGTTTGGTTTAGATTTATTTCAGTTGTTTAACTTGTCTATCGTAAATTAGGTCCTATCAGTGAACCAGACTGTGCCTTCAGACAGTGTTTCTCGTCTATGTGAAGAGTTTGCAGACATTTTTGCACCGGGCCTTGGTTGCACTAAGAACTATAAAGCACATTTGGAACTGAAAGTCAACTCGCAACCGAAATTTTTCAGATCGCGCAATGTTCCCCACGCATTCCGTGATGAGGTCGCAAAAACATTACACGATTTGGAATCACAAGGTGTAATTGAACGTGTGCAGGCTTCTCTCTGGGCATCACCCTTAGTAATTTTGCAAAAACCTTCCGGAAAATTGAGACTTTGTGTGGGCTTCAAGGCAACAGTGAATCCACGACTAGTGACTGCAACTTTTCCTTTACCCCGCCTGGAAGATCTTTTTGACAAACTGTGCCCGGGTAAATATTTTTCGAAGTTGGACCTAGCAGATGCGTACTTGCAAATACCGGTGGATGAAGAATCCCAGCGCGTTTTAGTGGTTAACACGCATCTTGGTTTGTATTGCTTCAAACAACTGCCATTCGGGTGTGCATCCGCCCCTGCATTGTTTCAGCAATATCTACAAACTGCTTGTGGGTCGGTCCCTACTGCAGCAAACTATCTGGACGATATTGTGATCTCCGGAAAGACGGAAGAAGAACATTTAGCCAATCTCAGAACATTATTTCAGGTCTTGCGACAAAATGGTCTTCGCTTGCGGAAGGACAAATGTGTGTTTTTTGCTCGTGACTTACCCTATCTGGGACATGTACTCAATGCCCAAGGCATACATCCCAGTCCAGAGCACCTCCGTGCTATACAAGACTTGCCTTCGCCGCAGAATCTGAAGCAGCTACAGAGTGTGCTGGGAAAAATTAATTATTATACGAAATATGTGCCGCACGCCTCTTCCATTTCAGCTCCGCTTCATCGCTTACGCTGTAAGGGTGTTCCTTTCGTCCAGACGAAAGAATGCGAATGCGCCTTTCGCCATTTGAAATCGGCGTTGCTTTCCAATACTTGCCTTACGCCATTCGATCCCCGGAAGCCCCTTTTGTTGATGGTGGATGCATCGGATTTCTGGATCGGTGCTGTGCTTGCGCACAAAGATGGATCGCACGATCGCCCTATTGCCTTTGCGTCCAAATTGCTCTCGTCTGCGCAAAGAAATTATTCGCAGATCGAGAAAGAAGGATTGGCTCTCGTATTTGGTGTTACACAGTTTCATGATTTCTTGTATGGTCGTCACTTTACCATCATCACAGACCACAAACCTTTGACATCGCTTTTTCATCCGACCAAGCCTGTACCTCCACGTACAGCGCAGAAATTCATTCGCTGGTCTATTTTCCTCTCGCAGTACCGCTACGATATCTTGTATCGGTCCACTGCTAAGCACGGAAACGCCGATGCGTTGTCCCGTTTGCCTGTTGCTGAGGACAGAGCATTCGATTCTTCCGAACTTGCTTGCATGTTCATTGATTCGGAAACCGATGACGTGGTCGACTCGTTTCCGATTGATTTTCGTCGTGTAGCTACAGCCACAGCTGCCGACCCTGTCCTCGCTACCGTTCTGCGTTTCGTTGCTTCTCAATGGCCCTTGTCAAAGTCACGGATCGGGGATCCGTTGGTTCGCCGATTTTTTGCTCACAAGGAGAGACTTTTTGTACGACGTGGTGTTTTGCTGTTGCGTTCTGATAATGATCAGTCCAGGATAGTGGTCCCACGTTCGTTACAGTCCTCTGTCTTACGGCTTCTCCACCAAGGACATTGGGGTATAGTGAGAACGAAACAACTTGCTCGTCAGCACTGTACTTGGTTCGGAATCGATGCCGCGATTACGAATATGTGCTCTTCTTGCATGGTGTGTGCCGAACAACAATCAACACCACCGCGGAAATTCTTTGCATGGCCAAAAGCCACTTCCCCTTGGCAACGCTTACACATCGATTTTGCTGGTCCATTCTGGAATGCTCGATGGTTGGTTGTGGTAGATTCATTCAGTAATTTTCCTTTTGTTGTCCGGATGTCTTCCACGGCGTCATCTGCCACCATCCAAGCGTTATCCGCTATCTTTTGCATTGAAGGTCTTCCACAGACTATTGTTTCCGACAATGGCCCACAATTCATGTCCGCAGAATTTCAGTCATTCTGCAAGGCCAATGGTATTCAACATCTGACGTCCGCGCCTTTTTCGCCACAGTCAAACGGTGCCGCTGAACGTTTGGCCAGGGCTTTCAAGTCACAGATGTTGAAGTTGAAAGCGTCGCATTCTCGGGAGGACGCGTTATTGCTCTTTTTGTCCTCGTATCGCTCTCAGCCCCAAGATGGTCGCTCGCCGGCTGAGTTGCTGCACGGTCGCCCTTATCGCACCTTGATGTCTTTGGTACATCCGCCGCATCAGGTTCCTGTGCAGCGGCAGACACCTGCTTTTGCTCCAGGCGACGTTGTCTACTATCGCAATTATCGAGGTTCACGGCGTTGGCTCGCAGGGCGCATTCTTCGCTGCCTCGGCCGCGCTATGTATCTGGTTTTGGGGGCCTCTGGTGAGGTGCGTCGGCATCTCAATCAGCTGCGCCTCTGTCGTCGCACGGGATCTGCCGCTCCCCGTCTGCTTTTAGCGACGGTGCCGTCCGGTCAGCGCCCTGGGGACCCATCTACTGGCTCGCCTCAGCCCCAGGTGTTACCGACGCTGCCTTCCATTTTGCCCCATGGCGACGCGCCGCCGCCGCCTGTTCTCCCGCCGGCGACTCCCGCAGTCGACGCTTCGCTGCAACCGCCGGGCGCCTCCCTGGGTCACGCGCCGCCGATCGCTTCCCGTGACCAGTTGCCCTCCGACATGGACCTCTTGCCCACTCCGGACCATATGGCGTCTTCGGCCGTCGGGTGCCCCGGCCCGATGGAGTTTGACCCTTCGGCCCCTCCTGTCTCTCTGCGGGCGCAGACACCGCATGTTGACGTGCACCCTGGAGCAGGTTTTCTGGCGTTTCCTAGCTCCCCTCGGTCCGAATGGCAGGGTGCGGGTGGCACAGCCTCGCCTGTTGTTAGGCTCCCCACCTCGTCGCATACGTCAACATGGGGTCCTTTCCCCGGCGGGCGGAAGCCTTATGCCACAACCGTACGCCGATTTGCGGGGGAGGAATGTGGTGTCACCGCCAGACACCACACTTGCTAGGTGGTAGCCTTTAAATCGGCCGCGGTCCGTTAGTATACGTCGGATCCGCGTGTCACCACTATCAGTGATTGCAGACCGAGCGCCGCCACACGGCAGGTCTAGAGAGACTTCCTAGCACTCGCCCCAGTTGTACAGCCGAATTTGCTAGCGATGGTTCACTGACAAATTACGCTCTCATTCGCCGAGACGATAGTTATCATAGCCCTCAGCTACGTCATTTGCTACGACCTAGCAAGGCGCCATTACCAGTTACTATTGATGCTGTAAAACATGTACCGTCAAGAGCGATGTTCACCAATTATGGATTAAAGTTAAGTATTCCAGCAGCTACGTACGTTTTTTGTTAGTCTCATTTCCTTGGCCTGTTTCAGACCTCACACCAGCCTGCGTGAGCTAAAACGCGTGCCTTTCGGCTTCCTCTCATAGTGGGTTGGCTGTCTTGCCAATCCACAACAAATGGAAAATGATAATGCCCATAAACTATAGATTTTTGAAATCAGCATGAAATGCTCTTTTCTATGGACCAAGAAATCTTTTTTTCAAATTTTTGGTTATGTTCTGGAGCACGTCCCCTAAACATGACACCATATCAGTTATCAGAAGTGCTTTGCCCAGGCCTCTATTATCATTCACACTAGTGAACAAAGCTCTCCATTATTTCTGTCCTAGCACTCTCTCGTATTTAACTATTGGACTGTACTAATTGAATGCTTTTCATACGTTTTATGTTTTATATTTTATATTTTTGTACTTCAGCGGAATCAATAAGATCATAAGGTGGCTACTTCACCAATTTACTGTGTGTTATTGGAGGAACGATATAGCAGATTTTACCAGAACGGACACTTTTTCGCTTGTCTATAGCTTCCCTCTGTGCTCTTACTAGCAGAAGATAAGTGTGGGTTCTGGCTCACTTTTTTACAGCTATCTCGTTCGCTCATTTCACTCGCTCACTCTTCTTTAAAAACGTTACCCAGGACCAACACCTGTCTTCTACCGTAGTCCAAGTTTCAGGGCTATCTCAATTTCATTAAAAATTCACAGAGTGAATTCCAGATCATGAAATACATTATTTCTATTTTTAAGTTTCTTCATTCATTTATATTTCAGTTTCATCTGTCCTTCAACTAACTGAAAGTCCCAATCAGAAATTAATTTGGAATATCTATCTGGTAAGATAATCTTAAGCTCATCATTAAGGTCCAATAGTTTATCCTTTATTATTATTACTATTATTATTATTATTTAATTACTAATATCAAAAAATTAGATAAAACATTTATTTCTAACTCACTTATTTTTTAATGTCTTTTGAGACACTTCCATTGTTCAGCTTCTTGATTAGAGTCTCCATTTATAAAGAAGAAATTTTGTTAGACTTTTTTACAGTCATAATGTCCATGTGGTAAAGTAGTTATTCTATTTTCCAAAATATATCTTTTGTCATTATGAGGATCAATGCTTTCAAGTTTATTTCAAATGTATAGACTTCATGTTTTTCACTTCGAATCACATTAATTTTTTGTACTGTTCCCTGTTGGTGAACAAACAATCTTTATAATCTTCTACATTTACTCTATTTTAATAAGACATGTCTTAATACCTTTACATTTTTCTCTTTTTCATCACCAACTTTATAAGCATATATGTTTACTCTTAAACCATAAAATTCTTCCATTATTTTTCCATTGCATTCATCTGTAATTTTTCCTATAACTTCCTTCTTTACTTGTGGAACACCATAAATAGTGTTTTCAGGACAATTACTAGTATCAAATTTATCAATCACATCTTCATGTCTTGATAAAATTATTCAGTTTTTATATTGTTGATATAACTGTCCTTATCTTGATAATGTAACTCAACAGTTTCCCCATATTTCAGTTTCGTTATACATCATACATCAGTTCTTTAGATAAACCAAGAATACTCAGTCCAATGTAGATTGATTTATTAAATACAATTTTTGTTTCATTCATACGAATAGCAACAAGGTTTCCATTAAATATTGTCCTTCCCTTTTAAGTTTGGATTTTCAATAAGTTTATGTCACGTTTCTCTGTTTGGCACTAATTTTATATCCCCTCTGTTTATAATAATTTCCGTTGTCTTACCAAATAATTTATAGAAGTCATTTCCAAAACCATTTCTGTATTTAAATCTATATAATTCTTTAACAAATCCAATTGTTAAAATTTTAAAATGCCATGTATTTTTGTTAATTCAGTTGCTAACAATAGATATTGTTTGATTTCAATAGTGAACTACACAATTATTTTTATTTTCTAAAATAGTTAACTATTTGCTTTCTTTAATTCCTGGGACAAATCTATTTGCAGGAGCTAATGATAAATCTTTATGTAAATCATGTAACTCTTTTGGATATTATGAATCTACTTAAAAAATATATCCAATTAAAGTAGTATCTGATATTTTGCCTAATTTTGTGCAATCAGAACTACTTGGTTCATGCCATTGAAATCCACCATATGGTAACTATTGAATTATTGCAGAAACATATAAATTATTCTCACCTAAGTATACTAAATAATTTGATATCTTTTTATTATCAATATCTTTCATCTACTTATTATTTGATTTGACATATCTTTTACAACACTGTGATATTCCTCCCACTTATTCCCTTTTCAACCATTAAAACCATATCATAATTGTGTAATAAATCAAGTGGTTATTTTATCAACATTGAATTCCAAGATTAACCTAGTGCTGTAAAATACCAAGATGGATCTAATTCATAAGCTTCGATACAATTTTTTTTCTAAAATTTTCAAACACATCTAATTATAACACTACATCAGTTTTAACATAGAGATCATGATATTCTCCAAGAATTTTCATATTAAATTTTTCTCAAATTAATTTTGCATTTTTATAATCTTCATCACTTATTTCATAGTCAGTCAGTTTATTATAAAACTCTTCTTTTGCTGGTGATTGTGCCTCTTCAAACTTTTTCCAAGAATCCATATAATGGACATGTGCCTTTTCTGATCACTAGATCAAATAACTCTTTTTGAAAAGCTTTTCAATATTTTGCATTTCATCCTTTTTCAAATTTGATAAAAGTTTGTCAAGTGAAAAGCTGTAAACTTAAAGGTGCCAATAAATCTCATTTTTAGACTTTCTGTCTTCTTGCCAAAACTAAGGTATCTATGTTCATTACTTGGTATTAAATCTATTTCTTTGTTATCATAACCAAGTTCTTTTACAGACAGATGAGAATCATATTCAGATAAATTATGGAAATAAATTGTCACAAAATTAGGATGTTTTAACCGTAAATTACAATTACTACATAACGGATTTATAAATTTTCTATTTAAATGACATGATGATGAACCTTTTTATTTTTGTTGAGTAATTACTTTTGGACAGTGTACATTTTTTTGATCTTGCGTATCATGTTTCTTCTTCAGGAGTTAATGGTCTCATTGCTTCAGTTTTAGAATAAGTTCTTCCTATTTCTTCAACCTCTTTTTTAATATATTCAACAAATTTCTTATGACAATTTGGTCCTGTATAAACCACAGGTGCTTTATAATGTCCATTAATGTACTTAATATAATAAAAGAATACATTTCTTTCATGTTTTTGGTACTTCATTCTATAAGAATTTTCTGTATTGGCATAAAAATTGACCACTTTTAATAAAAAAATTTCAAAATCAGCATAAATAACTAATGGAACTGTTATGTTCGTTATTAAATTTTAAAATGAAAATATGAACCTTCCTTTGCATTTCTACTTTTAAAGGTTTGTTTACTAAACAGCTTGATGTGTGATTATCCAGTTTCTCATTACTAGTGAAATGAAGTAAACCTAAATCACAAATAAATTTTATACTTTCATATTTACTCATTTCACTCAAAACAAGTCTAGATAATTTTTTTATAACAGTAAAGAAGTACTTGTGATAACTGATAAAGAAAATAATCCATGGTTCAAGGCCAGGGATGTTTCAGAGATATTGGAGTGTTTCAACATATTGATGATTACATTAGAAAAATTAAAGCTGTCCACTTTGGATTCTTTAAAAGGCAATGAAAAATCAGCAATATTTATTAATAAACCTGACTTGTATATGTTAATTTAAAATCTAAAAAAGAAGAAGTCAAACAAGTTATAAAATGGGTTCCACATGAAGTTTTAACATCAGTTAGAAAATATGAGGAATATAAACTATACAATAAAATTCAATATTTAGAAAATAAAGTCGAAGATGTAGAAAATAAAGTTGAAGGTATGAAAGATAGTAGCAGAATTAGTGCTCAGTGCTAGCGTCAGAGGAAATGAGATATGCTGCCTCTGGCTGTACACCACTTTTTCCTGTTTTCTCCATCTCACTTTCACATTCTGACGTTTCACTAAGCACCTCATAACTTCATTCAGAGATGGCACTGAGCAGTCGCCATATATAACAGTATGGGAATATACTTTGTTTTTGACTTACAACATTCTTTTAAAATCTTGTTTTGAATGTTGTGAGAAACATTCACATGTCATTTACATTTCATCTCTTCAAATAAAATATGAAAATGTGAAGAAACTAATTTATTTACATCCATAATAAACTGATGAAAATTGCATTTTTAGAATGTACTTTTTCATTCAGATTACAACTATATGTACAAACTGCAATCGAATACATTTCCTCCCAGAGTGCCATAGGCCAGGAGTGGGCTGCCCACCCAAGCAGTGGAGATCGTCTATCATCAAGCTTCAAATTTCCATAAACGGATGTGTGTAAACACCTAAAGCCACAACTCAATACAGATCTAGCTAGCATTCAAGGTAGAGTGCTTCAGATGAAGTTATATGAGCAAATAACAGAAGCAATAAAGTAAGCTTCTGTTTGGTTGTTAGAGCTAAATCAGCAAGCCAGCACATTGGTAAGTCATTAGACTTGTATTCGAGAGAGCAGTGTCTTAGATTCCAGGCCAATCATCCAGATTTAATGTTTGCTTGAATTCCCTAAATAGCTCTGGGTGAATTCCGGGTGGTTTCTTTGAAAATGCATCCGCGACTTCCATCCCCACCCTTCCGTAGTCCCAGCTTCTGCCCTATATCTAAAGGTATCTTTGGCGATGTGACGATAGCACTGAACTTACTTCCTTAACAGCATTGATATACTTCAATCTTCTTCGTGCTCTGATGCCTTGTGATTACATTGAAGTTTCAGACAGAAGTTAATAAAAATGTGTTATTTCCTCTCACCAGCATTCCTTTCAGTTAATTTATCAATACAGGATTAACGTCTTATAAAAATGACAAAATAGGACAAACAAGTTACGCGAGATGAGAAATAAATATTGAACTGTTGGCATCAAGCATAGAAGCAACAAATAATTAACACTCCACTGGATGGCCTTTGGTTGGCAAAGAATAAGGGTTACCTGTTTAATCTATTCTACCCTCTCTAAAAGCATTGATAACGTAATCTGAAATTATCTACTGCTGATTAGACGTTGACTACACAGAAGTTACACTATATTGGTGTAGCTGAGAACAAGTGGTGAGACTGTGATTCTGTTTTTCCGGACAATCCAGAGCAGCAAGACTATACTTGTTCCTCGACATGTAGCGTTGTCTCTGGCGATGATCGTGGTGTAAGCGCCTGCAAGGTAGTGATGTGCGATGCCTGTAATTCGTTACTGTTGTCACGAAATAATCAAAGCCATGTGCAGACAACCTGTCAGATGGATCGCAACCGCCTTCTAATGGAGCAATGGATTCTTGGCAGATTCCAGACTATGACACTCCCATTCAGTGGTCAAGCTAGAGACCAATTTGACTCACTTAAAGGCAGTGTACGCAAGGGGATCAAACGCCAAAGCAGACATGTACAAATAAGACTGTCCTCAGCACAGTGAGTTGTCCGAGACGATTGAGGTATAAACAGTCAGTACAGTTAATACTTCACAACAGGCTCCCCAGTCAAGACCAGTGCCAGCGGAAAGATGCTTAGGACACGTGTCCCAAGTACTACCCAATCATAACAACAATCTAGACCAGAATCTTCTCTCCAGACTCGAGTCTAAATCAGAAGAACTATTTCTCTGCTCACCCGCTTCCATCGAAATTGAGTAAACTCCAATAGTGCACAAACGAATCGCCCCCACACGGATTTTGTGCCAATCACTAGACTCCTTGAGCACCACCTCTCCCTTCTAGCTCTCCTGCTCTATCTTCCGGCCAATCTTAATCAAAGTTAATAATATTCTTTTCCCTGCTGGAGAAGCAGCCAATCAGTGACTGGTAAATTTCCGCATATGGAGGAGAAGACGTTACACTCCCGAATTCTGCCTCCTACAGCCACATTAGGCAGCATTTTTTGAGAGTTGTCGTTTAGGCCTGGAGTGAACACTACATTTATCACAGAGATCCTTATCTTGCTGGGTTGAATGTTGCAGTATGACTGACCAGGTGTGTCGGATAAACTGTGAGAAGTACTTTAATGTCCCAACATAGAACATTTCAGGGTTGCCACAAAATGTTATGTTCCACTATAAAGTTGTTCTGAAGGCCTGAGGCTTCCCAAAAAAACTTTCCAGGCTGAGGGATGACACCACCTAATGACTCCGTCCGTAGCGCCTGATCCAAGGCGAAAATGGACACTCACGATTTTTATCGTAACCAGCTCTTTACGCAACGGGCATTTACGACGCTGTTGAAACGCCTTGGCAAGGTGACCTACTTTCTTTCTTGCAGCCCTGTCCATGCCCTGGTCAGAACACCCAAAAATTAGATCCGGGAAGGCACTTGCTCGCCTCTTTGGACGAATGCATTTTCTGTACACCGATGGAGAAATTTTTGGGACCAGCATTGTGCCCCTAGTAAGTGCTTCGACATGCTCTTCTGCATAACAGCTGCTTGTGGCTTCCAAATCCTGAACGTCCAGTCCATGATTTACTGTTAAATGACCAAATCAACTGCTTGTTCTCAACTCCAGAAAATGCTATTTGAAGGAGAGCTACCGTAAAGGTCCCACATTCATTAACAATGTGCATGCCCCCAACATTGCCTGTTCATGTTAACAACTTTCTGCTGTCTCACAGAAAATGATGTTTGCGTTGTAATAACAATATTGAAGAATATCCTTAGGGAGTGAGTTGTCCTCTCTCAACCTAAGTATCACATTTCCCTAAATTCATTTGTTAAAACATTCCACAATCCAAGGTCGTCCATAAGATGGTTCATAGAAGGGGTGGGGGCTGCTAGCCGTGGGTATAGAGTATCCTAAGTAGCCATAAGAAATTGTAGTTTCGATCCTGTTAAAAACCTGCAGTTCTGATCCTGTGAAAAACCTGCATAAAACTGACTTTGAATCATTTTCTTGAAATAAAAACATCTGACTACACTACATGTTTCTTTTCCCTGGGAGATAGTGGATGAGCGAGGGGGGGGGGGGGGGTGTTCGGTTTGCCACAGGTATGGTCACTACAATCAGTGTAAACAGTTGAATGTGACATGGTATACGGTACTTCAGCTTTTTATGTTTGACCGTCAGCCAGTTGCGGCCTGCGTGTTGACGTGTAAAGTGCTTGCACGCTAGTTTCACCGCTGGACACGATAGAGATGCGGCAGCCTTCGGGCTCTGCCTTTCCATCGAAGGTTTTCCCGGATCGCAAGTGGCCAATGCCATGTTGATTAAATTTGCAGGATTGTCAGTAATGTAACTGAATATTGTGGCCCGTTTCGTAAATAATGTAATGTGAATCTGTGCGATTCTTGTTGTCCTTAGTCACTATTTAAAGAAATAATTTCTTAATTTGGGTCCCATACGGTAATTGATGAAAATTTGTACAAATAAATTTGTTATTATAATGGAAGATATGAATGATGTTGCCGTCGTCGAGCTAACACCTCCATTCCACAGCCTTGTGTGCTGATCCTTGTGACCTGTCCTTGTTATTTAGTTTCAGTGACATTGCCTGAAGAGTGCGCAATACCTCGAGCATCTCCTAAAACTTCCTGATGTTGGTAAGTTAGTCCATAATTCGTAGGAGTCTACATCGCGTTTTAAATTCAATGCTGCCAGAAACCGTTACATGTCATAATGTCCCACTCATGCCGATGTTGTACCTTTTGATGTCTTTATCCATTCTTAATTACACATTGCTAACATACATTTCTGCCTATCCTCCCTATGTGTATTCATTGGGGTATTGTCCGAAAGAACAGATACCATCTTAGTATATATATAGTTAAGGCTCACCGACCACTTGACCATTTTCTTCTTCTGTGCGAATCCACTAGCAGTGCCCGAACTCTTACGGGAATCGGCAACGCGCCGTGAGTAATGAGTATAATGGGCGGGGGCACTGCGAATGTAGTGCGAGACAATACGTTGAAAATGTAGGTTTCGCAGGAGGCGTGCCAGAGATAAATCCCTGCAGTCGTGCTATCCTCTGTGTCCTCGGTGGCTCAGATGCCGGCACGGTAACTCAGCGTGTTCGGTCAGAGGGTTAGCTGCCCTCTGTAATAAAAAAACTGAATTAATGGATCAACGACGAACTGCGACGTCCGCCCCGAGCAGATACAATGAACGAAAACGAACGAAATGAGATTAAAATTTTTTTTAAAAAAAGATGGATAGAGCGTCTGCCATGTAAGCAGGAGATCCCGGGTTCGAGTCCCGCTCGGGGCACACATTTTCATCTGTCCCCGTTGACGTATGTCAACGCCTGTAAGCAGCTAAGGGTGTTCATTTCATTGTAATTTCATACGTTATATGTGCCGTAATTTTTAATATGTTTAGTGTGTTTCAATGGCCGAAGCACATACTTATCACTCCATTATGACACTTTTTTATTCTACGAATGGTAAAATTTTGTTTATTGTAATTTCTGTTTCAGCTATGTAGACGCTGTGCTATTAAAGTCACCTGACCTTCTTATGGAATAAAACCCTTTATTCGAAGCAACTAGCAGGCTGTATGAAAAAGACTTCTTATAATGCCGGCTTGTCAAGGTCTTGGCCGCAGTGGTGACACCGGTTCGAAGTGGCCGTGCGGTTCTAGGCGCTGCAGTCTGGAACCGCGAGACCGCTACGGTCGCAGGTTCGATTCCCACCTCGGGCATGGATGTGTGTGATGTCCTTAGGTTAGTTAGGTTTAACTAGTTCTAAGTTCTAGGGGACTAATGGCCTCAGAAGTTGAGGCCCATAGTGCTCAGAGCCATTTGGACCATTTGACACCGGTTCCCCTCACATCACCAAATTTCAGCATTGTCGGGCTGGGGTAGCACTTGCATGGCTCCGAGACATGGACAATTTTATTACTCAAAGATGACATCGCCGTCGGGGAAGACATCAGGCATGAAGGGATGTAAGTGGTTCTCTGCTGTGCGTGTCTTCCATTACTACCATGGTTCCCATGCAAACGCTGGGGAATGCCTCCCATAGCACAATCCTGCTCCCACCAGCCTGCGTACGTGGCGCGCTGTATGTGACTGTAGGACTGGTCCCAGCGGAGGTTCGAGTCCTCCCTCGGCCTTGGGTGTGCGTGTTTGTCCTTAGGGTAATTTAAGTTAAGTAGTGTGTAAGCTTAAGGACTGATGACCTTAGCAGTTAAGTTCCATAAGATTTCACACACATTTTAACATTTGAGCTGTATGTTTTGAGACGCCGTTCACTTCGATGACGAAATTTTTGGAGACAATCATCGACCTAGGGTAGCAAAAATGTGTTTCGCCCTAAGAGCCGACACGTTTCCATTGAACGACTGTCGAATCCCGATGATCCCGTGGCCACTACAGTCGTAACTCACGACGTCGTTGTGTCAACACGTGAACACGAATGGATGGTCTGCTGCGGAGCTCCATGTTCAACACCGTACGATGGGTGGTGTGCTTCGAAACACTTGTGCGTGCACCAGAATTGTGCTCGTTTGGTATAAATGCTACAGATCACAATCTGTCCTACTGTACAGAACAGACAAGCCTCCGAACCCCACGTTCTGTGAAGAGTCGTGGACGTCCAACCTTTCAGTGCCTAGTGGCAGTTTCATTGTCCTACTTCTTTCTGTAGACGCTAACGACAGTAGCACGTGAACATTCGATCTGCTTCGCCTTTTTCGCGATACTCGTTCACAGGATCTGCGTAATAATAATCTGCCCTTCGTCAAAGTCACTTATCTCGATGGATTTCACCATTTTCAGCCCATATCTTCGCTAGGGATATTCCCTGTTCGTGTCTCGTCGCGGTGAGCAGTGGTCATAATGTTCTGGCTGGTGAGTGTATAAACTCATGTCGAAGCATTTTCACAGTTAACGATGAAGACATTTAATGACGATTGTTCAGTTTAACCGTATATAGATGTGTTAACAATTTAAGGCCCTTTGAAACTTTAAAATAGAGAACAGCACTAGACAAGGTTAAATACCATTCCAACAGTATATGCAAAAAGGGGAAATGGAAATTTCATCGTAGTCCTTGCTCTCACAAGATCAGAGGGTGCACATAAATGAAATCAGTGGGTATTAAGAACTCTGGGATGAAATTCCTGTGCTCTTCCTAAACTGCTTCATACGAACGCTTGAATGGCTCGTTAATCATCATCAGTGTCCGTTCCCTCGTAAGATGGATCCAAAGAAGTGTCTTCCTTCTAATAACCTGCTGTCGTATTAAATTCTCAGATGGCAGACGCGAGGAAAAACTCGCCTATTAGCGGCGATCTCTTTCTCGTGTCTCTCATTGTCTGTTTACGACGTCCGTGCGAGAATTACGTGAAATAACCCGTGCTTTTTACTGCAGACAGATTCGCGGTACTGCCGGTATTTCTTTGCATCGGGTAGTCAGCTGTGTTGGCCGGTTTCATGGTGGCCGCCGTTTATATTTAGCTTGTCTCTATCTAAAGAAGCAGGTTTAGGTTCGTACACGTGTCTATGAGCTAGCTGTGGAAAAAGGCTAAGATATTTTTGATTCAGCAACGTACTACCATTTTTACTCGCGTCGAATGTAGTTTTAGACCAAGATTGTTTGAAAAAATCCCTATTTGAGAGAGATACAATAGCTCCCTAGTTAGCAATCATATACAACCGCTCGCTCACCGATAGATCGGTACCTACAGATTGGAAAATTGCGCAGGTCGCACCAGTGTTTAAGAAGGGTAGTAGGAGCAATCCATCGAACTACAGACCTATATCATTGGCGTCGGTTTACAGTAGGGTTTTGGAGCATATACTGTATTCAAACATTATGAATCACCTCGAAGGGAACGATCTATTGATACGTAATCAACATGGTTTCAGAAAACATCGTTCTTGTGCAACGCAGCCAGCTCTTTATTCGCACGAAGTAATGGCCGCTATCGACAGGGGATCTCCAGTTGATTCCGTATTTCTAGATTTCCGGAAAGCTTTTGACATCGTTCCTCACAAGCGACTTCTAATCAAGCTGCGTGCCTATGGGGTATCGTCTCAGTTGTGCGACTGGATTCGTGATTTCCTGTCAGGAAGGTCGCAGTTCGTAGTAATAGACGGCAAATCATCGAGTAAAACTGAAGTGATATCAGGTGTTCCCCAGGGAAGCGTTCTGGGACCTCTGCGGTTCCTGATCTATATAAATCACCTGGGTGACAATCTGAGCAATTCTCTTACGTTGTTCGCAGATGATGGTGTAATTTACCGACTAGTAAGGTCATCCGAAGACCAGTATCAGTTGCAAAGCGATTTAGAAAAGATTGTTGTATGGTGTGGCAGGTGGCACTTGATGCTAAATGACGAAAAGTGTGAGGTGATCCACATGAGTTCCAAAAGAAATCCGTTGGAATTCGATTACTCGATAAATAGTACAATTCTCAAGGCTGTCAATTCAACTAAGTACCTGGGTGTTAAAATTACGAACAACTTCAGTTGCAAAGACCACGTAGATAATATTGTGGGGAAGGCGAGCCAAAGGTTGCGTTTCAGTGGCAGGACACTTAGAAGATGCAACAAGTCCATTAAAGAGACAGCTTACACTACACTCGTTCGTCCTCTGTTAGAATATTGCTGCGCGGTGTGGGATCCTTATCAGGTGGGATTGACGGAGGACATCGAAAGGGTACAAAAAAGGGCAGCTCGTTTTGTATTATCACGTAATAGGGGAGAGAGTGTGGCAGATATGATACGCGAGTTGGGATGGAAGTCATTAAAGCAAAGATGTTTTTCGTCGCGGTGAGATATATTTACGAAATTTCAGTCACCAACTTTCCCTTCCGAATGTGAAAATATTTTGTTGAGCCCAACCTACATAGGTAGGAATGATCATCAAAATAAAATAAGAGAAATCAGAGCTCGAACAGAAACGTTTAGGTGTTCGTTTTTCCCGCGCGCTGTTCGGGACTGGAATGGTAGAGAGATAGTATGATTGTGGTTCTATGAACCCTCTGCCAAGCATTTAAATGTGAATTGCAGAGTAATCATGTAGATGTAGATATGGATACAGTGAATGTGATATGCTGCAACCGACGTCTTCATATAATACAGGACTACCGTAAGTGATTTATTCGTTTCCAGAACTCTGTAATTTCCAAAGTATTATGTGTCCAAATGTGGCTGGATCCTGATTAGAACCGTAGGCTGAACAAGATGGCATTTTGCACTCTACAAATGTTTTATCAGTGCCCCTCTAATCGCACAACACACGTCCAAGCGTTCCATAGCATACGCAGCAAAATCTTATCAGCGGTCATCAAAGCACCATTGAGCTATTCCAGTATTCTTGGCAGTGAGACTACGTAAACATGGCCGTTAATATAGCCCCAAAGTCACAAGGCGTTAGGTCATGCGATGTGAGGAACCAAGGGAACAGACACATATCATCTTCAGCACTACACCCAGCCCAGTGCCGCGGAAGTTTTCGTTTAGTTAGCGACGAAGATTGATGCTCCAATAAGGACAAGTCCCGCCTTGTTGGAACATGAAATTCTCGGAATCAACAGTCAGTTGTGGAAACAACCACAACTGTAACATGTCGAGGTACGAGATACCTGCCACAATCTCCTCACAGAAGAAAACGGCCCATTCAGCTCGTCTGTGACGGTGCACAGGGAACATTAACTTCGGTGAACCTCATTCGTGCGCAAAAATTTCATTGGGATTTTCAGTGCCTCACACTCTCGTATTGCAGTGATTAACCTACCGAAGTAAATGAAACATTGCTCCGCCGCTTAGTATCAGCTTGGAGACGAAATGTTCATCCTCAAGTGCTTCGAGCATTGTGACGTGAAACTGAATACTCGGGCCATTATCTTCCGGTTGTAATTGTTGAACGAGCTGTAGACGATAGGGTTTGAAATACGACCGTCATCACAAAATCTTCAGCGTTTACAGCTGTATTCTACGTTCGAGGCTTCCGCGGACTGTTGATGGTTTTGGGCTGCGCAAGAAACTTATCCTCACCCTCTCCTAAATTGTTGATGCTAACTTCCAATGCTCTGTTTACGTGTCTGTTCTTTTCAATAATTTCTTCTGAAAGCCTGCTGAACTCTTGCAAAAGATGAACATCATACACATTCCAACACAAAAACCTCTTTTCTTGCTTTGTCGCCATTTTGTCAAAGCAGTGCACACGTAAACCAACTGCTGGGCACAACGCAAGCTCGGTGAGTTTATTGTCTGTTCCTATATCAAAAATGGCTCTGGTCACCATGGGACTTAACGTCTGAGGTCATCAGTCCCCTAGAACTTAGAACTACTTAAACCTAACTAACCTAAGGACATCACACACATCCATGCCCGAGGCAGGATTCGAACCTGCGACCGTAGCGGTCACGCGGTTCGAGACTGTAGCACCTAGAACCGTTCGGCCACTCTGGCCGGCTTGTTCATATATCGATCGTACTTGTACATGCAATACTTTGGGAAGCACAGAACTCTGAAAAAAAGTTAATCATTTATAGTAATCCTGTATAAAACGTCTACTTAGTAAAAGAAAAAAAAGGCACATCAGCATGTGACCCACTACAAGGCTGCAGGCACGCATAATCGCTTCTACACATAACCACATTCCCCGCCTGAAGATAGTGATGTAAACACCCTGCACACTCCGTAGACTATATTAACTGTGGTGTAACAGAACGCAGCGCTTTTATTATACTGATATCAGTCGAAGATTATAACAAACAACAGTCAGTTAGCTAATTCGGCATTCATAAGACTTACAACAACGTGCGGAGAAAGCGTCTTTCTAGAAAAAAACTGACAAGGAGCCCACTTAATGCGAGGTCGCAAAAGGCCAGGGATGTCTACAGCATTCGACGCCCCACATGTTGTCTGCAAGGCAACCACAATATTAGTTGCTAATGGTAACAGGGGGCGGGACTAGAGGTATCCGGCATGAGGCAAAGGAGTGTAATTTAACAGCTTAATCGACGGGAGGACGACGATTCAATCCCGCGTCCGGCCATCCTGATTTAGGTTTTCCGTGATTTCTCTAAATCTCTTGAGGCAGATGCCGGGATGGTTCCTTTGAAAAGGGCACGGCCGACTTCCTTACCCATGCTTCCCTAATCCGATGAGACCGATGACCTCGCAGTTTGGTCTCCTCCCCCAAAACAACCCAACCCTTAATCGACGAATAACTCACAACAGCGCTAGCGGTATTGTTAGAAAGCACAGCAATGGCTACGATAAACAAAGCAAAAATTGCATTATACCTACAACATTTGCCCAGGTTAACATTTCATCAGAAAGGAAACCAAGGAATTTCGCAGACTGAGAAAGAATTGGCAGATGAAATATTATCATTTCTGCAAGATGGATAAGTGTAATGTGTCATACAGTATGCGCTCGACTGTGCGGATAATGTACATGAGAAGTACAATGATGACGATACGTGCTTAACAAGTGAATTGATACTGAAAGAGGTGTCGAGCCATGTAGTTCATCATCATAGTCAGACAGGGTGCCATGAACACTGTATCCAACGAAATACAGTAAAGGACAGTCATTGTCCAAGGAGAGGGTACTAAATATAATTACGCACATGGAAGATCATCCTCAGCATAGTAAAATAACAGTTATGAACAGATCTCGAATAAGTCCTCAGCAATATGACGTGTAGTGCTTAAGAAAACTTACGGATGTTCAGCAGAGGATAAGGTGCACATTTTACAGGTTCAAATTGGTTCAAATGTCTCTGAGCTCTATAGCACTTAACATCTGAGGTCAGCAGTCCCCTAGAACTTAAAACTACTGAAACCTAACTAACCTAAGGACATCACACACATCCATGGCCGATGCAGGATTCGTACTTGCGACCGTAGCAGTCGCGCGGTTCCGGACTGAAGCGCCTAGAACCGCTCGGCAACCGCGGCCGGCACATTTTTCAGAAACCGGGGTTTGCGCGTTTCAAGGATGCTCGATACGATTTACAGAATGTGCATGATAGTGACCTGCTACGTTACGTACATCAAAGTGCACGCGAAGTAGATTAGTCATTTCAAGGGAAGCAGAGGATGGTTGCGTAACTTCAAACAGTATTACAAAACCGGAAGACGTAAGGTAACGAAATTTCAAACAAAGCTTCAACTTTACGACTCGGAGCAAACTTCTGAATCTGCCTGAAAATTTATAGATGAAATAAACCAACTTCTCCCATAGTTCAGTAAGAAATTTGTTTTCAACTCCGACCAATCGGGATACAAATAGGAAACGCATACGAAAGGAACCCTGGAAATGTACCAAAGTACCAAGAGAGTTGTATCAAGATGAACTAACAGCAATGCCTTAAAGCATTCGTATACAATTACGCCGACTGTTAATCTAGATGGCAAATTGGTTGGAAAATTATTTATTGTGCTATTGTGCTGCAAGAAGTTGAATGTACTCTGCCCCCTACGCTTCTATCTCGTGTGCGTGATCTTGCAAGGCCAGTAAGGGATATTTACGTCATAGCAAGTAAGAGTGGGAAAATTGGCGTAAGAGAACTACACCTATGGTACGAGCACTGCTTTTGGCCAATATCTGGTGAAAATAACTTTCTTTTGCTTGATTACTGATCTCCTTAGGGCAAACTACCCCTCCTGAAAAGTGTGTAACATGGCAATTCATATCACCTGGAAGTACTGGACAAATTCAGCCTCTGGATACTCGCTTTTACAGTGCCTGTAAAACATATTATCGCACTATCTGCAGCTACCGCTTCAAGGATAGCTCTACGACATTCGGTTGCATGGCAACACATTCCATCAGTTCCTATTCCCGCGTTAGACCAATGATTCTACATGCCTTCCATAAGAGTGGACACCTAGCTGAACATACTGCACGATTTGTAACTCCCAAGAAGTTCGCCTTCGATCTTGATGGTGCGACCCTTTGTGATCATTATATACCTCCATTTTCTATTCGGTGTTCATGGTCCAGGTTAATGGTTTTTTTCATTTGAAGTTTTCTTGAATGTCAACGACGTCCATTGTGAAGCGTAATACATACATCCCCCAGAAGGTTGATCTCTGCACTCCCAGACGCTATTTTCAGTCGCCCTCCAGATGCACATGGGGACTCATTAGCTGCTAATATTTTTCCTGTCATAATTTTTAACACAACACTTTCAAATGATCTTACTAAAGATTGAACTTGTGACCTCACACTCAAGAGATTCATTATGACTCTGGCCGCACTTCGGAACTGTTTCATTAATCTATGAACTATTAGAAAATATCGCATTTAGTCTCAAAAAATCAACGGAGGTGGGAAACAACACTTGACAAATTGGAAATTTTGGTAAACATCAATCTCGTATAGAGTCGGCGTGGATAAAAGTAAGTATCGAGACTAACGGATACAGTAAATCGTAGTCCTGTATGACTCATTGGTAAATTACATCGGTCTCAATCGTAGCCTCTCTCTTTCCCAGCATTTATCTCGACGTACGGCGGCTACCGTTTTCATTTGGCAATTTTATTTTAACTTAGTGGCCGGATACCTGTTGTGTATCCGTGGTCGTCTGTTAACATAAGGGAGGAAGTCTGCGGATCTTCTGAACTTTGTTCTGTGTGTTATTGTATTAACTCTTTTGCGTCTCGAATTTTCTGAGGTGAAAATTGGGAACCAGTCCAGTATTTGCCTAAAGCAGTGTGGCTAACCGCGTAAAAGTACACTCACACTGACCATTGTACCAGATCAACAGTCGTTAATCCGCAGTTAGGACTCAGTCTGGCTCTGGCCCACCTCCATGTCTCGCAAGCAAGCTCGACACGCGTTTACACGAACTGGTTAACAGGTTGCAGTAGCAACCAGTAATTAGTAAAGACGGTGGGGAGGGGGAAGGGGGGAAGAGGAGATAAAAGATTTTTTTTATTTATGACAAACTCCACAAAGTTCATACACACTTTCTGTGATTACAAACTGAACAAATTTTTATTTCTACTATGCGATCAAGGGAGACACCGCTTGCTCTTTCACTAATGTTCTTTCCCTAACAGTCAGTCACAAAGAGGCAATGTCTGCGTTTTGCCTCGCGACTGGACTTCACTGTTCCATGGCGACAGTGACTGACGAGCTCGGTTTAGAAAATATTTGCTCCAGATGATTTATCCGTCTGTGTCAGGTAATGTTGCAGCTCACTATTGTGTCCTTCCACTTTTAAGACGTACATAGTGTGAATACATTGGGTTGAATGTCGGTTGTGTCGTCAAAGCGTTGACCCTTCACTTGAATTTCTCACCTTCGTCGTTTTATGATAGGTTCATACTGATAACACCACGGCTCCTCAGATTATTTTTTCAGAAAAGAATTGTCTGCACCTGCACTTCAACCTGTCGCGGCTGGCGTCCATGCGTCGTTGTTTTTGGTAGGGAGTTACGGTCTGAGGGACAAACTTCGCACGTGTTTTTCTCGTCTGCAAAACATTCTGGAAAATATCTTGTTGAACATTTGATTTAGAAATAGTGTTTCATCGCGATTTGCGGCGTAACTACGTTGACACACAACGGCCGCACACTGGATGCTCACAACTGACTGCTGGAACGCACGTCCATTGTTCAGTTGTTAGTTCAAGCTGCCACCGCGGCTACTGCGCTGACCTCGCTTACAAGCGAGGAATAAAATCAGTCCTAGAACTTTTTCAACAGTGTGCATTCCCGGATTCTTCTCCAGGGATGTACCAGGATGCTGAAGTGGCCAATCGTATATTTTCATTTTCCTTGCATCCAGTGTTCTCTGATGATGTAAAGTGATATAAATGTATTAGCGGGACACTGTAATTACTTGGTAGTAGATTCTGCTCTATCTGAAGTTTTCTGTCTTTTGGAAGCACCCAAGACGTATTACTTTCACTAGTACTACTCGCATACGTACGTGTACACGCTCTTACAGATTCACTGAAATGGCACAATGAAATGGTTGCATTTGTTTTCAAGTGGAATTATTTCCGCGAACCTGGAGGAACGCGGCTGTGAAAATTACCAGTATAAACTCACATGTGCATACAATGAAACATGCGCACTTGTTCTTTTGCGAAATTGTTTCCGGGAGTCCTGTGGAATCCGTCCGAGAAAATTCCACAGAACTTCTTGATATTGTCGGTGTGTACGCTAATGCAAGCTTCCAGGTATGTAGGAATTTTCACCGCGTCAAGAACCATTTCGTTAGCTCTGTATCAGGAAAGCACAGAGCAATGTTGATTCATCAGGTCATCAGTTTCATTTCAAAATTATTCATTTACCTTAGGTGCCAATTATCTCGCATTTCTGTCTTGTTTATTGCATTCCAGAAATTGCTTGCTAAAGACAACCCTTCGCCCAGAACTTGATTGCTAAAGACTACTCTTCGCCCTGTAAATAAGGCAATCATTCCAGCAGCTAACAAAACAGTATCTAAGTTCGTGTTTACTTCTTCTTAAGTTGCCAATCCTAAGATTGATTTGCAGCAGCTCTCCATTCAGTGCGATTGTCGGACAGCCTCTTCAATTCCTTGAAACTTCCGCATCCTAGGTCCTGCATTATCTGGCTTATGTACTTCCTTCTAGGTCTGCCTCTTGCCCTTTTGCCCTCCACAAGGCCTTCCGTTATAGTGTGGAGAAGACTTTCATGTCTCAGAATGTGTCCCATCCATATATCTCTCCTCTTCTTGACCGTCTTCCAAAGAACTGGAACTTCCTCCGCTCTCTGCAGGACTTCTTCATTTGTCATCCTGGCCGTCCATGGAATTTTTAACATCCTTCGCAGACACCACATTTCGAATCCTTTAATCCTTCTTCTTTCGTCCTCTCCAAGTGTCCAGGTTTCGCTGCCGTAGAGAAGCACACTCCCAACAAAGGTCTTTATTAACCGCTTCCTTAACGACAGACTTATCATATTTGATGTGAGGAGTCCTTTCCTTTTATAGAATGCAATCTTTGCCTGATTTATTCTACTTATTACATCTTTCCTACTACGACCATCTGATGTTATTCTGCTTCCCAAGTAGACAAAGTCTTGTATTTCTTTCAGCTTCTCTCCATCCAGCCTTATATTCGTAATTGCTTGATTATTTTGTTTGCTTGCAACTAAGATTTTTGTTTTTGACTTATTAATTTTCATGTTGTACCGTGTAGCAAGAGTGTTTTCCATTTCCTCCAACACTACTTGTAATTCTTCCTCATTTTCCGCTAGGACAGCAATGTCATCCGCAAAACGCAGCATATCAACTATTTTTCCCAGGATCCTGATTCCATTAGCTTGTCCTAACTTTTATCTGACCTCGTCCACTGCTTTCTGTATGTACATATTAAAGAGGACAGGGGAGAGTGCACATCCCTGTCTCACACCCTGTTTAATTTTTGCTTGTTGTTGATGTTCCCCACATCTCACTATTGCCACCTCTTCTTTGTATATGTTCCATATCGTTCTCCTGTCCTTGTACTTAGCTCCAGTTTCCCTCAATATCTGGAATAGTTTTTTCTATTCAACCTTATCAAAGGCTTTTTCGAGGTCAATAAACGCTATGTAGGTGTCCTTTCCTTTTTCCATTCTTTTCTCTATTATGAGCCTTAGGGCAATAATGGCTTCTCGCGTACCTCTCCCTCTCCTAAAGCCAAACTGGTCTTCTGTGAGCATGCATTCCACGTTCCCTTCAATTCTTCTGAGGAGGATGGTCGTCAAAATTTCTGATGCATGTGATGTTAGGCTGAGGTTTCTGTATTGTGCACACGATTTTGCTGGCATTTTCTTTGGTAATGGAACAATAATACACTTTTTGAAGTCCTCAGGCAGCTCTCCAGTATCATATATTTGGCAGATTAATTTATACAATTTATGTTTACTTCTAAAGTAGGAATATTGAGCAAATCGGAACGACAGTATTTTTTGGTATTTTATCTACCACCGATGTTTCAATTTACGTGTCAGTTTCGCAACTGAAACAGTTATTCAGAGCATCTGCAATCTTCCGAATACATTTAAAGTACATTGCAAATAATAATGTACTTTGATCAAACAATGCTCGTCACACTTATTTGAAGATAATTACAAAATGCTCTAAGGTCATTTATGTCCCTTAATATGTGTATTCTAAGCAATGACGCGTAATGCACATCAGACGGCTGAGGTCCCCTGCGAAAGTAACTGACTTCTTGGCGTAAACAGAACTGGAAGGTAACTGAATTATTGTTAGCTTCTTCGGAACTTCGTCTTTACTACAGAGCAGGCTCGTACTGATTACCTCCTGCGAGTAACACTCAAAGTCATATTGGCTTATGCAGGAAATGTGCAGAAGTAGTCAACTGAACAATTTACATGGGAAGGAATAATGGTTCAGTGATTACACAAGTCCATATTGAACCTTCTCAAACTTCCACGTGATCACGAAAGCTGTCTAACACATACTAAGTATTAGTTTGTTATTCGGCCGTCCAGAGGACGACAAAGCGATCTTGATTCTACAGGTTCATACAAGTATCCATATTAAAGGCTATACCCGCTTTATAAATCGACTTATGGCATTATCTCCGAAGGAATTGGTTTTTCCATACAAATACCGCGACACTGAATATAGACGGTGATCGCTGGAGTGTATATATTATCAGACCAACTGTGTGGTTACTCGTAGACCACGATGCAACCTCGTGATAAAATCACAGAGTTTATAAAGTGATTTGGCTAAGGAACGTGGTATGAAACCAGTATTGGTAACCCCCCTAATGCCACCACTAGATATTTCTCCAGTATTTGTAATGTATTCTGTCTCAATGCCATGTAAGAGGTTCTGTGATATATCCAGTGGATTATAGGCAAAGGGTGATTGAGAAGGATCACAAACCGTAGAAAATATGGTGATTGAGGTCGTAAGAAATGTACACAGGCTTTTCATATCTCTACCGTTACACTCTCGGGTAGAAATGCTGTCTGGGATTAGGAATCAAGTCTTTCCATTCAACGACATACTTGCGTTGGATCCTATGGAGAAGTCCTTTATTACTGTCACTAATGAATCATATTTCTGGCACTCTCATATCTCGAAACGAGTCATCTTTTTGGAACCTTTCAGTTACAGTAAAATTTTATATATTCCTTAGGCCTTCTACAACTGCTGCCATTTATCCAGCTTTGCACATGTGATCGTTCCAATTTAAGTCGGGATTGAGCAGAAGTCAGAGAGAGCTATATCCAACACCTTCTCCAGCCCATGCAGAAACAGAGTGAACTACGTTAGTGCGACAGGATCGTGTTTTGACCATTCGGTGGAAATGGCAACATATTGTCATAGCTCCGCCAACAGTGTGCAATGTGTAAGGCCACTGCCAAATGAAGCCTGCTTCTGCAACATGAGAAAGTATAAAAGACAGTACGCGAATTGGGGGATGGATGAGGATTTTGGTACTGCATTGTGGTATGCTCCCAAACTACACTCCTGGAAATTGAAATAAGAACACCGTGAATTCATTGTCCCAGGAAGGGGAAACTTTATTGACACATTCCTGGGGTCAGATACATCACATGATCACACTTACAGAACCACAGGCACATAGACACAGGCAACAGAGCATGCACAATGTCGGCACTAGTACAGTGTATATCCACCTTTCGCAGCAATGCAGGCTGCTATTCTCCCATGGAGACGATCGTAGAGATGCTGGATGTAGTCCTGTGGAACGGCTTGCCATGCCATTTCCACCTGGCGCCTCAGTTGGACCAGCGTTCGTGCTGGACGTGCAGACCGCGTGAGACGACGCTTCATCCAGTCCCAAACATGCTCAATGGGGGACAGATCCGGAGATCTTGCTGGCCAGGGTAGTTGACTTACACCTTCTAGAGCACGTTGGGTGGCACGGGATACATGCGGACGTGCATTGTTCTGTTTGAACAGCAAGTTCCCTTGCCGGTCTAGGAATGGTAGAACGATGGGTTCGATGACGGTTTGGATGTACCGTGCACTATTCAGTGTCCCCTCGACGATCACCAGTGGTGTACGGCCAGTGTAGGAGATCGCTCCCCACACCATGATGCCGGGTGTTGGCCCTGTGTGCCTCGGTCGTATGCAGTCCTGATTGTGGCGCTCACCTGCACGGCGCCAAACACGCATACGACCATCATTGGCACCAAGGCAGAAGCGACTCTCATCGCTGAAGACGACACGTCTCCATTCGTCCCTCCATTCACGCCTGTCGCGACACCACTGGAGGCGGGCTGCACGATGTTGGGGCGTGAGCGGAAGACGGCCTAACGGTGTGCGGGACCGTAGCCCAGCTTCATGGAGACGGTTGCGAATGGTCCTCGCCGATACCCCAGGAGCAACAGTGTCCCTAATTTGCTGGGAAGTGGCGGTGCGGTCCCCTACGGCACTGCGTAGGATCCTACGGTCTTGGCGTGCATCCGTGCGTCGCTGCGGTCCGGTCCCAGGTCTACGGGCACGTGCACCTTCCGCCAACCACTGGCGACAACATCGATGTACTGTGGAGACCTCACGCCCCACGTGTTGAGCAATTCGGCGGTACGTCCACCCGGCCTCCCGCATGCCCACTATACGCCCTCGCTCAAAGTCCGTCAACTGCACATACGGTTCACGTCCACGCTGTCGCGGCATGCTACCAGTGTTAAAGACTGCGATGGAGCTCCGTATGCCACGACAAACTGGCTGACACTGACGGCGGCGGTGCACAAATGCTGCGCAGCTAGCGCCATTCGACGGCCAACACCGCGGTTCCTGGTGTGTCCGCTGTGCCGTGCGTGTGATCATTGCTTGTAGAGCCCTCTCGCAGTGTCCGGAGCAAGTATGGTGGGTCTGACACACCGGTGTCAATGTGTTCTTTTTTCCATTTCCAGGAGTGTACATACCAATACTGCAGTCCAAAGCAGATCCGCATCTCTCAGGGACCATTCAGGTCTATCAGCTCGACATGCAATCTTCGTCACTCTGTACCATTCAACAGAGAAAAATTACGAACTTTAAAAGCTCCACTACCTTCATTGGACAGAGAACTCGACAAGACTTTTACTACTTCTCTCTCCTCCCATACATCGAAAAAGAATACCGTACATACCACCAGCATGGCGACATTGAGCACATGTGACAATCCTATTAAATATATAGCTATTCATCCATTGCACAGACCAATGTAAAGTTGCATCATCTGTACTGTAGGAGGATGACCGTATCACACAAACTATACTATAAGTCGAAGAGACCCTCCCTGTCACCCTGTGTCTTTGTTTGAAACATTGTTCTTTTTCTGCTGTAACGTGCTTTGTACACTGTCATACATTTTATTTTTTCCTCCTTGACTTCGAGGACTGGGTCAGGTTCTAAACTGACATCAACACATTCTGATCCATTGCCTCTCGCAGAAAACTAGACATCGCATAGTGTAAATCATGTTGTTACTGTACCTACCATAACACGCAACACACACTGGATGATTTTAAATAAGACAGTCACAACATAAGGAAACTGGAAGATTTGTATGTTTACTATAGCGACACAAAATGAGGTGATACATTATCTGGTTGGAGATCTGTTTCAGACTCCAATATTCAAGCTTCTGTCCTCAGAGGCAGAGCAGTGTAATTGAGTAAGTCTATCCATATTTGACGATCTGTAGGCCACATTGCAGGGATTAATTGTCAGTGCAATATGGTGATCTGTAAAAAATAGTCTTGCCATTGAAAGTCTCGTCTGCAGAACGGAAAAAAAAGGCGGACAGTGTTTCCACACCAGCAGCATCGGTAATTTGGAGGGTAAATTCAGTAAAATCCAATCAGAATGCTCCATTCGTTCACGAGATGTCCTTTGTGTTGGGGCACAGGAGCATCTACAAACTGATTTGAACAAGATGGAGGCAGGGTATCTACAGACAGTTCTGAGAGAGCAAGTGTTCAAAGACAAGTTGCATCTCTGGCGTGGATGCCATCACTCATCCGCCACTATGGCAATAGGACACCTCCAGAACAGTAGCTGTAGGATACAGAAAATTCCCGCCATTTTTCTCTTCTGTAAGACAATGCTTAGAACTCTGTTTGCGTAATTGTTCTGATTTCACCCCCCTCCCCCCCCCCCCCCATCTGTGCTTAGACATTGTTCTCTTTCCAAACAACAAGAAAGCTTTTTTGATTAATGGTGTTTTCTTGAGCGTGCACAGGCATGAGAAGGCTTTTCATGGTGAGAACGTTTAATGTTTCTGAGACGTATGTTGACAGAAGGACATCTCGATTTCCAGGAAGGGATCATGTGATGTCTCATTAGGACCATTGGGAAGAATGCAATCGGTGTTATTCTGCGATATTTTCGTAAACAGATCCTCGTCGCTGCACGAACATTTCGCGGTAATGCATCAGCCACACTGGGCAGGTAAGCACGCGTGCACCGCTAGATGACCGAGCGAGGTGGCGCAGTGGTTAGCACACTGGACTAGCATTCGGGAGGACGACGGTTCAATCCCGTCTCCGGCCATCCTGATTTAGGTTTTCCGTGATTTTCCTAAATCGCTTCAGGCAAATGCCGGGATGGTTCCATTGAAAGGGCACGGCCGATTTCCTTCCCCATCCTTCCCTAACCCGAGCTTGCGCTCCGTCTCTAATGACCTCGTTGTCGACGGGACGTTAAACACTAATCTCCTCCTCCTCCACCGCTAGATGCAGCTCACATGTCCCATTAAATTAAAAATGGCTTCTTCGTTTTGCAACTTACATGGCTTCACAGACACCTCTGCTCTTAGCTGTGTGAAAGAAAAACACTCCTCGCCCTACCTATAAGCGAAGCGAAAGAAGCCGATATTAGACTGGGACTGCCAACTTGCGACCAGAGTTCTGGTAATTTGTTCCCAAATCCAGCTAAGTAGATTGCTGAGTATAAATGAAAATAATCCGTTAACGGTTTCGTTTAAGTTTGTCCCGATTTGTTTTTCGGGTTGATTTGTGGTGAAATAGTTTCTTACGCTTGGTTTTATTTGTATTAGCCTTTTCTTCAGCATCAGCATTACTTTCAGTATCATCGATGTGGGCCTGGTTCACTGAGCGCTAGCTTTTCAGTTTCGTTTTTAGTGTTTACGTAGGCTTTAGCACGCATAGAACGATACTGAAGTTCGCTTGATTCTAAGTGTATAACGATCCTTAGTGCAGGTCCATGTCGTGCTCTAAGTATTGTGTCCTAGTAAAATTTGTAGCGTACTATTCCTTTTTAATATGGTTTGTTTTTTGTTGATTTGTGGAATAAATGTGTGTGTGTCGTCTTTCCATGTATAACGCATTTTGGATCGTTGAAGAATTGTGCGTTCAATGTAAGACGGCCATCAGCTGTTTACCACTAATAACAGGTCTCTTGCAAATTATCTTTATCTGTGAACTGAGCCTCATCCTCACAAGTGAATTTTAAAATATCATTGTGTAAAAAAAGGAAGGCTCTTCTCGTTAATTTCATTCTAATCACAAATCACTGACTTTCTCTGTTGTTATGTAACATCGCTTCATTATAGTAAAATATTCATCTTATGCATGCAAGTATTTTAGTTATCGGGTAAGTACATGGCGACATTATGAAGGCACAGATACGGACCAGAACAGCAGACGGGTGGAGATTACTTTATGTTAGTGTTGCTAGAGTTTCTCCTGTAGCAGAACAAATTTCACTGAGGGTGATAAGGGAGCAGATATAGGAAGGAATTTACTGTGGTGTTTTGAGCCAAGTGTTTTGCGTGCACAGTCCATGCTGACAATTAGTTTCAAGTGTAAGGAACCTTTGCTGTTTTTGTCTCAAATTGATATAGTGGGACTCTGACTTTAGAAATACATGTTAATTCAAACTGAAAACAGCAACCGTCCACTGTTTACAATGATAGTTATTAAGAACAAGGCACAGTTATGTATTTAGACACGAAATGATTTTTGTGAGACGTCTGTTCACATTTACAGTTACATTAATCTTAACGATTTTTCGTGAACGCTCCTTTAGGCAGAGACTGGGGAGTGATATCCCACAGCACAATATGATGTAAGAGCGTCCACGTTATTGTAATCGGAACTAACAATGACCTAAAACAACATCTTACATGTTTAGTTCATTGTCAGTTTCAGTTAATGTAGATCTTATTTAATATCGCTTTTTTGCTGTACTGCATCACCATACCAAGGTAGGTTAACCTAAACAAAGTGAGCAAACATGACATACACGCAAAACATAAACGTAATTGAATCACTAATTGCAGAAAGGGAGCATTTCCAAAGTTATCAAAATTCGTTTTATTGCATCAAAGAAGTCCAACGAGTGGGCACATCCTTTAGAGTACATACGGAATTTTTCCCCCGTTAATAAATCGTCTGTAGCAATGGGTACTGTTCACTGCTTACTGCAGAAAGGTAACATGTCCTGGACATGTTCCCTTCCTGCTATAAAGAATATAGGAATTGTGGCATCATTAGAAGGAAATTGAGAAAACAGGAACAACTTAACACTGATAGTGAGGTAACGGACCTCGTACTCGATTCTTCACAGAGGAAAGACAAATTTAGATTCGCTGTCATGAAAACAGAGGACTTTACAGACTACAAGACCCGGTGACCAAGATTCTGCTAAAAACTTGTGTTTGGGAAAAGGTGTCCAAAGGAGCAAAAGGTTTCCTTAGACCCATCAAAGCACCGTGAACTTAGTTTCAGCAAAGAAACTCCACATGTAGCTCAATATAAGGCAAACGAACACGTGTGGGCTGCTGCCTTTCATTTGAGGAACGGTCAAGCAACCTGCCTACAAAGACAAACTATCCTTAAACAACTAAAAAATTGATAATATTAAATTAAGTTCACTTTGCATTCCAGAAGAAAGAATACAGTTTTGGAAAAAAAAAGAGATATCCGACAGCAAAAAGAGATGAAACTAAAGAGAATGTTTGACTCCATGAACTTATTTGGATGTAAAAACGTTTAAAATGAATTTAATATATGGAAAATATTCAAAGAACATTTGTATCTTCAAAATAAAAGGGTTTTAATATATATTCCACATTCTTTACTGGAAAAAGGGAACATGCCCAGGAACAAATTAAAAAAATTCATCTATGATTATCACAAAGTTAGATAACAGGTACATAAACTAGAGCACCCTACAACCAAATATTTTTAGAAAAAATGTAGAGTAAGTTTTTGTATCAAGCAGTTTTTTGTTTCACCTTAAATTTTGTGAAACTGAACGTGTTCCTTTCTGCAGTTAGCAGTCCAATTACAAACGCAAACAAAGGTCTGAGATGCACCTGCTGATTCAATACGGGTGTCGGCGCTAGAAGTTCTGACAATGGCTCGCTTTCCCTCGTAGTTTTTTAAAGACTTCAACTAAAAAAACGCCAATTTGTTAACAACTATACATGCAAGTTCTGTGGTTAAATATATTGCAGTTTTAACTGCTTTGGTTTGCTATCTACTCCCATCTCCTTAATATTGAATACAGAGGCATATTTGACTGGTACTAACTACAAAAGCAATTCTGACCAAAATTGATCATTTAAGCATGTGTGACTAATGTTGGAGATAAAAGCGCTACGAACTAGTAATCAATGTACAAATTCGATGGGCTTATAATGAACATACACATATCAAAAAAAGTTTTGCATCACCCCAGTTCCCAGAACGCCTGTAGATAGACGTTGACAGTGGATGTTGTATCACAGACTCAGTCCCTTTGACTGTTCAGAGATGTCACAAAACCCGCCCAAATATGTAAACAACCATGCATGAGCAGCGGCTGTTAGACGGAGGGGGTCCGACAGCCGATCACTTCCAGTCATTCCATCACGAAAAAGGTACAGGGCTCGTGTTGTCTGCAGTTCAAAGTGCCTAGACGGTCAATACCACGGTTCGATCGCGTCCGCATTTTTACTTTGTGCCAGGAAGGGCTCTCAATAAGATAAGTGTCCAGGCGTCTCGGGGTGAACCAAAGCGATGTTGTTCATACATGGAGGAAGTACAGACAGACAGGAACTGTCGATGACATGCTTCGCTCAGGCCGCCCAAGGGCTAATACTGCAGTGGATGACCGCTATCTACGCATTACGGCTCGGAGGAACCCTGACAGCAACGCATCCACGTTGAATAATACTTTTCATGCAGCCACAGGACACCGTTTACGACTCAAACTGTGCGCAATAGGCTGCATGATGCGCAACTTCATCCTGACGTCCATGGCGAGGTCCATTTTTCAACCACGACACCATGCAGCGCGGTACGGAAGGGCCCTAAAGCTTGCCGAATAGATCTCTCTGTATTTCATCACGTTCTCTTCACCCATGAGTGTCGCATATGCCTTCAGCCAGACAATGAACGCAGCAAGGTGAAGGTTCCCTGCTGTTTTGGGGTGGCATTATGTGGGGCCGACATACGCCTCTGGTGGTCATGGAAGTCGCAATAACGGCTGTACGATACGTGAATGCCATCCTCCGACCGATAGTGCCACCATATCGGCAGCGTATTGGTGAGGCATTCGTCTTTAGGGACGACAATTCGCGCCCCGTCCTGTTCATCTTGTGAATGACTTCCTTCAGGATAACGACATCGCTCAACTAGAGTGACCAGCATGTTCTCCAGACATGCAAACATGCCCGGTATAGATTGAAAAGGGCTGTTTATGGACGACGTGATCTACGCCGAATCGCCGTTGAGGAGTGGGACAATCTGAACCAATAGTTCCTTGATGAACTTGTGGATAGTATGCCACGACTAATACAGGCATAAAAAATACATACGCATAACATTTATGATTGGTATTAATGACAACCCTGTATCCAAAAAAAATTTGTAAACATTCTGGCAGGCCTGTGTAGTTAGCAGACACTCTGCTTTGAAGAAACCTCAGTCAAAATATTTTAGTGATCAATTTCACGAATTAATTTGCGGAACTGACTGGAATAGTTGAGCTGAGATGACATATGTAGTGACAAAAGTGAATATAAAGTTAAATACCGCTCTCTCACGCAAGCATTATAGCGCTTCACATACTGCAACAGCGGCGGCGGCGGACCTAGTACAGGCAGCGCCCACGACCCAAATTCCCCCAAGGGTGTCTCCACGAGTCCGGCCAGCGGGCCTTTCCGTTTCCCCGAGCCTAGTACACCCACTTCACCAGTAAAGACAGATTGTGCTCATCTCGATAGTCATTTCTCTTACTGAGTACACCTAACGAGGCATCTTTAAGCGACACAAGAGCCAGCGTACGTACGAGAAGTGAATGACAGTTGACGATACATGGAAAGCTCTCTCTCAGCTCGTGTACGACAGATATACATGCGACTTGCGACAGATACGAAAAAATATCAAATAAAAATGTAATTTTACCCTGGTACTGAGTCCTCCTCAGATACTATGGACCTTTCAAAATTTATAAGTATTAGCAAAATATAGTATGGGCCTCCTCCTAAAGTCATACTGTGTTCACGGTCCGGTCACATTAATGGGACCATCGCCTATGCTCGATGTCAACGTGCAATAAACAATCAAAGAGGGCAGGTTAGCAGTACTAGCAGTGAATATTATACAAAGTGTGTCGACGGATGCGGATAACACTGCAGTCGTTGTCGTAAAGCAGAAACGCAGTGGTTTATCTGACGTCCAAAAGGACAAGCGGCAAGGGTGGAAGCATTTCGGAAACGGCTAAGCTCGTATACTGTTCGCATGGTTGCGTGTGGGCCTCCACAGCAAGCTTCTGGTTCATGCACCCATGCTGACTTCTGTTCATCGGCGACGAAGGTTGGAATTTTCACGTCAATACTGAAACTGGACATGCGCTGAGTGGCGACGGATGGCCTTTTCACATGAATCACGTTGTATACTCCATGGGAAAGATGGCCTTTGGCATGTACGTCACTTCGACAGTTGCCGGAAGGGTCCAGGCAGGAGGAGTGAGTATTACGGCCTGCGGAACTACTTCGTGACTCTGGAAGCCACAGTGAACAACCAACACAAGTATGCATCTGTCCTTGGGGACCATGTGCACCCCCGCACGCATTCTCGGCACGGTGGCATCTACCAGCAGAACAACACAGCTGGTCAAGCGGCTCGCAGTATACGTGCATGTTTCGAAGAGCACCAGGATGAGTTTACCGTACTTCTCTGTCCACCATACCTCCCCGGATTTAAGCCCAGTCGAGAATCTGTGGGCCACTTCTGCACTTCTACAATCTCACTGGCTCTCTCACTGCACGTCTTGTGCGCTGCAAAATGTGGTTACTCAGGGTGTTGACAGGTGGTCACTTTAATGTGACTGCACAGTCTAGGTTGCTGTTCGTTTATTATGGCGATAAACGGTACTTGTAACTTCAGAACACTCCTGAAAACTCCTAACGATCGTTAGGCATATTTTCTCTGGTGTTAGGATAAGAATTTACAACTTTCGTCTCGTAATGTATGGATGCAGCTCAAAAGGGTACAAGAGACGGAAGCAGGAGCTACGGTCATTCTTCGAAAACTTCCTCATCACATTTACCTGGGCACTGTCCCGCTAAAGTACAGCATCTGGAAGAACCTCAAGGCCGGCTGGTATATTAGGCTGTCGAGCCTCACTGACTGACGATTAGATTTGGGATAGTAACTGAATACCTACCAACCGAGATGGCATGTCGTATCCTGCGGCGCCTCTGAGTATGTGACTTGGCGTTCGTCTGGTGCACCGTTCGACACTGGAGGCAGCCAGATTTTGGCTATCACGAAAGAGTCTGTCACACAAGATGTGACGCGTACAGTAAGACCATTAGGAAGGCGACTTCTCCGAAGACATCGAATATCGACAGCGAGCCGGCGGTGGCGGACACGCCCCTGTCGTGAGATCTGTTATCTCGTCCAGGTGATGCCAATTCAGTGGTAGCATGACACCAGCTAGATCCGTGCTGCACTCATATTCTTTCGGTACACGTATCTCTGTCCACAATATTGTGGAATGGGCAGAGGAAGTAGATGAAGGTAAAGAAGAACTTGACGGAGCACTGAAAAACCTATGTCTAAACACCGCAAAATTAAACCAGATTCGCGCAGTATTACTGAGAGCCTTAGGGAAATATGCTATGACAAAACTATTCCACTTGCTATGCAAGAGGCAGAGCAAATACCCTCAGATTCGAGAAGAATGTATTAAATCTAATTAAAAAACGGCAGACGACGAAAGCTTGGAATATCACAGAACCATCAGTTTGGTAATTCATGTTTGTGGAATATGGCCACGAATTCCTTACAGAGGTATTGGAAACCTGGTAGTGGGCAACATGGTGGAAAATCAGTTTTTGTGCGGTTAAATGGAGGAATGCGACAGGTAAAATGACTCTGCGACGTGTTTTAGAAGACAGACGAAAGGAAACTAACATTTATAACAATTAGAGATTTTAAGAAACTTATTGACAATGTTGAGTGGACTGTACGCTTTTAAATTCTAAATGAAGGGGCGATAAACAATAGAAAGCGCAAGGTATCAACATTTTGTACATAAATCAGAATTCACCTGAAAGAAGCGAAAGGCATAGTTGAAGCCTGTTCGCAATGTTATTGAATCTGTGCATATAGGGGACATTGAACGTATACAGAGAAGGGTAGCACGAATGGTCACAGGTTTATTTAATCCATGGAAGAGTGTCACAGAGATACCGAAGGAACTGAACTGGTAGACTCTTGAAGACGGACGTGAACTATCCCGAGAAAGTCTATTAACAAAGTTTCAAGAATCGGCTTTAGGGATGTACTACAACCCCTTACGTATCGCTCACACTGTGATCGTGAGCAGAAGATTATAATAATCACTGCATGCGCAGAGGCATTCAAACGATCATTCTTCCAGCGCTCCACACGTGAATGCAACAGGAATAAACCTTAATATCTGGTACAACTGGACATACCATCTGCCATCCACCTCATGGTGGTTTGCATAGTACAGATGTAGATGTACAAAAGTGAATCGTGGGCGATAAACAATTACGAGAAGAGGAGAAAATAAGATTTTGAAATGCATTGCTACGCGGGTTGCTGACGATTACACAGGAGTATCGAATAAGTTATGAGAGGATATTGAATCTATCTGGGGAGAAAACAAATTGATCAAGTTGACTAAAACAACGGAGCAGTTGATAGGCACCAAGCAATCGTCAATTTGGGAATCGAAAGAAGGGTTTGGTAAGGGTGTGGAGGGGGCTGGAGGGGGGTAAAAGTTATAGAAGGAGACCCACGCTTGTCTACAGCAAGCAGGTTTGAATGCATGTAGGTTGCAGCCGTTACGCAGAGAAAATATGATTGAGCACGGAGAAGCATGGAGATCTTCATCAAAACAGTCTACAGACTGCAAACCACAACAAGAACAACAAGAGAATCTTGTTATCTTCATTAGCACCTGCAACAGAAACTACAATGTAACACACAAACTGTTTTTTTTTTTTTTTTTTTTTTTTCATGGATGTGTCATTCTGCCCCTTTCGCATTCACTTATTTGCTGATATTGTACCCTTTGTCCATATCCAGCACTTGCTAACGCGTTTCAACTTAATTTGCTCACTCATCAGCAACTGATCTTGTCGGAACTGTGATTTCTCCAGTTCTACGGGAGATGGTGCTGCTGGGAGTGTTTACACTGATAGAAAAATAATTGCAGTAACAAGAAGTTGTGCGACTTCAACAAAAGTTGGTAAGTGTGTTTCTGCATCTATAAGATGATGTCTATTCAGATTCCACGACAGTCCCACTGTAACGATCGTCAACGTTAGTTACCTTTGGGATTGGACGTGGGGAGCTGATGTTAGTCGAAAATGCATTTAAGGTCACATATACCACATTATCAACACCTCATTGAGTTTGAATGAGGTCGTTTAATAGGGAGGAGTGGATATTCCTTCCGCGATAGTGCAGAAAGACTGGCAGGAACGTAGCCACTGTACGTGATTGTTGGCAATGGTGGTCAAGAGAATGCACGGCGGTCGCAAGAAGACAAGGTTCCGGACGGCCACGTGTTACCACCGACTGAGGAGACCATAGTGTTCGGCGTATGGTCCTGGCACACCGTACTGCATCTGCAGCAGCGATTTCAACAGCATTTGGCACCATAGTGACACAACGAACTGTTACAAATCGGTTGCTTCAAGGACACCTCTGAGCCAGGCGCCCCGTAGCGTGCACACCACTGATCCCAAACCATTCCCTTCGCGAGTTCAGTGCTGTCAAGGGAGAGCTCATAGGACGACGAGGAGGTCTGTTGTGTTTTCTGATGAAAGCTGGTTCTGCCTCGTTGCCAGTGATGGCACTGTGTTGGTTAGAAGGAGGCCAGTTCAGGACCTGCACCCAGGCTTTCGGTGTGCTAGACACACTGGACCTGCACATGGAGTTGTGGTCTGGGGTACGATTTCGTATGATAGCAGGAGCACTCTCGTGGGTATCCCACACGCCCTGACCGCAAGTTTGTACGTCAGTCTGGTGATTCGACCTGATCTGTTGGCATTCGTGAATAGCATTCCAGGGGTTGATTTCTAACATGATAACGCCCGCCCACAAACCGTTGTTGTATCCCAGCAAGCTCTACAGCGAAATGTAGCCTTGGCCTGCTCGATCACCAGATCTGTCTCCAGTCGAGCACATATGGGACATCAAGGGACGACTACTCCAGCAACATACACAAGCATTAACCGTTCCTGTATTAACCGACCAAGCGCAGCAGGCATGGAACTCCTTCCCACAAACCTACATCCGACACCTGCACAACACAATGCATGCACGTTTGCGTGCTTGCATTCAACGTTCTGGCGATTACATCAGTTATTAATGTGCTAGCATTTCATATTTGCAATGACACATATCAAGCTTACAATAAGAAGTGATCTTGCAATGTTAACCACTTGAACATGTCAACTAGACAAATTTATTCCCGATGTTTTATTAGTCTACTTGAATTATTTTTTGGTGTTGCGATTTTTCCGTGAATGTATATGTCAGCTACCCGCGGCTGTGATCACTTTTTATTAGCGATCCAGTTGACGAGATGGTCAGACACTTGGGTGGTTGACCGTTCAAATTCCAATCCGTTGAACCATATCTACGTTTACCATGGTTTCCCTAAGGAAAGGATATTTATTTCTATTTCTTTCTCCCTAATTTCCCAGCCCTCTGATGACATCATCATGACGAGACGTTAAACCGTAATGTCCCATCCCTTTACTGATTGCTGGGGAAAGTTTTACTACGCTATCTCTGAGTTTAGATTCATACAAGTAGTCCCCCACCCACGATTCTTTAAAGACTCGAGCTCCCATGTGTAGCACACTCTCAAACCTCTCATTACAAATACGTTGATGCTGTAAATGTTTGACGCTAAGCATGTAAGCGAGAAAAAGTTTAGAAGAGGTTTTAAATTATGTGTCTTGTTGGTCGGAAATCGCTAAGTACCCTCATTCTCAATTATTGGCTGGGTATGGTCTGCGTAATTTGCTTGGCGTTAGTTATGCTGTTTACGTCTACACCTGCATCTACGTCTACATCGGTTCAAATTGCTCTGAGCACTATGGGACTTAACTTCTGTGGTCATCAGTCCCCTAGAACTTAGAACTACTTAAACCTAACTAACCTAAGGACATCACACACATCCATGCCCGAGGCAGGATGCGAACCTGCGACCGTAGCAGTCCCGCGGTTCCGGACTGCGCTCCTAGAACCACTAGACCACAGCGGCCGGCATCTACATCGGTATTTCGCAGGCCACCTGACGGTGTATGACAGAGGGTAGCATATTTCTGGTACCACTAACTTATCCACCCAATCCTGTTCCACTCGCCAATGGTGCGCGAGATGAATGCTTGTCCGTAAGCGTCTGTATTGGCTCTAATTTCTCTAGTTTCCTCGTTGTGGTCATTTCGCTAGACGTATGTGGGAGAAAGTAATATGTTGTCTGACTCTTCTCTGGAAAGTACTCTCTCAAAATTTCAATAGTAAACATCTAAGTGATGTGAAACACCTCTCTTGTGGCGCCTGCTATTAGGGTTTGTTGAGCTTCTCTGTAACGCTGTCGTGCCACCAAACGATCCAGAGACGATGCGCGTCGCTCTCCGTTGGATCTTCTCTGTCTCTTCTGGCACTCCTACCTGATGAGGGTACACAGATTTCAACTGCAGTACTCGTCTTATTATGTTAAACCTTTAACACAAGACTAGACCGTTGAATGAGTAGATTATGATAGTATTTTAAATTTTAAATCCGAGCAATAATTATATGAAATGCTGAATATAAAATTTTTGTTGCCCTTGAAACAGTCAGATACGCAGCCTGCAAATGGAACCGTTCATCATGAACCATGCTAGCTGCTCAGTAATATAGATGGCTTACTCGGCGTTAAAATTTTCAGCAACCTTAGATTAAGACTATTTAGCGTTATATGTAGTACCACAAACCGACGTTTCTTTAGCTTTAAGATCACAATCTATAGCTTGAAATATACCCACCACTCACAATGATATTACTGACAACAGTTAAATAATCAAGGCGTTTTAGGGCAAACATTTTACGTCTTGTCTTAATTTGGAATGATTACAGAAACTTAACTTAGGCAGAGTTGTCTCGAAGATGGTTTCTTCCGTTGATCTGGTTTTAATAATGGTCCAGGTTTCTATCAGTTGCTTGAATAAAACGAAAGCTTCCTTTTCGCTGGTTGGTCAGTCCACGAAAGAATGTCATCTGATGTAGACGATACATCACATTTTCTTCATAGTAACAGTGAAAACCAACTTTCTCTTCGATAACCCAAAAAAAAACTGTCTACAGCTGATAATCAGATAGTCCCGAGCTACAAGCGCGCTAAGACAGTTCCTTCTTCAGACATCGTTACGAAATAGGTGGTTATAATACCAGTTTTGTAAGCCAGATGCAAATCTGGCGCTGTGAATGCAAGAAAGACATATAGAAATGTTTCTATATGTAATGGATTAGCAACGGGACATGAGCGAAAAAGATCAAACAAGTGAGAAAGGCACAATGTATTATTAACTGCCACTTACACAGTTTGTTCAATGTGAGCGCTGGAGACGTCAAAGCGATGCTGTACAGTGCCAGATTTGCACCTGGTGGCTAAAATTGGAACTAATTTTTCAATATAAATTGGTTCCACATGAAAGCATTAGCATATCTACCACTGGAGCTTTGTGAGTAGCTGCAAATCTCGGCACATACTTACTAGACCATGCTTCGATAATCAAAGATACACATGTCCCAAGGATAGGCTTCGAGGTAGTCACATTAGTATGAAAATATAGACTGTGACATACGTGTTTGTACATCTGAAGGTAGAAATATGTACGTCATTTCGAAATGTTATATGTGTTGATAATTCGACTTTTTTTTCAAATCTGTTTTAAATCAAATGCAAAGTACCTGGTGACTATTCCTCTAGGAGCTACAGAATTTACGCCTTATGTACATGTCAGAAAGATATAGACAATCATGCTTTAAATAATAAACGAGCCTGCAAATTACCGAAAGTCGATCAGAAATAAAGGGTTCACCTGCCAAAGCGGAAAGACGCGTAAGTTCACAAAAGACCGGTACCAGAGTCTTCGCTTTAGCAATCAGGCGTCAGTACGTTCATTGTTGGTCACAGAGCATCAGCCTAGGATCGTTAGACGCTACAGTAAAGAGAAAAGAGAGTCCTGGTAACCAGTGCAGCGAGTCAATGACGTGCTCAGAGCCTGGACTCGTTAAATATCGTTGTCGCCTTCCACATGAGACACCGGCGTCAGTGGTGGCTCGACATGACAGGAGTGCATGAAGCGAGAGCACAGATGTCGCTCGCGACCACCGTGGCTAAGGTCGGCACGTCCTCCCGCCGACCGCTGGGGTCGAACCAAGGACAAGCGGCGCGCGGCGCTGCACTGCGGTGACAGCTGACAGCCAACCTGACTCACCGGCCGTCCCCACAACCCCTTCCCCCTCCTCTTTTCCCCGCCTCCTCACCTGGTGACATACGATCGCAGCGAAACACATACACACACACACATAATATCTCGTCTAGTGCAACGTCGCAGTGGCGCACATTTCCCGTGACACAGAGCTGCACACAGCTTATGGTTGTTTTGCGTCCCCAGTGGCCGTGCGTTACCGTCCGCTGCTGCGGAATGCATCCGCTGCAGCACAGTGGGTGGGTTCCGGCGTGTCGTCACACAGCTGCAGACAGCACAGTGCTCATTGCTCTAATGTTTGCACTTCCTGCTGTGTGCCACGACACGCTATACCTGCACAGTGCATCTCAATTGTCCAGCTTCCACTTCACGTCTTCCGTTACCGTTTACCACAGAGCAAGCATTATTTATCTGTTTTAGTCAGAGAGAGCAGGGGGAAACAAGCGGAAAACCGACAGTTATGGATCCATTATTATTTATTATCAGTTTTAATTCATCATAGGTCCCGCCGACTGTTCGTATCGATGTGTGTTCTTGCTGTCAGCGAAGCAAACTTTCAATTATATTGTTTAAAGTCAACGAATAGGAGAAAGCAGTGTTCAGCATTTTTTTTAAGGAGCTGAACTATTCGCGTCACGCAGCCCTCAGGCATGAAGGGGAAATCAAATGTGACTGATTCGATAAAAATGTACATCATCAGTAGTCGAAGTTTTGTTCCTTAGATCAGAGGTCTATTAGGCCAGTTGGACGCCTAACTACTCGTTTCGCCGGTATCTGAACAAATAGTTGTCGTACTAACCAACAGCAGGAATCAAATGTTATTTACGCTATACATTGTTATTTTCAAATGGTTCAAATGGCTCTGAGCACTATGGGACTCAACTGCTGAGGTCATTAGTCCCCGAGAACTTAGAACTAGTTAAAGCTAACTAACCTAAGGACATCACAAACATCCATGCCCGAGGCAGGATTCGAACCTGCGACCGTAGCGGTCTTGCGGTTGCAGACTGCAGCGCCTTTAACCGCACGGCCACTTCGGCCGGCTAAGCCATTGTTATTTTATTTATGCATTTACTTTACCAGCAAATATTTGAATTATCGGAGCTTAACTTAAATATCAGACAGCGAGACAATGTCTTTGGTGATTCTCGTTATAGTTAAACACGTAGGATACATAATATATGAGCTACACCGAGAAATAATAACAATAATATTAAGAACAAAAAGAAGAATAGCTACTAAAGCTATTAACATAATTATTGCAACAGTTTCAAGTTACCATCGTATTAATCCCATAGCGTTTCTGTAAAATGAGACTAATTGCTTCTTACCGCAAAAGTAAGGGAGCAGAAAGAATCACATCTGAAGAAGGAGTTAACTGGTTGGAAGAACAGCAAAAACTAATACGGGTAAGTTAGCAGAAGAGCAGCGTTAGAGATTGGAAAAAAATGAAGCAGAGGAACATACAGATGAGGTGTATCGAGACAGACACTGAGACAACAGCTCGCTGTGGATCAGGAGGAAGTGTTTAGTCTCCTCTCGAAAACAGCGAAGTCACATCAGACACAGGTTAATAGTTCCTCAGACATGTAGTTATAGTATGTATGTGGGCTCACATCTCTCTCATTTTGTGTTGATAGACTTTTCGCGAGCTGTATGCAGGTGGAAGCAGCACGTTGGTTGACTCTCCTAGCAATGTACATTCATGGAACTTTAGCTGTTGCATAAAGCATTATTCACAAGGCCTCTCTTGCAGTGTCTGCCACAGAGTTGACTCAGCATCTTCGTGAAACTTCCTCCCATACTAAATTAGCCTGTAACAAAACGTGCAGTAAGTTTGTTGATCTTCTCTGTTTCCTCTGTCAGTCCTGTTTGCTATGGATCTATATGCCTTCTAGAAATCAAGGAACATGGGCAACTGTACCTACTACTTACTGAATCTCATGGATGAACAATGTGAGCTAGGTTTCCTACGATCATTGTTTTCGGAACAGATGTTGGTTCCTACAAAGGAGATTTTCGGTCTACAGTGTAATCTTCCCCTTCCTTCCTAATTCCAGCTATTGTACACAATAAGCAAAGTCTTTTTTGAAAAATTTGAAAGGAGCGAATATTTCAATAAATTCGCTAGTTTACTTAGATTTTCTTGTAGAGTTGGCTCCAGTTCTTCTTATCTAGGGGTCTGATACTTGAAGCTGAAATTCTCACATTTTAGGTACTCATGGTTGACTTTATCTACGAGGGTTACCCAGAAAGTAATTCCACGCATCTGTTTTTCTCAGCCGAAAACAACGCTACGAATGCGAAATGTTACGTATGTATTACCTGAAGTCTCCTGAGCGAGCGTGCAAGTTTCCGTCACTTCCTACAGATAGCGTAGTTGCAGGACAGTTTCAAAATGGCGTCTTTAAGTGATGTACATCACAAGCTACGTGCCGTCAACGAATTTCTCACTGAAGAGAAAGAAACTGTGGGGAATATTCACAAACGCTTGTGCAAAGTCTATGGAGCACTTTCTGTCGACAGAAGTACAATTAGTTGCTGGGCACGGAGGGTGACGTCATCAGGATGCTGCTCGACGGAACTCCACGATTTGCAGCGGTCGGGCAGACCGTCCAGGGCTGTCACACCTGCCAGCCCTAACCTAGCTCCTTCGGGCTTCCACTTGTTCGGGCCATTAAGGATTCCAATCGTGGAAGACATTTTGAGGACGATGAGGAGGCGATTCACACAGTGAAGCACTGACTCCGCCACCAGGACAAGAATTGGTACCGACAGGGCATACACGCCCTTGTTTCGCCCTGGATGAAGGCCATAGAACGGGATGGAAATTACGTGGAAAAATATGGTGTGTATATAAAACACAATTCTTTCGTGTGTGTAATTCTCATTAAGTTCAATAAAGAATTGTTGGAGAAAAAAAATGCGGTGCAATGCTTTCTGGGCAACCCTTGTCAATAAATTTGATGATCTTTGTTGCAAAATTCTTGTTGTTACGTTAATGTATTTTGTCACATTTTAGTGCGTCATACAATCCTTTGAATTTTCACATTAACAAAGGCGAAATTACATTGTTCGCCCAAATTACAAAGATACATCCACTCACATCAGAACCATGCTTACTACTAATAATGATAGACCGGATCGAATGAAAGTGAAAAGGACTTTACAACTACAACCAGGGACATCAAAAAGAAAAGATAAGTACAAACTATTTGTTAAGTTAATTTGTTTGTGAACTCGTGTGCTTGTTAACAAAATGAATATGGACGAAAGCAAAGTGGATGTAAAAATGAAAGCTGCAAGATCCAGTCAGGACATGTTTGAGCCGAGTGAAATCGTAGTTAGTAAAGAAACAGCAAAAACTGAAATTTTGCAGTTAATTTTGGCAAAACTAGAGGAAATGAAGATAGATAACAATAGCTGCAACAGGGAAGGAGGGGATCGATTACAATAGCTCTTTAACTGCTGCGGCCGAGTTAACTTGCCATGATCTGCCGCTTCCCAGCTGCTGAGGACGTGTTTGAATGTAGCCTCTGCGTTTTCCTTTAGAACTATTGACGTATTTAATGTCCCGTTCCGCCGAACCTCTCACTGCTGCGGACGAGTCCTTTTCATATCTTCGAGAATAAATAAATTTCGAGTATTTATCATACAACACACTCTTTGTGTGTTATCATTTTCAGAAAATTTCCTTTCGATATCTTCAACCTGTAACGCCAGAAATGCATATCCTCCTATTTCCATCTATTGTACTATTATTTTTTTTCCTTGTTTTGTTACCTGAATATATGACATTTCTGTGTCTTTACATATTGTAATTGTTTTACTATTTGTACATATATATATATATATATATATATATATATATATATATATATATATATATATATTTATGCATTTATGTCGATGTATAATTGGTTTGTTTCGTAAATATTATTTGTATTTTTACGCTGGGTCTTGCCTAGGGAAAACTGCTATCGAACGATTACATCGATACGTCGTGTGAAGAATCAAAGTGTGTAGGATCTTTGGTAGTGTTAACTCTGCCGCGTGGAGCGCGGGCAGAGCAAGAGGGAGTCTGGCTGGAGTAGCGAGTGGAGCAGGTGTGTGGTGTGAAGCTCCCGCGAGTTGCCGCGCTTTCGGGGTTTGGCAGCATGTAATTGCGCTCGACTTGCCAAAATTTGGTAGACTTGGATACGGAACAATCGGTCGAACAGTGGGAAACGCGCACCGCGGTACCCATTGTTCAGGGGCAGGCAGCTAGCGTGAAAGACGCGACCGCCGAAACGCAACAAAGAGCAGAAATGGAATTCCAAACTTTAGAAAATGTTTCGGAATCGGAAGCGAAAATCAAATCTGAATCCCTTGATGACGAATACGGGGGGACAATTAAAGAGGAAGCCGCTACGGAAGTAAAACCGGTAGTTTCCGGGAATTTAACTGATTTATTGAATGTTTTGATTAACGAAATCAAGAGTCAATCGGCCAAGCAAGAAGATCAGGCTGCCAAGCAAGAAGCTCAGGCTGCCAAACAAGAAGCTCAGGCTGCCAAGCAAGAAGCTCGGGCTGCCAAGCAAGAAGCTCAGTCTGAAAAAATTGAACGGATGCTAGACAATCAGAACAAAGCTATTAACGTTGTTATCAACAATGTTGGAGTTGTTAACACAAAAGTTGATAAAACCAAAGAAGATATTGTTGTAATTAATACCGAAATCGGTAATCTTAAACAGGAAATGATAGGCGTTCAGGCGGAAATTGCGAGCATAAACACTCGTTTTAATTCCGAAATTAGCAGAATCGAGAAAAGTGTAGGAGAATCAGTTAATCCGATCATCGAGAATAAGGTGACGGAACAAATTCAATTAGTGAAAAAAGAGGATCAAAAGAAGGTGGAAACTTTAAAGGCTTTAGTATCCAAAGTAGATACCAAAGTGACGAAGCAGACTAATACCTGCGAAGAGAAAAAGAGGGAAGTGGAAACGCTTGCGACAACCACTTGCCAAGTAATTACGAGAGTGTCGGAATTAGAAAAGAAACTTGACGAAAAACAGAGCTATGTGCCAATCTATGCACATAGTTCGGAATTGTTGACGAAAGAGGAGCGGTTCGACCCCTTGAAAAAAGGCGGTATACACGCGACGGATTTCATTAAGAATTGTGAAAGAGTTTTACCCAGATCATGGACTGATGAGAGAAAAATTAATGCGATTATTGATGTGTTGGCTGGTGATGCCAAGCGTCGGGGCTTAAACCTCAACATTACGAACCTGACTTTTGACGAATTTAAAAATTTGTTTCTGGCTGAATACTGGTCAGAGCAAAAACAGCAAAGTGTCTGGCGCGAATTTGTAGTATCGAGGCCTTTCGATGCGAATTCGCGCGGTTCGATGAAGGAGTTTTGTGAGGGCTGGATCCGCAAGTTGGAATATTTGCGCGATCGCCGCACGGAATCCGAAATAGTCTGGGAACTCTACAAAAAGCTTCCAGATGATACAAAACGCTACGTAGGAAGCAATTACAGGACAATAAATGATTTCCTGGAAAGAGTGGAGGACGAGGACAATTGGCGCAATAATCGCGACAGTGGTAGAGGGCGTGGTAACAACAACGGGTACCACAGCAACCACAACAACGATAACCATGGGAATAATGCATACCGCATTCGAGGAGCGTATCTGCTGGGACGAGACAGGGAAACCATTAGCTGCGTCGGTGAGGGGCCGACCGGGCGTGGAGAAATTTTGGCGGCCCAATAACAGGAGAAAACTCAGGTGTCGTCGTTATGAAAGTTCCGTATGGAATAACAATAATGGTTCGGACCGTAATAACAATCGGTACAATGCAAATAATAAGAGGAATGACGGAAACCAGTATCATACTAACGTGATACGGGCTTCACAGAATAGTAATAACGCCAGAGGGTGTGATCAGCCGCCTCAGCAGCATCCGAGGAGCGTATCTGCTGGGACAAGACAGGGAAACCATTAGCTGCGCCGGTGAGGGGCCGACCGGGCGTGGAGAAATTTTGGCGGCCCAATAACAGGAGAAAACTCAGGTGTCGTCGTTATGGAAATTCCGTATGGAATAATCAACGGCGGGAGAGTGTGCCAGTGTTAAGAGAAAGGAGTGCGCCCACAAGTAGTAGATCAGCTGTAGACACGGCAGTAGAAAATACATTCACTGTCAGTGAGAACAATTTAAGTAGTGTACCGGAAATCGATTATAAAGTGGCAGCTGTAATACCCACAGCGGAACTGGAGATTGAGTTTAAGAATGATTCGCAAGTGTTGAGAGAAGACCAGATGTCGGATAAAACGTCCGCCATCGAGCGAGGGGATGCAGAGAGGGATGAGATATGGTTAAGGTAGTTCGGTCGCTTATACGACGAACCAAGAGATTATAGGGGCCTGTATGGGAGAAGTGTTTATGGGGAGCACGTGCAGGATTTTCAACGTCTCGTCCCGCAGGAAGATAGTGTTTGTGAAATGATAGAAAGTTCTGGCCCTAACCGGCAGACTTTACTAGAAATAGTTGATGTTAATGGGGAGAACGAGCAAGATTCGTCGTGTCTCGTCCCACAAGAGTTGGATGTTGAAGTAGTAACGGAAAGTTCTGGCCCTAACCGGCAGACCTTACCGAAAGTCGTAGTGGTAGAAGTAGCCGACCCATCCGACGCAAACCTCCAGTTTAAACATTGCGAGAGTATTAAGGAGAAAGATTACGAAAATTTTAGTGATAGCCGGACACGATTGGTAGAAAAGCACATAGATTACAGCGTGTATGAGGTTAGAGCTGACATTATACAGTCAGACGATAGCAGTGTGGGTTGCGCAGATCCAGAGGAAGTAATTTCAGATGCTACTGGGCACATTCCTCCAGGTAGATTGGCAGATGAGATCAATCTGACCAAAATGGAATCAACGAAGGTGACAATTAGTGAATTGATAGCAAAGCAACACTCACTAGTTGACGAGTTACAGGAAAAGGTTTCGGTATTGGAGGCGAAGCTAGAGACTAAGTCTCAGGACAAACGTGTTGAAATTAAAACTGTATGTGAACAGAGGCTGAAAAAGCCACCAGATAAACCGGATTTAGGATCAAAGCCGGATGGTTTTTTCTGGAATGACCTGGATATAGACGAGGATTTACTATGGGAAAATAAAGAAACAGTCGAGGACAAGTGTAGACAGATAGTAGTGTCTGTTAATATGCACGACCTACAACTAAACGTGTTGATTGACACCGGTGCAGAATTGAGTGCTGTATCTGGGAAAATATTTGAGTTACTGAAAGACAGACCTGGCATCGTAGTTATGCCAGTAACAGGAGTGAAAATTATCGGTGCTACTGGGAAGGCCAGTAATCCGGTCACAAAACAGATTTTTGTCAACTTCGAGATATGTGGGGCACGATTTGAACAAGAGTTTGTCGTCGTGCCAGACTTAACTACGGAAGTAATTATCGGGTTAGATTGGCTATTAAAGTACCGTGCAGTGATTAACTGCGAAAGCAAAACTTTGACATGTATGTCACTAGATAAAACAATGGTAGTTGGTTTTGACGAGGCAGGAGACGGTGTGCATAGGCAATACCAGCCTATAAACATTGTTAACTGGCCGGATGACATTGACGTAGGAATGAGTTTGAACTGCCGTAACATGAGGAATTTCGGCATTGACAAAAGTGTAGAAAGTGAATTGGAAGAGATAATCAAATTCCCTCCACGGATTGACATTAGTATTGGTGTGAAAAGGGATCGTTTGCGAGAAGTAATGAAGCTAAAAGCCGATGCTCGCATACGTCGTCATGACGCTAAAGCGCGTTTTGCTAAGTTTGCAATCGGAGACTTAGTACTTGTAAAAGCTCATCGAGCGAGTTAGACCATGAAATCTCTAAATTTAAGTTTGTTTATAATGGACCATATAAAGTCATTGGTATACCTCACACAAATGCTTATTGCTTAAAGTATCCAAGCTCTGGAAAACTATTAGGTATACGGAACATTGTAGACTTGAAATTGTACCAACCTAGGATCGATTAATACCACACAATGGGTAATTTATACAGTATGTAAAATAGAGTGTAAGATTTAACGATTTGCTAGATTGCCATGCTTTTGACTGACCAAGGTCATTAAAGAAGTTGTAATTAATAAGTAATTAATTTTGATTAATCAATTTAATTTTAATCAATTTAATCATGATCTAATCAACTGAAAAATCCAAGCTGCTAGTTTAAGTTTTCAGCTGTGTCACAGTAGATTAAGGAATGTAAATATGATTTTGTAAATAGCTGTAAGATTTCATAAATATGTGATTTACTAGTCATTGCCGATGTACTTAGACGCTGTTTTAAGTTTCAGGCTAGTACATGCGTGTGATGATGGACAGTGTTGAGTTATCCACTGTGATAGTGTTTATGGACTCCTTGAGATTACTCGGGAGTGAGTTTTTCCGAAAGAATTCAGTGAAACGGACGTTCTCGAAACGCCGTCACAAGGGCGAGTGAGATCAAGCGTGCCGCACACGCGGGCGCAACAATACTGGCGAGGCGAGCCGCTGTCGGCTCTTGTGCCGCTGTTGGCTCTTGTGCCGCTGTCGGCATTCTTTGTACTTGCGAGTACGGAAGGCGGAATTGTTTTTCTTCCTGTACAGCTGAAAGAATTCTGCTGTTAATATTTATGTTTTTGTCGATCTGCTGTACATTATTTTCTTGTTTAGCGTTAAATAGATTCTCGTGACGAGAATATTAATTATGAAAAGGTTATATAAAATGTGTAGTCTATTTAATTATTTATTTGCGTATTTTGATCTACCTGTTTTTATGACCATGCACTCTAATTAAATTTGCAAATAGTATTCCATTTCTCATAGTGTTACGAATTTTAATGATTTTGGAATAGCTAAACCATTTTCTATATTTTCTATGAATTTTAATATGTTGTCAACCTGTTTTATTTTGTGCAAGATGACAGAGTGGAATAAGATTAGGAGTGTCTCCACTCAATTATTATGGTCTAAAAATCGATTTATGGTTAATTAGTCGAATGCTAAATTTTGTTGATGTTTTGAGCATATGCATTCCCGCTGTTTCTTTTTTGGGACATTTTCTGAGTCTGTTCACGTTACACGAACATCCTCAGACAATGTGGGGCACGTGTAACGCCGGAAATGCATATCCTCCTATTTCCATCTATTGTACTATTATTTTTTTTTCCTTGTTTTGTTACCTGAATATATGACATTTCTGTGTCTTTACATATTGTAATTGTTTTACTATTTGTATATATATACATATTTATGCATTTATGTCGATGTATAATTGGTTTGTTTCGTAAATATTATTTGTATTTTTACGCTGGGCCTTGCCTAGGGAAAACTGCTATCGAACGATTACATCGATACGTCGTGTGAAGAATCAAAGTGTGTAGGATCTTTGGTAGTGTTAACTCTGCCGCGTGGAGCGCGGGCAGAGCAAGAGGGAGTCTGGCTGGAGTAGCGAGTGGAGCAGGTGTGTGGTGTGAAGCTCCCGCGAGTTGCCGCGCTTTCGGGGTTTGGCAGCATGTAATTGCGCTCGACTTGTGATGATAGTTTCTGACATGGTGTCGCGGACGGGAAGCATTAGCTGGCGCACATCAAGAGCCCGTTTCGTCTGGTGACCGTGTCGAGAAGAAGGCGCGCCAACATCCAGCTTCTGCAACAGCGACGGCCGACAATGAGTGACTGTCGCCACATCCTCGACCGACGGCTTCAAACCTTCAATCAACCAACAAGGAAGACTGGAAGCACGTAAAGTTTTAGAACTGTATGGCAGACCTCAGCTTTTCAAACTTTTAAAATTTGCCTCGCACAATTACAGCAACTTAGCATGAACCTTTGTTGCTCATTGTCCCAATTGCATTACCGAGCAGGGTCCCTTCCTTTTCCGAAATCAACCCGAGTGTCGTTGAAATTCAGATGCCAGCATTAAAGTACAATCTTTCCATTTCACTGCTTTAATTTCAAAGTTCAGTTTAAGTATTCATAGCTGGCGACAATATTTAGATTACGCAAGCACAAATTAAGAGTGCGAGTTTCGTTACCGTATTTTAGCTTACCTGTGACTGCAGCTCAGCTTGGTACGTACTAAATTTTACCATTGTTAATTGTTCAGAATCATTTAATTCAGGTTCAAAGTAAAATTTCTTATTTCTAAATTGCGTAGATTCAAGTTGCTTTTGAAATGATTGTTGAGGTGGTCCAAGACTAACCGTATTTTACTGAATTTCGATGTGCTTCAGAAAGAAAGCTCACTATTAACTTCAGTCACTAAATTAACTTTCGATTTTCCGGTTTTATTAATTCTTTTGCTAAATTAAGTCAGAGTGTAGCGAAATTTATTACTTCTGACAAACTTTCAGTTTTCACACTACACTTGTCAACCTTCACTTGCCACGCTTCTAGTGCTAATTATATGTGTAATTACCTTTCTTTTTCAGTTACTATACTAATTGTCCTTAGGACTGGCGACCGTAATTTCCCCAAATCTCAAATATCTAATTACCGCTAGTTGATTGTTAACGTAACGGCCGCACATTTACTTTCTTTATTAACTTTACCCCTATTTCAAAATTAATTTCCGCCAGTTTCATTAGCATTTTTCCTTTCATTTAGATGTAACCCTTTCCTCCCTCTTTACCGACAGATTAACTTCGGTGACGATTGCTTTTCCCAAATTTCCATTAGGTACACGCGGTTTAATTTTTCACTGTCATTAAGGTTGATAAGTGAGGGGGAGGTTACAAACCGTTTATGAAATTGGTCATATGACTCCAGATGCGCGGGAATGGAACTGGGTGCGCTACAGGCGACTTTCCACCACATAGAAAAACCAATACTTTGAGAGTAAAATGAGATATCGTTCTACTCTCAATTTCAAATAAAATTTCGTTATGTTAACTACATTTCAAACACAGCAATGAATGAGGTAAAATCAACCATGTGTAAAGTCTAAGTAATGCGTTTATGACTCTACACACTCTTTAAAAATTTTTGCAATGCTTTAATTCCACTCAGAACAGCTACGACGAGTGACGAAATGAGATTAACTCCTTTATTGAGCGAAGACATCAGGCTCTAAAATGTACAAAAATCACAGTTTTTCAACGAATAGTGTTCTTAAAATCGGACGATAAGTGTTTGACAGCAATTAGGACACCTTCTCTCAGCACAGGTGACAGCATTAGGCGAGCCGCACAGTGGCAACAAAGCTAGCTCAGTGTGGAAGGCAGAGAGCACGTATGTAGCAGGCAGAGGGCTAGAAATGTCGTAGTACATGATCGTAAACATGTTCTGAAATTCTACAGCCGACCGACATCACAGAGGGAGAACTATGTTTTTCCGTCTGTTCGGTGACCCTTCACGAAAACGGGAATGACCTTTTTTTGTCAATCACTAGGAACGTTTTGTTCCTGTAAAGACAGTTCTAGAATCATTCAAAGGGAGTCTACATTCTGTATCGCAGAAGTACCCGGATCATGCTATTTTAGTCGGAGGCAACTTCAACCGACCTAGTATAGACTGGTATGTCTATGGATTCATTACAGGTGGTACGGACAAGCCGTCGTGTGAATTACTTTTGAACACATTGTCCGAAAACTGTCTTGAGCAGCTAAATCGACAGCCAACGCATAATGGATATATTTTAGATCTGGTAGCCACGAACAGACCAGACCTCATTGACGGTGTCAGTGCTGAGACAGGGATTAGTGATCATGATGTTGTCATTACGACTATGGTTACGAAAGTTAAAAAGTCGGTCAAGAAGGCTAGGAGAGTATTCTTACTAGAAAGAGGAGATAAGCAGTTGTTAGCATCCCACATAGTAAACAAATCGACTTCATTTACTTCCGGTACGATGGACGTGGAAGTATTATTGTCAAATTTTAAACACATTGTAAATCACGCATTGGACAATTATGTGCCGAAAAAGTGGTTTACGGACGGTAAAGACCCACCGTGGTTTAACAGCGCATTTCGGAGAATGCTCAGGAAGCAAAGGCAGTTGCACTCGCGGTACAAGAAAGATCGGGAGAACGAGGACAGGCAAAGGTTAGTAGAAATTCGTCCTGCTGTAAAATGAGCGATGCGCGAAGCATACAACCACTACCACCGTCATACCTTAGCAAAAGATCTTGCTGAAAACCCAAGGAAATTATAGTCTTACGTAAAATCGGTAAGCGATTCGATGGCTTCCATCCAGTCACTCACTGATCAGTCTGGCCTTGCAACGAAAGACAACAAAACGATAGCTGAAATTTTAATTTTAGCGTTTGAGAGATCTTTCACGCAGGAGGATCGTACAAACATACCGCCGTTTGAGTCTCGTTCAGATTCCCGTATGGAACACATAGTGATAGACATCCCTGGGGTTGTGGAGCAGCTGAATGGGTTGAAAATAAATAAATCACCAGGTCCTGATGGGATTCCAGTTCGGTTTTACAGAGAGTACTCTACTGCATTGACTCCTTACTTAGCTTGCATTTATCGCGAATCTCTTGCCCAACGTAAAGTCTCGAGCGACTGGAAAAAAGCGCAGCTGACGCCTGTATATAAGAAGGGTAGAAGGACGGATCCTCAAAATTACAGAACAATATCCTTAACATCTGTTTGTTGCAGGATTCTCGAACATATTCTCAGTTCGAATATAATGAATTTCCTTGAGACAGAGAAGTTGCTGTCCATGCAACAGCACCACTTTAGAAAGCATCGCTCCTGCGAAACGCAACTCGCCTTTTTTTCACATGATATCTTGCAAACCATGGATGAAGGGTATCAGACAGATGCCATATTCCTTGACTTCCGGAAAGCGTTTGACTCGGTGCCCCACTGCAGACTCCTAACTAAGGTACGAACATATGGGATTGGTTCCCAAGTATGTCAGTGGCTCGAAGACTTCTTAAGTAATAGAACGCAGTACGTTGTCCTCGATGGTAAGTGTTCATCGGAGGTGAGGGTATCATCTGGAGTGCCCCAGAGAAGTGTGGTAGGTCCGCTGTTATTTTCTATCTACATAAATGATCTTTTGGATAGGGTGGATAGCAATGTGCGGCTGTTTGCTGATGATGCCGTGGTGTACGGGAAGGTGTCGTCGTTGAGTGACTGTAGGAGGATACAAGATGACTTGGACAGGATTTGTGATTGGTGTAAAGAATGGTAGCTAACTCAAAATATAGATAAATGTAAATTAATGCAGATGAATAGGAAAAAGAATCCTGTAATGTTTGAATACTCCATTAGTAGTGTAGCGCTCGACACACTCACGTCGATTAAATATTTGGACGAAACACTGCAGAGCGATATGAAGTGGGACAAGCATGTAATGGCAGTTGTGGAGAAGGCGGATAGTCGTCTTCGGTTCATTTGTAGAATTTTGGGAAGATGTGGTTCATCTGTAAAGGAGACCGCTTATAAAACACTAATACGACCTATTCTTGAGTACTGCTCGAGCGTTTGGGATCCCTATCAGGTCGGATTGAGGGAGGACATAGAAGCAATTCAGAGGCGGGCTGCTACATTTGTTACTGGTAGTTTTGATCATCACGCGAGTGTTACGGAAATGCTTCAGGAACTCAGGTGGGAGTCTCTAGAGGAAAGGAGGCGTTCTTTTCGTGAATCGCTACTGAGGAAATTTAGAGAACCAGCATTTGAGGCTGACTGCAGTACAATTTTACTGCCGCCAACTTACATTTCGCAGAAAGAACACAAAGATAAGATAAGAGAGATTAGGGCTCGTGCAGAGGCATATAGGCAGTCATTTTTCCCTCGTTCTGTTTGGGAGTGGAACAGGGAGAGAAGATGCTAGTTGTGGTACGAGGTACCCTCCGCCACGCACCGTATGGTGGATTGTGGAGTATGTATGTAGATGTAGATGAAGAACCGCGGTACTCCACTGCTAGAGGAGGGGCAAGTTTTTTGACACACTCTTTGTAGAATCGAATTGTCTCCCCATCTGGCCCAGTGGCCCTTCGTTTGTTGAGCGATTTCAGTTGCTTCTCTGTCCCTTTGTCATTTATTTCGACATGTGTTATTTTGTCGTACGTACAATAATTTAAAGGAGGAATTACTCCGCAATCTTCGTGTGTGAAACACTTCTGGAAAAGATGACTTATTGTTTCTTGACCTTTTCTGTGACATTATCTGTTTCAGTGTCGCTATGGTCACAGAGTGTACGGACAGATAACTTCTGTCTGTTTGCTTATTTAACGTAAGACCGGAACTTACTAGGAAATTCCTGTCAAGTGAGTTGTCTAGGCTGGGCTTGTTGCTGGAGCATCATATACTACCAGTTCTTCGGATTCTGCTGGCAACACAAATAAATATATTTTCCGCAAATATCGCGCCACGCTAAGGGCTGCTATATGAATTACAAGCAGAAAAATTATAATTTGGACAATACTTCGTTTATATTGTGACCCAAACGGCTTTTTACGGCTACCCTTGTCACAGTGCTACATTTATAATGACAATTTTTGGACGTGAACCTTTAGTTTTGTTCAGATTTAGAGTGAATACTTACTTACGCCAACATTCACTTGTCATAACCTCCCACCTGCTTTCGGAGCGCGGCCACTGTCGAGTTCTTCATTCGCGACAAAATCCAGTTAATCACTTGATAACAGCTGTGTGCCAAAATTCACTGATAGTGAATGAAAAGAGAAGCAAGAATTACAGAGTGTGGGAGCGCCCGGCCCAAGAAAATTAACGGGACATAATAAGCAGTTTTAGTTTGGACAGATTACGTAGACATACCACAGAAATCTCTAGGAACTCCATATATGAGATATCAGGTCACTTTATAGAGGGGAAACAGGAACAATGAGGTTTGGTCTAACGTGAGAACTCCAAAAAATGCACAATAGTAGCAGGTATTCCAAGATGTTTCTCCGCTAAAAATTGTAGTAGGTAAAGGCACGAGCACTGTTCCACATATAATCTACATTAGTAATGTGTCTAACTATGATGAAATTGAGCAAAGTACGTCTTTTTAACTAGAAACATACACAAATCTCAGCGTTACTTGAAACAGAGTGTACAAACTAATGTAGTGAAACGTAGAACTATAACGTCACTATGTAATTAATTTTAAGATATGATTAATGTTAGTGGGCTAAAAGCATAAAGCAGCCGGTGGGCAATCCGAGCTACACAAATCAATAAGCGCAATTTCTCTCCTTGGTGTTAGTACTACCTAGGAGTGCTGCTCTAAGCTGACGGAACGAGAAACACAGTTAGCGGTGTAGGTCAATGTTAGTATATTGAGGGAGGAATAATGGTCTGGATATCAATAACAAATTTTATGCATACACCAACGCACTTCACGAGATTCGTTTTCTTTATGTTAATTTCTTGTGTCATGAGTGCGCAAAGCACCATATCCTACGAAAGAATTAAATCGCATTCACATACGCGGTACGAAATGACAGCGTCTTCTCATCGTATATGTTCGAGGATCTGCCTTTCGAAAGCCACCCATATTAGTAAACGCACATGTAGTGATAGCGAGCAGTGTGACATGCTTCTGGATTAATACTGCCACAGCATGTCATAATACGTTCCTGTATGTCTCTGACGTCCTAATAACCATGCTGTCACACTCTCTTTAAATGTTTCACACAGAGAAGGTGTGATGTTGTATGAACCTACTACCCGTCCTACATTATAGCACGGTGGCCTTTGGAAACGTTTCATTCAACACTTGTCTCATCATAAAAGCCGATGACGCAGGATAACCGCTGAGCTGATGGTGAAAAAAAAGTCAGTATAAATTTGAAAACTTGATAAACCACGACATAATGTAGATAGAGAGTTAACACACATGCTTGGAATTACATGGGGTTTTATTAGAAAAAAAAAAAAAAGTTCACAAAATGTCCGACAGATGGCGCGTGAAAGATCTCTTGTGCGCGTCGTTTGGTGATGATCGTGTGCTCAGCCGCCACTTTCGTCATGCTAGGCCTCCCAGGTCCCCAGACCTCAGTCCGTGCGATTATTGGCTTTGGGGTTACCTGAAGTCGCAAGACATCTCTAGGGATGCTGAAAGACAACATCCGACGCCAATGCCTCACCATAACTCCGGACATGCTTTACAGTGCTGTTCACAACATTATTCCTCGACTGTAGCTATTATTGAGAAATGAAGGTGGACATATTGAGCATATCTTATAAAGAACATCATCTTTGCTTTGTCTTACTTTCTTATCCTAATTCTTGCTATTTTGATCAATGAAGCGCCATCTGTCGGACATTTTTTGAATTTTTGTATTTTTTTGGTTCTAATAAAACCCCATGTTATTCCAAGCATGTATGTCAATTTGTACCTCTCTATCTACATTATTCCGTGATTTATTCAGTTTTCAAATTTATACTGACTTTTTGATCACCCGGTATATCGACGCATATCCAGCCATATTTCTCCCAGAAGTGTCGATAATATCACTCTGATGAAAGTGGCATAGGTGGTCCTATGGCGCAGCCTCCAGCGGTTCCACAAGAGACGTCCACGATCCATTGTAATCGATGTGTGGCTGTGGGGACGCAACGCGGATTCTTCCACGTCTAGTAATGGTTGTTGTTGTTGTGGTCTTCAGTCCTGAGACTGGTTTGATGCAACTCTCCATGCTACTCTATCCTGTGCAAGCTTCTCCATCTCCCAGTACCTACTGCAAACTACATCCTTCTGAATCTGCTTAGTGTATTCATCTCTTGGTCTCCCTCTACGATTTTTACCCTCCACGCTGCCCTCCAATACTAAATTGGTGATTCCTCGATGTCTCAGAGCATGTCCTACCAACCGATCCCTTCTTCTAGTCAAGTTGTGCCACAAGCTCCTCCTCTCCCCAATTCTATTCAATACCTCCTCATTAGTTATGTGATCAACCCATCTAATCTTCAGCATTCTTCTGTAGCACCACATTTCGAAAGCTTCTATTCTCTTCTTGTCTAAGCTATTTATCGTCCACGTTTCACTTCGATACATGGCTACACTCCATACAAATACTTTGAGAAACGACTTCCTGACGCTTAAATCTATACTCGATGTTAACAAATTTTTCTTCTTAAGAAACGCTTTCCTTGCCATTGCCAGTCTACATTTTATATCCTCTATACTTCGACCATCATCACTTATTTTGCTCCCCAAATAGCAAAACTCCTTTACTACTTTAAGTGTCTCATTTCCTAATCTAATTCCCTCAGCATCACCTGACTTAATTCGACTACATTCCATTATCCTCGTTTTGCTTTTGTTGATGTTCATCTTATACCCTGCTTTCAAGACACTGTCCATTCCATTCAATTGCTCTTCCAAGTCGTTTGCTATCTCTGACAGAATTACAATGTCATCGGCGAACCTCACAGTTTTTATTTCTTTTCCATGGATTTTAATACCTACTCCGAACTTTTCTTTTGTTTCCTTTATTGCTTGCTCAATATACAGATTGAATAACATCGGGGATAGGCTACAACCCTGTCTCACTCCCTTCCCATGTTTATATGTCATATAACATATAGACATATAAATATGTCTAGTAATGGACATTTCGTTAATTTATGCCATTATGGTTTCTGAGGATCACATCGTTAGTGAACGGTGCGGTTTGCTGAAAATTGCTGTCATCCTTTACGGATGTCAGAGCAGGTTAGAAAAATGAGCAAGGCTGCTGAAAATCACCATCATTTAATTTTGTTATTGCAGAACCAGATAAGGGATGGACGTATCGCTGCAGCAGTTTTTGTTTTTACTTACTTCTGCGACTCTGAAAATTATTCGTCAACTTTAGTGCGTTTTTTCAAGGGTATGCACGAACGTGTCGAGCATCTCAACCTCGCTAGTGTAGTTGTTCTTGAAACTCATTTTGTGGAATGTCAGGGTAGTTTCTAAACTTGGTTCCGTTTGGCCAAATACGGTCGTCCGGTTACGATACCTTCGTGTCTGACTCATCGTAAACAAATTTTCCGCATTCCTATTCTTCACTGAGTATGTATTAGTTGACTACCATATTACTCAATCTTGGAGTGTGGGCGCAACGTGAGTTTGTATCGTGACACTTGACGAGGAAACGCTGAACAGCTTGACAGTATATGTACAAGTACCATGAAAGCATTCACAGTGCTGTGTGTTTCCCTTAATCACTACCGTATTTGCTTTCTGTAACATCACCGCATGTTTCCGACAACGGCCACGGAAGGCCAAGTGTAGTAACATATGGTCTGATAGTAAGGGGGCACACAGCGAAAGATATGGTGTTTATTGTTTCTCGCAGCTGATAACTGCCTAATTGCCGTCAACTTCTCCATGCTATTAGTTTACCAAAATTTTCTGTACATGCACTTTAATTAGATCGTGTTATTCTTCGTTTACATTACCTGGTATTAATCTTAGCAAATACCTTCAGATGCCCTTAAAATTGTAAGTCGGCTGTTTAGGTTTTTATATTGGTAAAGCCACGTAGCACTCTGTATGAAAATCACTGGCTGTGCTGTGTGCAGTCTGTGGCTGGTTGGCATTGTTGGAATTTGCTGTTGTAGTGTTGGGCAGTTGGCTGTTAACAGCGCGTAGCGTTGCGCAGTTGGAGGTGAGCCGCCAGTAGTGGTGGATGTGGGGAGAGAGATGGCGGGGTTTTGAAAGCGGATTATCTGGACGTGTGTCCATCAGAGACAGTAAATTTGTAAGATTGGATGTCATGAACTGGGATATATATTATGACTTTTGAACACTGTTAAGGTAAATACATTGTTTCTTCTGTATCAAAATCTTTCATTTGCTAACTATGCCTATCATTAGTTAGTGCCTTCAGTAGTTAGAATCTTTTATTTATCTGGCAGTAGTGGCGCTCATTGTATTTCAGTAGTTCGAGTAACGAAGATTTTTGTGAGGTAAGTGATTCGTGAATGGTATAGGTTAATGTTAGTCAGGGCCATTCTTTTGTAGGGATTACTGAAAGTCAGATTGCGTTGCGCTAAAAATATTATGTGTCACTTTAGTGAATGTCTGAGTACGTTTAGTTTTGCTCAGCTGTTTGAAAATCAAATAACATAAGATGTTTATCAGCACAGTAATTCATTACTTTTTCTAAGGGGACGTTACAAAATAAATGTATATTTGCTGTTAAAAAGATGTTTTAAACTCAATTTCGTCGAACATACACCGACGGAAAAAAGTCGCAACACCAAAAAATAATTAATGTAGAGTAATAAAATTTTGTTATTACATTTATCTAGGTAAGTGATTAACACTGCAAGATCACTGGTTAAGGTAAGCGCGAGATAAGCAATCGCAAATATGAAGTGCTGGTACACTAATAACTGACGTAACCGCCGCAATGTTAAATGCAAGCCATGAAAACGTGTTAGCACTGTGTTGTACAGCTGTCGAATGTCAGTTTATTGGCTGGTCAGTAGAGAGGCGGTTAATGCTGTTGTGGATGTTGCTGGAGTTGTCATCCGGTGTCAATTGAAGTCAGATACAGTGAAGCAGGCTAAGGCAAAGTGGCAGGAGCCTGTAGAGCATGTTGGTTTACAACTGCTGCCAATGCGCGAGTGTTACCATGTTGGAAAGCACCTTCCGGAATGCTGTTCGTGAATGGCAGCACAACAGATCGACTCTCAAGACTGACGTACAAATTTGCAGTGAGGGTGAGTGAGATACGAAATCGCAACCCAGACCACAACGGCGAGTGTGCTGCAGGGAGACAAATCCAGATCATAACTCCAGGTGTGTCGCAGGCAGACACGTTTGTTGTAGGTCCCCAAATGGTTTCTCCTAACCAACACACAGCCATCTCCGGCACCGAAGAAGAACCAGCTTTCATCATAAAACACAACAGACCTCCATCCTAACCTCCAACGAGCCCTTGCTTGGCACCACTGAAGTCGCAAATGGTGGTGGTTTGGGGTCAATGGAATGCACGCCGCAAGGCTTCTGGCTCGGAGCTGTCCTTGAAGTAACGGAATTGTAACAGTTCATTGTGTCACTGTGGTGTCAACTGCAACTTAAATTGCTGCTGCAGATGCAGTTCGATGTGCCAGAGCCATGCAATGAAGACGATGACCTTCCCTCTTGGTAGTGTCACGTGGTCATCCAGGGCCCCATCTTGCGACCGTACATTCTCGTGACCTACGCTGCCAGCGATCATGTACAGTGGGTACATTCCTCCCAAGTCTTTCTGGAATATTGCAGAAGGAACATCCAGCTTCTATTAACAGGTATAGGTGAAACCAAGTTAATTGTTGGATGATTTTACCGGCTCCCGATTTTATTGTGACAGTTCTAGAGCCATTCAAAGGAAGTCTAGGGCCAGTAGCGCGTAAATATACAGATCATGCAATAGTAGTTGGAGGCGACTTGAATTACCGAGTATAGACTGGGATGTCTATGGATTCATTGCGGTGGGTACAGACAGACAGTCATGCGAAATATTTTTGAAAGTGTTTTCTGAGAGCTCTCTTGAGCAGCTAGCTCGGAAACCCACACGCAATGGAAATATTTCAGACCTTGTAGCTACGAATAGGCCGGACCTTATCGACAATGTCAGTATAGAAACGGGGATCAGCAATCATGATGTCATTATAGCAACTATGATTATGAAAGTTAATAAATAGCCAAGAAGGCTAGGAGAGTGTTTCTGCTAGACAGTGCAGATAAGCAGTTATTCACTTAGACAGTGAACTGGCATCACTTAGTTCGTGTAAGATGGATGCAGGGGAATTATAGGCAGAGTGTAAGCAGACCGTAAATCGTGGTCTGGAGAGTTAGGTGCATTCTCGGTTCAAAAGGGAAGGCACAAATGCCGACTAGCGAAGGTTAGTAGAGATTCCTGCGTCTCTGAAAAGATCTATGCGCGAAGCATACAACAGCTACCACCGTCACACCTCAGCAAAAGATTGACAGAGATCCCGAGAAAATTCTGGTCTTACGTAAAATCGCTAAGCTGGTCTAAGGTTCCCATTCAGTCCCTTGTTGACTTGTCTGGTGTGGCAGTTGAAGATAGGATAAAAGGCAGAGGTTTTAAATTTCACGTTCAAGAAATCGTTCCCGCAGGAGAATCGCACAAACATACTGCCATTTGACCATCGGACAAACTTCCATATGGACCACATGATAATAAGCATCCCTGGCGTGGAGAAACAACGGAAAGATTTTAAAGTAAATAAATCACCAGGTCCGGATGGAATCCCAGTTCCATTTTACAAAGAGTACTCTATGGCACTGACCCCCTACCTGGCTTGTATTTATCGTCAATCTCTCACCCACGTCTGCAGAAGACACAAGTGACTCCAGTATATAAGAAGAGTAAAAATACGACCCGCAAAATTACGGACCATTATCCCTAACTTCTGTTGGCTGCAGAATTTTTGAACATATTCTCAGTTCGAATGTAATACATTTCCTTGAGACTGGGGAGCTTATATCCACGAATCAGCATGGTTTTAGAAAGCATTGCTGGTGCGAAACTCAGCTTAATCTTTTCTCGCACGATGTACTGCGAACTATGGATGAAGGACAACAGCAATATTCTATATTACTGTATTTCCAGAAGGTATTTGACACGGTACCCCGTTGCAGGCTGTTAACGAAGATACAAACATATGGAATAAGTTCGCAGATTGTGAGCGGTTTGAAGACTTCTTAAATAATAGAAACCAGCATGTTATCCTCGACGGCGAGTGTTCATCAGAGACAAGGGTATCGTCAGGAATGACCCAAGTGTGATAGGACTGCTGTTGTTCCTTCTCCATATGTAAATGATTTGACGGCAGGATGGGCCGAATTTGGGGTTTCTTGCTGATGATGCCGTGGTGTATGGTAAGGTGTCGAATTTGAGTGACTGTAGGAAGAGACAAGTTGACTTAGACAAAATTTACAGTTGGTGTGATGAATGGCAGCTAGCCCTAAATGTGGAAAAAAGTAAGTTAATGCGGATGAGTAAGAAGATCAGGCCTGTAATGTTCGGTTACAGTGCCCTGCTTGACATAGTCAAGTCGTTTAAATATTTGGGTGTAACGTTGAGAAGCGATATGAGATAGAATGAGCATATGAGAACTGTGGCAGGCAAGGCGAATGGTTGACTTCAGTTTATTGGGAGAATTTTAGGAAAGAGTGGCTCACCTGTAAAGGAGACCGCATATAGGACGCTGGTGCGATCTATTCTCGAGTACTGTGCCAGTGTTTGGGATCGGTACCAGGTCGGATTGATGGAGGACGTCGAAGTAATTCAGAGTCGGGATGCTATATGTGTTACCGGTAGGTTAGAATAACACGTGTTACGGAGATGATTCAGGAACTCAAATGGGAATCCCTGGAGGGAAGGCGACGTTCTTTCCGAGAGTCATTATTGAGAAAATTTAGGGAACCAGCATCTGAAGCTGACTGCCGTACGATTCCACTGCCGTCAACTTACATTCCGCGTGAGGACCACGGAGACGTAGGTACGAGAAATTAGGGCTCATACGGAAACATACAAACAATCGTTTTTCCCTCGCTCTACTTGCAAGTGGAATGGGAAAGGAAATGACTGATAATGGTGTAGGGTATCCTCCGCCGTGCACCGTATGGTGGCTTTCGGAGAGTATGAGTGTAGATGTAGATGTAATAGCGATATTATACGACATCGTTCAAACTGACCGAGGTGTTGATAATGACGTCTTCATAGCCTTAAAGGTGTTCTTGATTGACATCAACTCATCATGCACAGTGTCATAGGAATGTAACGCTCACGATTGTTACAGCGTGTATTCAAAGCAAACCTGATTTTTATCCTCATAGTGGCGCTACCAGTACCATTCTTATGCGACTGGTGTGAAATTTGAACAGATATCACCTTTCAGATGAAGAAACTCGTCTACCAATTGTTGGCCGGCCGAAGTGGCCGTGCGGTTAAAGGCGCTGCAGTCTGGAACCGCAAGACCGCTACGGTCGCAGGTTCGAATCCTGCCTCGGGCATGGATGTTTGTGATGTCCTTAGGTTAGTTAGGTTTAACTAGTTCTAAGTTCTAGGGGACTAATGACCTCAGCAGTTGAGTCCCATAGTGCTCAGAGCCATTTGAACCATTTGAACCAATTGTTGTTCGCGTGGCACAAGTCTTTCTTGGTGTTGTGATTTTTTTTCCGTCAGTGTATATCAACAGTAGGCAATATGGATGAAAGTATTCCCTCTCTTACATAATATCATGAAGCAAAAAAAAAACATTTAGTTATTTACAACCTTTATAGAAATTCTGATTGATCCATGTTTGGTGGAACATCATGGACACAAAGGTGTTAAAGGAAAAATATTTCATATTTTAAGAGTTGATATTACGGGCCGCTCTAAAATGAATACCTTAAGAGCTATGAGCACTCGTTGATCTTCGCTTCGCTCCCATTTTCGGTTAATGTTTACGTAGGAATTATTGGCGACAGGCTAAAAGGACCTTACGTACTACCAAGCAAGTTGACTGGTGCAAGGTATCACATGTTACTATTAAACTTGCTAGAGGAGGTACCATTCCAACAACTGATCGAGAAGTGGTTCTCGCGTGACGAATCAACAATCTATTTTTATTCTATATGACCATGAACGCCTAACACAGACATCTAATGGGCAATGGATTGGTCGGAGAAGTTCAGAACGTTCGCTAGTTCGACACCCGATCTTAATCACTTGGATTTTTGGTTCCGGGAGCACTTGAAATCATGTACAAACACTACCGGAACGCGTCACCAGGACCTGCCAGAGCATCCGTGACCAACATGGAGGTTTTCAGAGAGCACGCGATTCCGTAAGACGTTGGAGAGAAACATGCCTTACTGCGAATGGACACCATGTTGAACACCTCCTTTAGTTACGGCGTACAAGTGAAGTTGTATTTACTAGCAAGCAGATCACGTTAGAAGCTCTGCTGTTTCACAGTAACAAAATAAGGTATTGCTGTTACCTTACTGCATTCTGTAGGTCGTTCGTAATAGCTAAGGGCTTGCAGTAGAGCAGGATAGTCGAACATGTGCTCGTAGCTCTTAAGACAACCAATTTAGAGTCCTTGTTCACTGGACCTTTTCTTCTTGTTTTGGTCCATGCTAGCACTTCTCGAAATAGAGAATATTTTTATTTAACACACTGTATATTGTGAGTCCGATTGTATACCAATGAACAATTAGCATAGCTTTTGACACTAGTAAAACGGTATGAAGTAAACCGTCGTCTCAAAACAGAGCACTTTTTAAATAGGAGAGAGGGCAGCAGAACTTAAAAAAAAGTTTCTTAAAGCTGGAAGAAGTTGGGGAGGGGTTAGTTTGGTCGATATATATCAAACTACAAACAAGTGCCCCATAGTATAGTCTTTCGTGTTGTTTTAAATGGCAAGTAGAACTTGATATTTAAACACTCACAAATGGACCATCAGACCTATTAACCACGGATTTGGATGAATCTTAGGGATGTTGTAGAAGGACCTGTCCTGAATATTAGCTATCAGCTTTTCATGCGACGGCCGTTAGTTCACGGGAAAATTGATGTTGAAGTTTTGTACATACCTCCTAAAGCTCTAACGTTACTTATGTTTTGATCACGCAAGCGTAAGGCAGCGGCTAAGGCTCATGGATACTAGGCAGGCGGTACGGATTCAGCGTCTTGTCCGTGTACTTTTCTTTCGATCGTTCGTACATCTCATGATCGATAGTTTTTCACTTATCAAAACATATTCCTCCTAGTTTAACATCCTCTGTCCATTAGTAGATCATAGTTTTGTGTTTCAATCTAGACATCTCGACTATTAAATCATCCACAATAACGTTTCGTCTTTCGGCCAACAGAAACACTGGACATCGCATCTCGAATTGAAGTGGCATTAGCGGAACATTGTTCGGAGGCGTATTTGTAAGAAGTTTCAAATCATGACGCAGTCACTCGGTTTGTCTGATGGCGTCGGTGAGTTAGTTACTTACACATTCCATAGATCATTTTGCACGATGGATCGTAATGATACGGAAAGACTTATTTTACATTCACATCGCAAATTAATTTTACATATGGTTACATACTGAACAGCTCTAAGTTTTTTTCTATATAACGAAATGAAAAAAAAAATACAGATGTGAGTTAGTAATTCATACCCAGCACCTTGTACACATTACAGTATCTGAAATTCTTTTACGGAAGTGAAGGTGTTGTCAAGGAGAAGCTTTCTCAGTTTGCTTTCAAATTCTACTTTACTTTCTGTCAGCCATTTTATATCACTCGGTAAGTGCGAGCATAAAATGTTCACTCTGGAGCGGAGTGTGCAATGATCTGAAGCTTCCTGGCAGCTTAAAATGAGTGCTGGACCGAGAAGTTTGGAAGCTAGGAGACGAAGTATTGGAGGAAGTAAAGCAGGGAGGAGGGGTAGTCAGTGGTGATTGTGTAGCTCATTCGGGAAAACAGTTGCTCGCAAAGGCAAATGTTCCGAGTTAGAGAATCGGTCTGGAATAACTTTTAATCTACCAGGACGTTTCACTGTGTAAGCGATCGAAGGATTTTGTTGCAGCATTGTGCACCCCTTTTTGTGCTAAAGACAACCTTAATATGGAGTAACAAATGTCATTTTTCCTTGTGGAACTCTAGTTATATACAACATTGCTCCTTCTGAACTGTAGTATATTATTAACAACAAACCTCATGGGGAAATAAATATATTGTGAAGCAGTAGTCACGCCCAACTCTTTAAGCAAATATGTACAAGACGAACGTGGGTGAGCAACACATATTATTCTTACAGCACGTTTTTGTGCAATGAAGACTTTCTTTTTTAAAGATGAGATACCCCAGAACATTATTCCACACAGTATTACTGGATGAAAATATGCAAAATATGCCAGCTTACTGATATAGCTGTCACTGAGATTTACAATGATTCTAGGTGCAAATGTGGCTGAACTAAGTAGTTTTAGGAGTCCAAAAGTGTACTTCTTCCAATTTAATTTCTCATCAGTAGGAGCACCTAAGAATTTTGAACTTCTCACGCTATTTATTATTTCATCACCAAGTGCTACAATTATCATTGGTGTACTGCCCCTAGATGTGCGGAACTGAAACTGAGGGTGATACCATTCGCAGAAAACCAGTCAATGATACTTTTAAGAATTCTACTTACCGTTTCTTCTGCTTCTGCATGTGTGCTTGGACTGATTACAATGCTAGCCTCATCTGCAAAGTAACTGATTCTGTTTGTTGTATATTAGATGGAAGATAGTTTACGTACGTGAGGAACAATAGTGGACCTAAGATTGAGCCCTGGGGAACCCCATACGTGATTTCTCCCCAGTGAGAATTATGTCTGAGGACTATGTTGGTTGAATTACTAAGTACAATTTTCAGGATTCTTTTACTTAGATATGACATTCTCCATTGATTGGCTATACCATCAATCCCATAAAACCTCAATTTATCTAAGAGAACACTGTGTTCACACCTTCGATAAGATTCAGCAAATATGACCCGACGCTATTTTATTATTTAATGCTTGTAAAATCTGATGAGTGACATATAAATGGCATTCTGCTTAGAGAAACCTTTCTGAAACCCAAACTGTGATTTGCTGAGATTATTATTGTTGTTAAGGTGAGATGCTATTCCAGAATACATTGCCTACTAAAAAGTTTTGGAAAATGACGTCCGCAGCGAAACCGGTCGATTGTTATTGAATCATTGAGAGTTCGTCCTTCCATTGCTCATCACACTCCTCTCCTTCTGATGGATCTTCTTTTGGCTGTTCACGTAGAAACACTTGCCTGTTCCATTTCACTGTATTCTCTTGACACACATTGCAGTGACGAAGCGTTGTGAATAACTGATGCTAGCGACAACAGCCATGTGGCAGTTTAGACGGCCTGGAAATTCCATATCGGTCCGTGAGCGAGAGTGGACAAGAAAGGGCGAGCTCACGCCTAGGAAATGCAGGAAGCAAACTTTGTCCAAATATCTCGAATTTTAACTATGAGCCAGAAACGTATTACACATTTGAAAAAAGTTTGATGTAGCGATTGACCTATTACTAAATTACTAAGGCAAAAATGGCAATTTTTTAATAATTTTTGCTTGACATATTCTATTTAATGATATTCTGACGGTGAAATTGGAAATAAAAGAAAGAAAGAGATACGGGCAGAAACTGAACCCGTACCGCCAGCGTGGTAGTCGTAAACCAGAGTCACTACCCTTCGCTCGCATGATCGAAATATGACAAACGTTACGGGTACAGAAGGCATGCATAAAATTTGAGCTTCGATTTCCTTGGACACAAGGGGTCGTCGCCCAAAAAGTTCCTAGACAGGTATTCAGGCAAGTCCCTCTACAACGAATCAAAACCCGTGATTACCATATCTGATGATCCCCTTGTTTGTGCATTACATCAATGGATACATCTACATTATCATATTGGAAATCCTTTACGACGAAAATTATGATAAAAATGTGACTCTTTAAGTTTGTAGCGCCTATCCTTTCATATTAAACGTTGTAAATTAGACTTCTACCTCTCCACATTTCGTAATGCAACAGAATCCTCGACAGTCACCGATCTACGGCTCCTCGGAGGCCGTCTGAGGGGGACGGTGAGAGACTGATGTCGGTTGGTGTGGCGGCTGCAGATGAGATGGGCGGCGCGAGCTGCGGGTGTCAACAGCGACGTTCCGCTCCCCTCATGAATATTCACCCAGCGCCGGGAAAGTCTGGTCGTCGCTGGTGTTGGGACACGCGTTCCGAAAACACACACACGCGGTCTCGCCTGTGTAAATGACCTTTCTAGTCGTTTCCGAGCCGAGGCCTGCTTGAAGCATCCGGCGTCGTGCCTCGTATTTGGCTCCGACCGCTAGTCACGTCAAGTGCCGTGTTTGCCCGAGTCGTACTTGTTCCCATTGTGTCATTGTACATGGGTTATCCGGAAAGTAAAGATATGAAGCACAGAAAAAAAATATTTGTGACGGACAGTGTTTGCGCAGTTAACTGATGTGTGTTCACGATCTCTCCACATAATCACATATGAAGCTCAGAATTTTTGTGAAGCAGAGTACAGGCTCTCTGGCTACGGTGCATGGGGGCTTAATTAAATACAATGCAAATATTTTTTAATTTTCGTCGCTGTCTGTCCGATTACGCAGTCTCGTAACCGGTTGGCCCTGACCAGTATTAGTACGTAATCTGACTGTATAGAATAACAACAAAGAATGAAGGAAAACTTCCGTTAACACAATTAATTAATTAAGTCCCCAGCAACTATAAAACCTACGAAACAACAAAACACAAATGTAACTGTTCTGTGTGTGGAAGTGTGATTCAACGTACACATCTGGCACGGTTCTTCCTCAATAAGACAAGGTATTTTATATACCATTTACACTGAATTAATTAAATAAAACTGAAATACTACAGTTGCACATAGAAACCCGAATTACAGTCTAATACATGAACACAAGCCAGATGCTTTGTTGACTGAACCTGTGACCAAGAGGCATTGTTATTTAGCACATTTGAAATAAAAAATAAAAGATTTTCTTTACCTTCATATATATTGATGAAAAATACACTCTGATCATTACAACATCCGCAATCGAACAGCATCGGCTGTCTAGTCCATCAGAACAACTGCATACAACGTGCTCACTACTAGTCACGGCTACATCAGAACTCCTACTGCCCACTTCTCAATAAGCACTCTCCACGACGACTTTTCGACAAGCACTCTCCACTACCACTTCTCAACAAACACTGCCAGTGCAGGCGGCTGAATAATACTCTTTGGCGCAATCTCTGGCGCTGTGACTCAGTGTAGCCACCTTTCATATGCCCCTCTTCCACGGGCTAGAATTTGATGGTATTTTTGCCAGCATTGGTGGTGAAAATACCACCAAATTCGTCCAAAAAATACAGACAAAAATTAAAAAGTGATTTTAATAAGTAAATATCACATAACTAAATAAATTTTGGCTTTGCACTGACCCTTCAATAACCTAATATATAAAATACAGTAAGGAATACAAATGCTTGCATACATATGATTTTACATAATAGTTTACACAAGTATCATGTGGTTAAACAATTCAATCAATAGCGTCAGCAATTACGAATACGTGCAGGTAAGAGTCTCATAACATCTCATAAACAGTAAACACACAAAAAATCAGTTTATACAAATATTCACATAAAATCCTTTCAATAGTTCAATAAACAAGTAGGACTCCTCAGAGTAGTTGACAGTTCCAACAGTAGCACCCATCAATGATCAACAGGTGCAAATAGCAGTCTCATAACATTTCATCAGCAGTATTTAAACAGCTCCAACAGTGGCACCCAAAAATGGCGAGCAGGCGCAGACACCAACAAGTGACATTATCTCAGTAGAAGCAGTTCCATCAGTGGTCTCCAGCAATGTTGAACAGGTACAGACACCAACAAGTGACATTATTTCAGTAGAAGCAATCCACCAGTGGCACCCAGCAATGTTGAACAGGTGCAGGCACCAACAAGTGACATCATTTCAGTAGAAGCAGTCCATCAGTGGCACCCAGCAATGTTGAGCAGGTGCAGACACCAACAAGTGACATTATTTCAGTAGAAGCAGTCCATCAGTGGCACCTAGCAATGTTGAACAGGTGCAGACACCAACAAGTGACCATTTCAGTAGAAGCAGTTCCATCAGTGGCACCCAGTAATGTTGAATAGGTGCAGACACCAACAAGTCACATCATTTCAGTAGAAGCAGTCCATCAGTGGCACCCAGTAATGTTGAGCAGGTGCAGACACCAACAAGTGACATCATTTCAGTAGAAGCAGTTCCATCAGTAGCACCTAGTAATGTTGAGCAGGTGCAGACACCAACAAGTGACATTATTTCAATAGAAGCAGTCCATCAGTGGCACCTGGCAATGTTGAACAGGTGCAGACACCAACAAGTGAAATTATTTCAGTAGAAGCAGTTCATCAGTGGCACCCAGCATTGCGGAACAGGTGCAGAAACCAACAAGTGACATTATGTCAGTAGAAGCAGTCCATTAGTGGCACCCAGTAATGTTGAACATGTGCAGACACCAACAAGTGACATAATTTCACCAGAAGCAGTCCATCAGTGGCACCCAGTAATGTTGACAGGTGCAGACACCAACAAGTGACATTATGTCAGTAGAAGCAGTTCCATCAGTGGCACCCAGTAATGTTGAACAGGTGCAGACACCAACAAGTGACATTATCTCAGTAGAAGCAGTTCCAACAGTGGCACCCAGTAACGTCGAACAGCTGCAGGTAACAGTCCATAATATTCACTATCACTAATTAGACAGTTCATCAGAGTTCATTAGCACAAATTAAACATCTCCTAGTGGCACCCATCATGTTGAACAAGTGCAGGTAACAGTCCATAATATTCACCAATTAGACAGTTCATCAGAGTTCATCATCAGAAATTAAACATCTCCTAGTGGCACGCATCATGTTCAACAAGTGCACGTAACAGTCCCTAATATTCACTACCACTAATTAGACAGTTCATCAGAGTTTATCAGCAGAAATTAAACATCTCCTAGTGGCACCCATCATGTTGAACAAGTGCACATAACAGTCCATAATATTCACTATCACTAATTAGACAGTTCATCAGAGTTTATCAGCAGAAATCAAACATCTCCTAGTGACACCCATCATGTTGAACAATTGCAGGTAACAGTCCATAATATTCACTACCACTACTTTGACAGTTCATCATTAGCAGAAATTAAACATTTCCAAGTGGCACCTACCAATGTTAAACAGGTGCAAGCACGAACAACAGTTTGAATGCACACACAATTGCTTTTACAAAATTATTATCAATGCTCTTACACTAAACATACAAATTATAATAAACACACAAACGATATCAGACAATTGTCATATTAAATATTACAAACATACAAATATCAGTAAACCTATAATATTTATGGGTGTCAGTGTAAGCCACAACAAACAAGTAAAATAATATTTAGGAGATAGGTCGGTACCAATTATTTGGGATTAGGAAGGGAAAATACACAAAACACACTCACTCATCTTTCATCCACATTAAGTACTACTGTGTAATTGAATAGTGTTAACTGTGTAAATGTAACTCTGTCCATGATTTGATGTTCGACATGTGTATCAAGTAGTAATGGCAGCAGTGTGTAACAGTCAATAATAGTCAGTCAACGTCATAGTCATCATGTCAAGACCAATGTTTGCCAAGCCAAATCAAATGTATGGTTGCTGAACAACTGTCAATGTGCCAAGAAATGCAAATGCTTCCTCTCTCCAAAAAAAAAAAAATATATATATATACTGCTTATTGATTTAACAAAGTGCGTGTGTAGACAATCTTCCATCCACTTGAGTGTTCTAGTCTGCTATCTTCATCCTCCTTGTTCCATATAGACCAACAAACAAACAAAAAAAATACTCCTCACTTACTTCACCACTTATCCACCAAAACTCCAATAATCATTATCATCACATAATCTTAATACTTCAATAATACTTCTTACGTCGATACATATAAACCTTATGATCAATATCATTTACCTTACCTATTGTCCACCAAAACTCCAATAATCATCAACTTCACACAATCTCAATACCTCAATAATACCTCTTCAATACGTCGATACATATAAACCTTATTACCAATATCATTTCCCTTCCATAATAATTCTTTCCTCTAGTCAGTCTCCTCGAACAAGTACAGATAAAATCCTAGGGCAAACCTCAATTCATCATCCCATACAATCTGAAGACACAATGTCCACACACAACCTCTGTGTAATCCATCTGACCCAAATCTTCTACTCATTATGAATTATAAAATACATTTTGGTTACCTTGTCCATCATTAAATAAAGGAAATACATACATGACCTCTAACAGCCTTCAGTTTGAATAACTTTCAGTAAGTTGGTGCGAGTACATAGTATGAAAGATCACATAAGACTTTGAATGAATAAATCGTAATATTTCACAGTGTGTGCACCACTTCAAGAATCATGGCAAAACAGAAGCAAACATGTGGAGTATTTCTTGTGTCAAGTGTCACTTACTATTTCAATTGCTCACGAAGAATGCAGTGTAACAACTGTCAATGGTGTTGGTATTTCATGTCGTTAGCTTCCTTTCTATTAGCATAAATTTATACAGCTTCCATAAAACCTCCAGCTCATGTGACTTCAATGAAGTTTCTTGTACTAATGTCGTTCGTAGCATTATAGTAGTTCATTTCCTTATGTTAAAATATAAGGCACTGAGCGTAAGCAAAACATGCAATAGCGAGTAAATATACCAGTAGAGAACAGAATGTCAACAAGTGGATGCAGCACAATTCCTACAACGAGGCTCTGCCAAGCGAACAATCTATAATTAATACCATAGTGTGACACAAACTCCATGTTCGTACACAGTATATCAGCATTTCTGTATACCAAATTAAAGAGTAGTGATGACAACGAAGCAAAAATGTGTAAATATGCAATCCATTCGCAAAGCAGCAAATATATATCTTACATAATAAACAGGTCATTAGCATCATATCAGCATAAGCAAATAAATGTTCATATGTAATCTTAATAAGTAAACATGAAGGCGCAAGCAGATAAATCACAAAGTATAACTTACATACATAACCATATCAGCACAATTAATCATGTGACAATTATAATTTAAATAAATAAGCACAGCAGGCACATAAAAAAATATGACGTCAGTGAAAAAGCATAGCAGCCAAGCGATGCAAAATATACATAAGTAACAACCCTGTTCATTAAGCAATCATTGTCAAAATCAGTTAATGTACGCAAGCACGTCGCTTCACAAGTAAATTCATAGAACATGAAATTTAGTACAAAGTATGAATCACGTAACCGCCAGCAGCAAATTACGTCTGAAGTACGTACCTAAGTGGAAATATGTTACCTGAAAAATAAACTCAATTAATAGTTACCTTTTTAGTTTATTAGTTTCTTCTTCGAAATTACATTCTTCCCGAAAATTTCTCGATAGCAAGTCCTCTTAACGTCGGACACACACAGAATTTACCTGAAGTTTTTAAATATTTTATACAACCGTATCCTGAAAAATACTGAACGTTAATAACATAATTTATCAAGTCACTATAGCTTTATACTGAATTTAATCGGAGAAATTAGCCTGTGTATATGTTTACGGCTGTCAGTGCATTCGCACTGAGCGCTCGATCAGCTGTAGGTACGCGTGACGTAGGAAGTAATTGTTTGCGGTCAACGACTGTTTTGTGCGCCGCGCAGACTTGACTGTTGCTTTGAGTATGTGCCGCCGCCGGAACACGGCGCGGTATCCTTGTACTCTCCGTGTGTTTACGTATAACTGTTAGTTTCTCAAAAGTATGTCATTCCACAAAAATTTTAACGTTCGATATATGATGTATTCCCTTAGAGCGCCGAGATTTAAGAGTTTCTACTTTCTACAGTGTTATCATGAATAATTTTGCGAACTTTGTATGGACCGTCATAAAGCAGAAAAAATTTGCGACACAAGCCTTTTCCTTTGTGAGACAAGCGGTGAGACTTAATTAACACCTTTTGACCAACTGACAAGATTTTTAAACGACCAGGATGTTTAGCTGATTTCTCTCTTCTAGCAGCCGCAGATGCAATATTTTGCAGAGCCAGATTCAGAACTTCAGAATGCCGCAGTTTCCGTGTACGTGGAAAAGGAACGATTTCAGAAATGCGATTTGTCGGTGCTTTATATTTTAATATCAATATATGCGGTAAAGAAGTTGAATCATTAAGGAGTTCATTCAGAATGTTTTGAAAAATATGAAGATACTGATCCCACGTTCTATGATTCTGATGACAATAAAGACGACACAGTTTATTGATTTCCTTCATCCATCTCTCTGAAGCGTTAGATTGAGGGTGAAAAAGTGAAATGAAGATTGGTTTAATCTTACGACGCCGTAGAGTACAAAGCCAAATTTTAGAACGAAACTGTGATCCATTATCTGATATAACTTTATCAACATGACCCACTTCTTTAAGAAAATGTTTGATGAAAGCATTAGATACTGAACGAGCTGTTGCTTTGCGTAAAGGTGTAAAACACACATATTTTGATGTCAATTCCACTGCTACCAAAATGTACGCAAAACCATTAGTAGAACGAACCACTGGACCGAACAAATCGACTCCAGCCATGTCTTTAATTTCGCTGGAATGATAGGAAACAACGGTGCTCTGTGAGAAATAGTTGGCGGCTTAGCCTTTTGACATAATTTGCATTTAGCAAGAACAGATCGAATACGTTTTTCCATATTACTGAAGTAGCAATTTTCTCGTAATTTATGAAAGCATTTTCTGGCACCAGAGTGTGCATAACTGAAATGTGTGTACCAAATCAATTTATTAACCCACTCATCAGGAATGCAAACTAACCAAACAGAGTTGTCGACCGATTTTCGTTTAAAAACAATATCATTACGAACTAAATAATACTATCTAATCGCTACGCTTTCCTTTCTCCTCCACTTCTCCTTAATGTCCTTCCAGATTGGATCCTTATCTTGCTCCTTAGCGATGTCCTGGAGCGAAGACGAAATAAAATTCTCAAACGCAACACCTTGAACATACATCAAACAATAATTGTTTTCCTTGCAGTCCTCCTCAGCAATTTGATTCAACCCTATAGGTGCACGTGATAAAAGCATCAGCAATAATATTTGAAGAACCCTGTATGTAAACAATACTAAAATCAAATTCCTGTAGATACAGCGCCCATCGTGACAATCTTCCATGTGTTAATTTTGTTGACATAAGAAATTCCAGAGCTCAATGATCGGTGTAAACCTTAGTATGTCTCCCATACAAAAATGTCCGAAATTTTGTGAAAGCCCAAACAACAGCTAAGGCTTCAAGTTCCGTAATCGAATAATTCTTTTCTGATTTAGGGAGAACACGACTTCCAAATGCAATAGTTTTCTGTACTACAACGCCGTTTTCTTCTATCTCTTGAAATAAGTGTGCACCTAGGCCTTTGTATGATGAGTCCGTCGCCAAACAAAAATCTTTAGATAAATCCGGATGTGAAAGAAGTGGAGCAGCAACTAAAGCATCACGTTCTGATTGAGCTTCCTCATCCCAACACCAATTAGAATTCTTTCCAGATAGTTCACATAAACGAGGTGTGGCCAAATTGTCCAATCTAACAAAGCATCTAAGAAAATTACAGACACCAAGGAAACTACGAACATCACGTTTTGTAGTAGGAACAGCATAATTACGAATAGCGTCTAGTTTCTCTGGATCAGGAAGAATACCTTCTGTAGAAATAATATGACCAAGAAATTTCACCTGAGAACGACCAAATTCAGATTTTTCCAAGTTCACTGTAATGCCAACTCTTGCAAAAATACGTAATAATGAATCCAAAATTTTGTTGTGCTCACTCCAAGAACGTTTAGCAATAAGAATATCGTCAACATATGAAGTAATATTGTCACAAAGATAAACAGGTAAAATTTCGTTTAAACTACGAATGAATACTGCAGAAGATATAGTAAGTCCAAATGGTAATTTCCGAAATCACTTTTGGGTAAAATAGTAATATCCGGTTGTTCTTTACCGACTCTCTAGATAGATTGATAGTCCAAGAGTAGTTTTGATAGATACAAAGAATAGTAAAAGAGTAGGCAGCGGTGCAGAAAACTAAAAGGGAAATAGCACCTCTACAGCTCGGGGCCCTGTGCACACTACGGCACATATTCACTTAGTGTAGTGAATCCCCTGAGGACTTTAATAGCCGCACATAAATTCCAGTTTGTGACTTAGTGGCCAATTTGGTGGAAGTGCGTACATAGATTGATCTAACCATGAACATGGATGTATGTCATTCTTAGAATTGCGAAAGATCTTAAATTTCCGAGCGGTTAAAAAGCGTTTATAGTCAAAGTTTTCGCCTCGTGGCGACAAAAACCTACCGCGTCTGTCCCAGTCCGAATGTCGATCATTATCAAGCTCGCGCGCCTGGCGCTCTCTTGTTGCATCTCGTAAATGAAACAAATTATTTTTTTCAAAACCAGCTGCTATCTGTGATTCTAAATTTCTTCTACTGTCCTTTCCTACGATTTCGCTTTCTATTTGTTTGACTTGCTTTCGTAACGCCTCAAATTCCCTTTTAACGCGTTCATTAAATTTTCCCTGATTTTCAACATGTTTATTTATGCTCTGGTACTCTTCGGTTTCTGCAAATTGCAATGGAGCTGTATCTTCTGAATCTCTGTCCCCATTTAAACTAAGACTTGTCAATTTATCTGAAATCTCTTCAACTCTTTCCGATAAGTCACCTATTTGTTCTTTCTGTTTATTTACGTCTTCCGTAAGTGTCGCGACTCGGGTTTCAGTATTAACACATTTAGTAGTTAACTGTTCATATTGTTGTGTTAGGTTATTTATTCTGTCATTTGGTATGGATTCCTCGATCTTTCAAATATTTCTTCCTTATCGTGTGCACGTTGTAAATTTAACACCGAAAATTTTTGTACTATCACGCGATCTCTTTCTTCCTGTTCTCTATCCTGTTCTTTTTGTCTTATTTCTATTGACATTAATCTGTTGTTGTGAGCATTCAAAATCGGTTGTACTTCTTCTCTAATTTCTTTCTTTAATTCATCTTTCATGTTTTTGAAACATGTCCCTATTCGTGAGTCTAACCGTGTTTCCATTGTTCCCATATCAGTTTCTAACCGTGTTGCCACTGTTTTTAATTCAGATCCCAAATTTAATATTGCACTCATCAACTGCTCCATATTAACTGGTTCGAAATTCCTTTCGCCCCTAACATTTCCCGCAAAATCAACTTCTTCCGTCAAAGCTGTAAAGCTATCTGTGTTCGACACTATTCCAGAATCTTCTGTCGTTAATCTCGTATTCTGAAAATTTTTTGATTGTGAAAAGTTTTGAATTGGTTCCGGACTATTTTTCCTGCTTATTAAATTATTTTCTACTTCATTATTCATCATACTGTTCTCCTGTGTTAGCGAGTTCGCCATGTTAACAATTTCGTCATTCTGACTATCCATCATTTTTGCCTTTTTCATCGATCGCGTAATCATTTACAAAACATACAAAACTCGTCACTATACGAAAATTACAGTCAATATGACACTTTATCACCAATAATACCATTCACACGAAATGCTTCCCGACAAACACGATTAACGAACAATTGAAATCTTCGTAATTGCACAAAATTGTCAAACCCGTATACAAGACATCAAAAATTAAATTCTGCAAAAATACCATTAGAAGAATGACAAGACAACTACAAATGTTCAATTAGCAAATCTACACATGCAATATTCTATTACTACAAATTACTACAACAATACTACTGTCTGCTATTTTTACTATCAAAAGAATTCCAAGGGACGATCCGAAGCAGCGGTCGCCACGTGCATGGGGGCTTAATTATATATTATGCAAATAATTTTAATTTTTAGTAGCTGTCTGTCCGATTACGCAGTCTCGTAACCGGTTGGCCCTGACCAGTATTAGTACGCAATCTGACTGTATAGAATAACAACAAAGAATGAAGGAAAACTTCCGTTACACAATTAATTAATTAAGTCCCCAGCAACTATAAAACCTACGAAACAACAAAACACAAATGTAACTGTTCTGTGTGTGGAAGTGTGATTCAACGTACACATCTGGCACGGTTCTTCCTCAATAAGACAAGGTATTTTATATACCATTTACACTGAATTAATTAAATAAAACTGAAATACTACAGTTGCACATAGAAACCCGAATTACAGTCTAATACATGAACACAAGCCAGATGCTTTGTTGACTGAACCTGTGACCAAGAGGCATTGTTATTTAGCACATTTGAAATAAAAAATAAAAGATTTTCTTTACCTTCATATATATTGACGAAAAATACACTCTGATCATTACAACATCCGCAATCGAACAGCATCGGCTGTCTAGCCCATCAGAACAACTGCATACAACGAGCTCACAACTAGTCACGGCTACATCAGAACTCCTACTGCCCACTTCTCAATAAGCACTCTCCACGACGACTTTTCGACAAGCACTCTCCACTACCACTTCTCAACAAACACTGCCAGTGGAGGCGGCTGAATAATACTCTTTGGCGCAATCTCTGGCGCTGTGACTCAGTGTAGCCACCTTTCAACGGCTACACCAGACACCTAGGTACCTCGCGACTCACCTAACTAAACAAGTAGCTGCGAACTTACTAGACCCGCTGCACTGTGCACTAAGGCGAGTAAGCTAGCCTCTCGGCTTGTCGCAAGAGGAAAGGTCGTGATGGTTCTTCCTGGCGTGTCGGGTAGTGGCTTCGGAAATTGTACTACCTGATTAACACTGCTGATTACATCTTTTCCCTTGTTTGTTCTCCGCTATGGATGACGAAGCATTAATATCGGCAGTTGTCAAAAGGGAAGTGGTATCTTGAACCGACTGTAGTTCTGCAACAATTAAATTCTGAATTTTGTTTTGCAAAATAAAATTTTGCAAATATTGAATTTCAGCCATATTAGCAATTGTTGTGTCCGACTTTGTTCACAGTGGCAAGGAGTAGTGCGATACAGAATGGTGTGGCAACCATCTCGTGGGAAAGTCGGACAGAAGCAGAAATGATTAGTGAACAAGTAACACAACAAACAGGACGTATACCTAACTTTTATTTCTCCAACTGAACGAAGACTCATTACAATTAATGCAGCAAGAAACAGAATCCAGCTATCACAATGTCCGCGGGGATGAGGCTCTCCGTACTAAGCAAGAAAGATGGTGTCATAGCGATATGGCTAGGAGTGCAAGTGGGGCTGTGCGACTGTCGGCGGCCGTCGTATGCTGCAGCAGCACAGGGCGCTCGTAGTCCACAGCCTCTTAAAATGTGACTCAGCGGACACGCACCACTGGTTCCACCACACCCCACACAACTGCTTTCAGTGTAAGGTGGAAACTTTCAGTTCTGTTGTCCACAGATGTCTGCACGTGGTACCAATACGTGATGCCACAGTAACAAAATCTGAAATAAGATGTCTTGCTCCAGTATTTCAGATTTTTTTGTGTTTGAGGCCAGACCACTGATAACCGTTGCTTGTACACAAGGTTGAAATGCGTTTTTCCCCTCCGTGATTCAAGTGTGTTAACTATCTGAGAAACATGTGGCAACTCTGGAGACTGAACATGTTGAAACAGTGTAGCACTTCCATCAGTTGTTAACTGGCTTTCACTTTCTAAAATACTAGAATCCCTGTGTTGAGAGGTCACTGTAGTATTTTCTTTAGTTGAAACTGTTCAAAAAAAAGCGAATAGCTTGTGGAAATGTCATCAGCTTCGTTTCCATTCCGTGGAAATATATCCAGGAAGTATACTATGTCTGTAACTAGTATTTTGATTCCGCAGTCTATCTTTAGTAGCCACGAACAGGCTCTCAAACGATTTCACAGTAATTCTTAAATAACCAAAAATTTCTCTTTAAACTCCCGAAGTTGTTTGTACAACATATTTAATTCACCACGTTCTCTTCTCCCACAATTAATACCATGTAGCCAGAATGATGGCAGTTTCCGCAACAGTTCGTGTTTCACTGAAATATTTTCTGCCAGAAGCTTTCTCTAAGTCAGTATAGTGAGAGACATTTTCTGCATTGGTAGAGACATTTCCATAGTGCGACTGAGCAACACGCCTATGGCGACTGTCACGGATCCTCTGGTGAGGCCATCTAGCATCCAAGAGCCTGGCACCATGCGAGTCACGAGATACCTAGGTGCCAAGCGAGGCGCCTCCTGCTTCGCCATAGCCTCACTGAATCTTTCGTGACAGTGGACAGTTAATTTACCCGATATAAAATCTTTCGCCAGGTATTTACCGCGTTAGTGGCAATTGGAATTCATTTCCAGGCTATTGTGCAATCTGCACGTAAATCAGATAAAAAGCTTATCGTCTTAGTCATTGGGTGTGAGCATATGCTTACTCAGTTGCCACCCAACGAAAACGGCAGCAGTGGATTTCAAAGCAAAACTTGAAATTTATTTACACAAATTCTAGCAAAACAATGTGATAATAGTCAGATTGGGGTAGGGAACACCAAATTGGCTAAAATTTGCAAGATAACCATACGAGAGTCGGAAATGAACTATCGTGGAGCTACGACCATAAAAGTCAGCCAATCAGCGATGAGCGTGCTGAAGTGTGTCTGATAAACGTGTTTTGGTGAGTCTAGCAGCGCAGATTCATACGACAGATCAGTTATTTGCTGCTGTCAGCTCTGTAGCGATATTGGACGCAGGAATTTCGAGCACTTGTTGTACAAAAACTGTGTTATAAAAAAAAGTGTCATTAAAATTTAATTCTTCTTTCTTTTTTATCACTGCCTTCGTTCCCAATTACTAATCTCTTCTACTCGTTATAATTAAGGTTCATTTATGCTTTCTGTACATTAGCAAAAATTAAAACAGGTGGCCTTTAGATTTCATTATTAGTACCTTGCAGTACCACATGTCGGCTGTCTTCGTGCGGTGTTGTTCCTCTAGTAGGGGAAGAGTGGAAAACTTCGCAGACTTTCGCCTCAAGCCAGCCACGTCATACAAGTTTAATTGATTTTCTCAACCCATTTTGAAATGACAGCATTAACTTTATATGTGCTGCATTCTTTTCCTGAAAGTGAAAAAATTACTCCGAAATTTGTAAAACTGTTCCAACTTACAACACGTTCACATATTTAGGAACAAATATTTTACTGAAATTTAAGAGTGTTATAATCGAGAAAATCTTGTCAATACTGTATTTAGTAGTCTGTCTGTTACATTATAACGCTACTACATACCATTAATGACTAAATGAAATTATATTAAAATTAAGTATTTTCGAAAACTAGTTACAAGTAAAAACAGTTTGCAGTAGACGCTATTGGCAACTAATACAAATTTTCATTTTCAAGACAGAAAAAATGTTGAAGACGTTAAAAAAACTCAGCTCATTGCTAATATCACTTTTCTTCCATTTCAAGGTACAAGATGCCGCAAGACCAACAAAGTGTGGTTTATTCACAAGTTATGTAAAAGTTTAAAAATACAAATTATATGTAGATTAAAATTGTGTTTTGTGACTCTTATAAAGGTCTTGTTAAGACCAAACGCATGTCACAGTACTTCAAAGCGTCTTCAGTGGTTAGATTTTTTGTTTTGTTTGTTTGTTTATTACGACATCCTACACCTTCTACACAAATGTGTTAGACTTTTCTGCACAGCACTTTCATTGCCACGAAATCTATTTACGATTATATGGCAGTGGACCTGACATCAGTCGGCCAGAGTGGCCGAGGGGTTCTAGGCGCTACAGTCTGGAACCGCGCGACCGCTACGGTCGCAGGTTCGAATCCTGCCTCGGGCATGGATGTGTGTGACGTCCTTAGGTTAGTTAGATTTAAGTAGTTCTAAGTTCTAGGGGACTGATAACCTTAGAAGTTAAGTCCCATAGTGCTCAGAACCATTTGAACCTGACAGCATAAAATTGTGTCAGTAAAATAGCAGTGTGCAAAAGTTAACATATGTGTGTAGGAGGACGTTAAGAATGACGTATGAAAAAAAGTTGACCACTGAAGTTGCTTTAAAACACAGCGAGACGCGTTTAGTCTTAATAACATTTTTATTACAGCCGCAAAAAACGTATTAACCTATATACAACTGGGATAACAGCGCCTGTGGAGAAAGAATCTGTGGAATAACGTAGACAACATGCATAATTGTAAATATATGCAGAATTTTATTCAATTCTGTAACTGAAGAATGAACATCAACTTCCAAATAATTTTGGTATGTTATACAGCAAAATGGTTCAAATGGCTCTGAGCACTATGGGACTTAACTTATGAGGTCATCAGTCCCCTAGAACCTAGAACTACTGAAACCTAACTAACCTAAGGACATCACACACATCCATGCCCGAGGCAAGATTCGAACCTGCGACCGTAGCGGTCGCGCGGTTTCAGACTGTAGCGCCTAGAAGCTCTCGGCCACCCCGGCCTTACATATGTTGATCTCGTAGTACTTACTAACGCTTCTCAAAACACAACCAATGCCCCACAATAACGAAAACAAGAAAGTGCCGGAATCTGCTTATGGCAGTTTTAAAGTGCTCATTCCTTCATACGATTCCATAATCAAGACACTTGAAACACCGGCAAGGAAACATCACATGTTCCTACATCTACATCTACGTGGATACTCTGCAAATCACATTTAAGTGCCTGGCAGAGGGCTCATCGAATCATCTTCACAATTCTCTATTATTCCAATCTCGTATAGCGCACGGAAAGAATGAACACCTATATCTTCCCGTACGAGATCTGATTTCCCTTGTTTTATATCCTCCCTATGTAGGTGTCAACAAAATATTTTCGGATTCGGAGGAGAAAGCTGATGATTGGAATTTCGTGAGAAGATTCCTTCGCAACGAAAAACGCCTTTCTCTTAATGATGTCCAGCCCAAATCCTGTATCATTTCTGTGACACTCTCTCCCATATTTCGCGATAATTCAAACCGTGCTGCCTTTCTTTGAACTTTTTCGATGTACTCCGTCAGTCCTATCTGGTAAGGATCCCACACCACGCAGCAGTATTATAAAAGGGGGCGGACAAGCATAGTGTAGGCAGTCTCCTTAGTAGGTCTGTTACATTTTCTAATAAAACGCACTCTTTGGTTAGCCTTCTCCACAACATTTTCTGTGTGATCCTTCCAATTTAAGTTGTTCGTAATTGTAATACCTAGGTATTTACTTGAATTTACGGCTTTTAAATTAGACTGATTTATCGTGTAACCGAAGTTTAACGAGTTCCTTTTAGCACTCATGTGGAAGACCTCACACTTTTCGTTATTTAGGGTCAACTGTCAATTTTCGCACCATTCAGATATCTTTTCTAAATTGTTTTGCAGTTTGTTTTGATCTTCTGATGACTTTATTAGTCGATAAACGACAGCATCATCTGCAAATGACTGAAGACGGCTGCTCAGATTGTCTCCAAAAATCGTTTATATATATAAGTAACAGCAAAGGGCCTATAACACTACCTTGGGGAACGCCAGAAACCACTTCTGTTTTACTCGGTGACTTTCCGTCAATTACCACGAACTGTGACCTCTCTGACAGGAAATCACAAATCCACTCACATAACTGAAACGATATTCCATAAGCACGCAATTTCACTACGAGCCGCTTGTGTGGTACAGTGTCAAAAGCCTTCCGGAAATCTAGAAATACGGAATCGATATGCAATCTCTTGTCAATAGCACTCAACACTTCATGTGAATAAAGAGCTAGTTGTGTTTCACAGGAACGATGTTTTCTAAATCCATGTTGACTGTGTGTCAATATACAGTTTTCTTCGAAGTAATTCATAATGTTCGAACACAATATAAGTTCCAAAATCCTGCTGCATATCGACGTTAACGATATGGGCCTGTAAATTTAGCGGATTACTCCTACTACCTTTATTGAATATTGGTGTGACCTGTACAACTTGCCAGTCTTTGGGTATGGATCTTTCGTCGAGCGAACGGTTGTATACTATTGTTAAGTATGGAGCTAATGCATCAGCATACTCCGAAAGGAATCTAATTGGTACACAGTCTGGGCCAGAAGACTTGCTTTTATTAAGTGGTTTAAGTTGCTTCACTACTCCGAGGATATTTACTTCTACGTTACTCATGTTTTGAGCTGTTCTTGATTAGAATTCTGGAATATTTACTTCGTCTTCTTTTGTCAAGGCGTTTAGGAGGGCTGTGTTAAGTAACTCTGCTTTGGCAGCACTGTCTTCGATAGTATCTTCATTGCTATCGAGCAGAGAATGCATTGATTGTTTCTTGCCGCTAACATATTTCACATATGACCAGAATCTCTTTGGATTTTCTGCCAGGTTTCGAGACAAAGTTTCGTTGTGGAAACTGTTATAAGCATCGCCCATTGAAGTCCGCGCTAAATTTCAAGCTCCTGTAAAAGATCGTCAATCATGGGGATTTTGCGTCTCTTAAAATTTGGCATGTTTGTTTATTTATTTGGTATAAATCTCTCAATTGCTGCCAAAACTATTTCTTTGAATTGAAGCCACATCTGGTCTACATTTATATTACTAATCTCGAATGAGTGGAGATTGTCTCTCAGGAAGGCGTCAAGTGAATTTTTATCTGCTTTTTTTGAATAGGTATATTTTTTACTTATTTTTCGGGGATTTGAGGATTACAATATTCAATCTCGCTACGACAACCTTGTGTTCACTAATCCCTGAATCGGTTTTCATGCTCGTTATTAACCCAGGATTATTTGTTGCTAAGAGGTCAAGTGTATTTTCACAACCGTTTACTGTTTGTGTGGGCTCATGAAGTAACTGCTCGAAATAATTTTCAGAGAATGCGTTTAGCACAATTTCGGATGATATTTTATGCGTACCTCCGGAATTAAACATGTATTTTCGCCAACATATCGAGGGTAAATTCGTCACCACCAACTATTATTGTATGAGTGGGGTTCGTGTTTGAAATCATACTCAAGTTTTCTTTGAATCTTTCAAAAAAATGTTTCAAATGGCTCTGAGCACTATGGGACTTAACACCTGAGGTCATCAGTCCCCTAGAACTTAGAACTACTTAAACCTAACTAACGTAAGGACATCACACACATCCATGACCGAGACAGGATTCGAACCTGCGACCGTAGCGGTCGCACGGTTCCAAACTGAAGCGCCTAGAACTGCTCGGCCACACCGGCCGGCTTGAATCTTTCAGCAATTGTATTATCTGAATTGGGTGGTCGGTAAAAGTATCCAATTATTATTTTATTCTTGTTGCCTACAATGACGTTTGCCCATACTAACTCACAGGAAGTATCTACTTCAATTTCGCGACAAGCTAGACTACCTCTAAGAGCGACAAACGCGCCACCGCCAACAGTGTTTAGCCTATCCTTTCGGAACACCGTTAGGTTCTTCGCAAAAATTTCGGCTGAGCTTATATCCGGCTTTAGGCAGCTTTCAGTGCCTATAACGATTAGAGCATCAGTGCTTTCTATTAGCGCTTGGAGCTCTGGGCAAACTATCCGCCAGGTACAACTCTCTCCCCTACAGCTTACTAACTTAATTAATTAATGACATTAACTGCTTTTAGTGTAACTGATTTAATAGGCAAGCCTTACTCAGTTACCACCCATCAGTTGGAATTTTAAGTTCTCCTAGTTTCAGCGGTTCAGCTGATACTATTATCTTCAGGTAAGTTAATCAGTAAAGGCGACATTTAGATTAACATGAATTGGCTGTGGCTAATTACTTTAAATCTGCACACTTCCGTGCGCTCATCGCTGATTGCCTGTTTTTTCACAGCCGTAGCTTTACAGTGCAGTGTTTCCGACCTTTGGTAATCTGGAAAATTTTTCTCGATTTGACGTCCGCTACACTGCCTGGATTCACATCACGTTGTTTTTGTTCACACGGTGTACAGGAGTAGCAAGAGCGCATTTGAAATATACTGCCGCTGGTTCATAAAGAAATTCTTTGTGTGACGACGAAGTTAATGACAAAGTTGTTAAAAGTAAAACGTCTCGCTGAGCGTTGATACCTTTCAGAAGAGAATGGAGGTGGTGAGAATCTCTAGCGTCATAAACTGCTGTAAACTGGAATTTCCAATAACGTGGAGCAGAACTCTATGGCTTTTCCACTTTAATACAGCTAGTGCTTGTCTAAGAAATAACATATACCATGTATCAATTCCGTTACTTTTTATCTTTCTTCAGAACTACGGAAAATCTTCCCTTAGCAGCATCCTCAGCAATATCAACTTAAGATATTTTCACGAACGTGTTACATTTCACGAAAAACATTTACAAGGCGTTTTCTGCATTCTCATGCGCCGTACTGAAGTACCTGCTACTACTTGTAGATGCTATCTATCCCTGAGTATACACGAGTCCACCCGTGGACCTTAGACCTGCAGCCTGTTATCATCATCTAGCACTGTACCGACATCAATGTAGGAGCCTTATGTTACCACTTTATCATCAGCACTCGAATGTCATCATAACCTGTCTTCCACGCAACTGCGTAGTTGTCAGCCGGTGGAAGATCTCACCTGCAGGACAGATACTTCCAAGCTTCGAGTCTGAAGCGTTACAATATTGTAGCAGCGTGTAGTATAGTCAAATCGGCAGGTATTGACAAAAGTGGAGGAGGTGGAATTTTATAAAAGGTCCAAATTTTCTGAACTTTTAGCTTATCGAGTGAAGGGTGCAGGTGGTCTGCAGTGTAGAATCTGTTTTCGACGTCGATAACCCTACGCTAACTTAGAGGGAAACGGAAAATCACGATTTTTTGTTACTTTTTTGCAGTGTTTTGTTTTTAGCTTTCTCCCTTCTTTCCATGACAAAAGTCAAATGGACTGCTCTTGTAGACCATAAAATTTACTACAGTTTTCACTGGTTTAAGGTCTCTTTACAGCATGTACTAACTATCGAACAGGAACGGCAAATTACTAATGTCTTTAAAAAAATTCTACAAGTACACCTTCTAACACTATAGCTTTAATTGTACAAAATTTTTATAAGCATAATGGTATATGCGTCTAATTGTCGATATTTATCAACGCCAAGTATCTCATCCTTCTATCAATGGGATTTATATTTCTGCTTGGGTTGGAATGTTGTGTGGCCAAGTGGACCAGTGTCCTTGAGTAGGCGGTACCCACCACTCCAGCCTCCAACATCGTCTGAGTTGTTGTTGGAAACGAGACTTCTTCATATAGTATTGCGGTCCTGCACTGCGACATGGATTCAGTTATTCGGCATTCATTGAAGTTGAACATACGTGAGATAGGAACCTGCACGTCGAATGTATAAGGACTATTCTGAGAACCCGCGAGCTTGTCTTTCGTCAGTGATCTGTCCCCTACAGGTCGCTCCTCCGAAGCCAGTGCTGAATAATCAAGCTGCACAACAGGGTTTAAATAATGCGATAAGCTATGGTAGGCCCTAAGAACTTTATCCTGAGCGGTCTCATCCAAATTTATATTGTTTCTGCCTAACGGTGGGGATTGGTTCATTAACTTGAAAGAAAAGTCAAGACGCACAAAGAACCGCAGAAACCAATGCGGGAGTTACAACTAACGTATTCGTTAGGACAGTGCGGCTGTGGTAGCAGACGACCTACGTGAGTGGCTTTGCTAACAGCACGGCATCGCCTGCAGCGCCTCTCCTGGTTCGCGATGGATCCTACGTGACTGGAAAATTTTGGGTTAGTCGAATGAGTCCTGATGTCAGTTGGTAAGAGCTGACGGTGGGGTCCGAGTGTGGCGCATACACCACGAAGCCATGGACCAAAGTAGTCAACAAGGCACTGTGCAAGATGGTGCTGGTCCATAACGGTGTGGGCTGTGTTTACATGGAATGGACTAGGTCCTCTGGTCCAACTGAACCGATCATTGGCTGGAAATGGATATGTTCGACTACTTGGAGATCACCTGCAGCCATTCATAGCTTCATGTTCCCAAACGACGATGCAAGGCCACAACTGTTCGCAAGTGGTTTGAAGAACATTTTGGACAATTCGAGCGAATGATTTGGTAACCCAGATTGGCCAACATGAATACAGTCAAATATTTATGGGACGTAATCGAGAGGTCAGTCACAACCCTGCATCAGCAACACTTTCGTAACTATGGACGGCTGCAGAAGCAGCATGACTCAGCGTTTCTGCAGGGAACTTCCAAAGCCTTTTTGAGTCCATACCTCGTCAAGTTGTTACACTTCGACGGGCAAAACGAGGTCCGACACGATATTAGGAGGTATCTCATGACGTTTGTCATTTCAGTGTATTCTGTGTTGTCCAAATTTATTCTGAGGCTCCATCTTGTGTATACCACCTGAAATTTATCCCAAATGTGTTCCATACGTTGTCTGCTCTTATTGAAAATTATTTTGGGGTCTGCAAAATGTACTGAACGCATTCTGTCCTGCCCAACTAACAATTTTTCTATCATGCCTCAAGTGAATGGTCAATGAATGTATTAAATAGTGAATGGGTAGACTGCAACCTTGCTCAAGACCTTCGGCGTTTTTAAAGCTTTTTGTTATTCTGTTTCCCAGATTTACTTTCGCTTCTGTTTCCTTGTACATTCGCATAACTATATTAATCCATTTAGAGTGTACTTTTTGTTTCTTCATAGAAGGTGCAATCTCAAATCTTGGGATGCTTTTTTCAAATCTATAAATGAAATGGGAGATGTGATACTGCGTGAAGAGTTTGACAGAGCAATGTAAGACCTAAGTCGAAACAAGGCCCCGGGAGTAGACAACATTCCATTAGAACTACTGACAGCCTTGGGAGAGCCAGGCCTAACAAAACTCTACCATGTAGTGAGCAAGATGTATGACACAGGCGAAATACCCTCAGACTTCAAGGATAATCATTACAATCCCAAAGAAAGCAGGTGTTGACAGATGTGAAAATTACCGAACTATCACTCTAATAAACCACTGCTGCAAAATACTAACACGAATTCTTTACAGACGAATGGAAAAACTGGAATGAGCCGACCTCGGGGAAGATCAGTTTGGATTCCGTAGAAATGTTGGAAAACGTGAGGCAATACTGACCCTACGACTTATCTTAGAAAATAGATGAAGGAAAGGCAAACTTACGTTTCTAGCATTTGTAGACTTAGAGAGAGCTTTTGACAATGTTGACTGGAATACTCTCTTTCAAATTCTCAAGGTGGCAGGGGTAACATACAGGGAGCGAAAGGCTATTTACAATTTGTACAGAAACCAGATGGCAGTTATAAGAGTCGAGGGACATGAAAGGGGAGCAGTGGTTGGGAAGGGAGTGAGACAGGGTTGTACACTCTCCCCGATGTTATTCAATCTGTATATTGAGCAAGCAGTAAAGGAAACAAAAGAAAAATTTGGAGTAGGAATTAAAATCCATACAAAAGAAATAAAAACTTTGAAGTTCGCCGATGGCATTGTAATTCTGTCCGAGACAGCAAAGGACCTGGAAGAGCAGCTGAACTGAACGGACATGGTCTTGAAAGGAGGATATAATAAGAACATCAACAAAAGCAAAACGAGGATAATGGAATGTAGTCGAAATGAGTCGGGTGATGCTGAGGGAATTAGATTCGGAAATGAGACACTTAAAGTAGTAAAGGAGTTTTGCTATTTGGGGAGCAAAATAACTGATGATGGTTGAAGTAGAGAGGATATAAAATGTAGACTGACAATGGCAAGGAAAGCGTTTCTGAAGAAGAGAAATTTGTTAACATCGAGTATAGATTTCAGTGTCAAGAAGTCGTTTCTGAAAGTATTTGTATGGAGTGTAGCCATGTATGGAAGTGAAACATGGTAGATAAATAGTTTAGACAAGAAGAGAATAGAAGCTTTCGAAATGTGGTGCTACAGAAGAATGCTGAAGATTAGATGGGTAGATCACATAACTAATGAGGAGGTACTGAATAGAATTGTAGAGAAGAGAAATTTGTGGCACAACTTGACTAGAATAAGGGATCGGTTGGTAGGGCATATTCTGAGGCATCAAGGGATCACCAATTTAGTATTGGAGGGCAGCGTGGAGGGTAAAAATCGCAGAGGGAGACCAAGAGATGAATACACTGACCGGATTCAGAAGGGTGTAGGTTGCAGTACGTACTGGGAGATGAAGAACCTTGCACGGGATAGAGTAGCATGGAGAGCTGCATCAAACCAGTCTCTGGACTGAAGACCACAACAACAACAAATGTCACGTGCATTTCTCTGTTACTAGCTGTGTTCTTTTCAAATGCTAATTTAAGACAGTGGATGTTATCCAGTTTTCACCTACCAGTCCTAAGGCCATTTTGTTCTGAGAGATTTATCATATTCTGTTCAGCCTTTTATTTGAATATACTAGGCACAAGTTTTGGTACGGAATGTATCACATTAATATCCGTGAGATTTTACTAGACTTCTCGTACCCCCCCCCCCTCTTTGTTTTACATATTTTACTACTGCAAGACATGTCCCACTCTAGCGTGTGTTCCCTCTATTCTAGATTATTAGAAATTACACACAAATATTCTACTGCCTTTTTACCTCCATATTTAATATACTCCAAGAGTTCCACTCTAACATTTCCTGGACCATTGGCCTCGTTACTCTTCGCCTCCTTAGCGCTTTCTTTACACATTCCCTCGTTATTTCCATTTCTGTCTCCTCATATTCTAGAAACACCACCTTTCTCCTATAATGCTGTATATGGTCTCGTATCATCCCAGTCTAATGTAATGTGTTATCCACTGACTGGTCATTTTAACTGTATCGTACGTCTGTCTCTCATATTCTTTCTGGTCTTCCATGCCTTAGTGGATTTGTCGTAGCCAATCGTATCATCAATTCGTGCGCATGCGTTTTCTCAGTGGTGTTCTTTATTCATTCTGATCATTGCCTTGACTCTGTTCCTTAAAATAACGTATTCTTTTCTAGACTGGACAGTATTACCTAATGACCATTTGGGCAAAGCTTTTCTCTTCTCGATAATCCAATGCTCCAAATCCTCAGAGAGTTTTTCCCATATTTGTTCTTTACCGTCTCGATCCCTAAAGCTTCTGTGGCCGCTTTGAAGACACCGCTCTGCAAATGACGGTATGACTCTTGCAATGGAGAAACAGTTTGTACTCCAGCCTGTGTTGGTACAGCATTTTATTATTTTACTGCCTCGACAGCTCTATTTTAAATAAGGGTTCCTGCAGTACTGTTTCATTTCTGTGTTTTTTTGCAGTAGATCTCGTGACTTGGAAGGGATAAATTATTCTCCTTACAACCAAATGGTTGTTACTTGCATATTCATGTTGTCTGAGCATTCTTGCTTCTCTCATCCTGAATTTTCTGTTTCTGGGGACTATCTTCAAGTCACCGATTGATGTGATATCTTGCGCTGGGTCCTCCCAAATTTACATTTCAAATACATTTGTGCTACCGACGATTGTATTCCGTGTAGAAGTCAATGGCTGTACATTCGCATATATCTCGCAAACCGCCCCTTTATGGGCACTTGTTTACGACAAAATTTTTGCTGGGGCTTTCACATCTATCAGTTTCGCTTGAAACGTCCCCTTAGAAAAATTTATGAATGATTGTGCTGATAAACCCCTTACGTTATTTGATTTTCAAACAGCTGAGCAAAACTGAACGTACTCAGACATTTCTCTCTTTACTTATTCTGCCCATCACTAAACTGACACAATATTTTTAGCGCAGCGCAATTTGACTTTCAGTAATCCCTACAAAAGAATGGCCCTGACTAACAATAACCTATACCTTTCATGAATCACTTACCTCACAAAAATCTTCGTTACTCGAGCTACTGCAATACAGCGAGCGACAATACTGCAAACTAAATGAAAGATTCTAACTACTGAAGGCACTAGCTACTGATAGGCATTGTTAGCAAATGAAAGATTTTCTTAGAGAACAAACAATGTATTTACCTTAATAGTGTTCAAAAGTCATTATATATATATATATATATATATATATATATATATATATATATATATCATGACATCCAGTCTTACAAATTTACTGTCTCTGATAGACACACGTCCAGATCATCCGCTCTCAAAACTCCGCCATCTCTCTCCCCACATCCACCACTGCTGGCGGCTCACCTCCAACTGCCCAACGCTACGCGCTGTTCATGTCCAACTGCCCAACACTATAATAGCGAATATTTCAACGATGCCAACCAGCCACAAACTGCACACAGCACAGTCAGTGATTTTCATACAGAGCGCTATGTGGCGTTACCAAAATAAAACCTTAACAGCGTTTTGGTGTTACCAACATAAAAATCTAAACAGCTCACATATACGCTGTTAATTATGATATAAGCCATATATTCGTATTTATTTTCTTTTCATTGGCTCTGGAGAATGTTTTGGTGTTATTTGTATAAGTAATCAAAATGTATATAAATATCATCAAACGCTATTTTTTAGCGTACCTGATGCCTGAGTGATATCAGGGGTGAAAGCTGCTTCTGGATAAGTTGTTAACCCTGGTATCACGAAGCTGAAGGACATTTTCACTTGTAGAAGCCGAAACTACGCTGCGCAACAGAAGTAAAGGATAACTTTTCCGAAACCCCGTAACTGCCTCCGATTTCGACGCAGAAGCTTGAAATTTTGCTCAACCGTGTGTAAAACCGTCCTCTATAATGGTGCAAAAGGGTGAGACCCTGCTGTGCTATCTTCGGGCTCGACGACGTTTCAAACAGCAAGGTGTCGACAATGCGAAATAAAGGCCACAGCTCAGAACTTCATGTGACGTATCATGTGTGTTATTGACGTCATATTGGCACCAGATTTCACCACAAATCTGCCCGACACCACCATGGACTTTCACACGATGGGAACGTCCTCATACACCCTCTTATCCACATTTAACTTCTTCTTTGTGTAGATTTGGGGGAGTGGACCAAACAACGAGGTCATCGGTCTAAACTCTTCAAAAAATGTCTTATGGGACTTAACTGCTAAGGTCATTAGTCCCTAAGCTTACACACTACTTAACCTAAATTATCCTAAGGACAAACACACACACCCATGCCCGAGGGAGGACTCGAACCACCGCCGGGACCAGCAACACAATCCATGACTGCAACGCCTAAACTCTTCTTTTGCGTCTTCTGATGTGGGAGTCAGGATCGTGAGGACCGATGTTGAAATGATGCTGTTTTCTTACAGGCGGCGGACGAAAACATTCCAGAAACACCGCCGCTCAGCAGTGGCAAGAGAAGGCCTGAGAGGAGGCATATAGAGCATCATTGAAACGACCCGTTTTCCTGAGGCATTGGTTTCCATACACTTTGCTGTGGAAAACGACAGTTCACAATGCGATGAGAAGCAAGAAAACTTTCTTGACAACCTCAGGCACTGCTAACACCCTCGAACATTTCAGCCCTTGCCGGCCGCGGTGGTCTAGTGGTTCTAGGCGCGCAGTCCGGAACCGCGGGACTGCTACGGTCGCAGGTTCGAATCCTGCCTCGGGCATGGATGTGTGTGATGTCCTTAGGTTAGTTAGGTTTAAGTAGTTCAAAGTTCTAGGGGACTGATGACCACAGAAGTTAAGTCCCATAGTGCTCAGAGCCATTTGAACCATTTGAACCATTTCAGCCCTTCTCTAAGGATATTGTGGGGCTGCATCCATATTAAACGCGATGGCACCCCTTTGGAGAACAGCGCGACCGCAATTTTTTACTCTCGCGTACGAGTTGGAACCACTAGGCACTGTTAAAAACCATTCGACGAAATTTGAAAGTGATCCGAATCGTCAAAGAGTGATTATGCTTTTCCACTCCCCTGTTTTGCGTCTACATGTGTCGTGATCTCGATGGGGTGCGGCATTGACGTATGCATGAATAAAACAGCACAGGGTTCCTCTGAAGATCCCCTCAGTTCGGCAGGTGGTGAAGGGGCGAGGGACTCTTTTCGGTTTTTTATACAATTAACAGGGAACAATACGTTACCCAATGTAAAAGAAAGGAAATCATTTAGATCCGTTCTCTACTCGAATGCTAGCTCCTTATGGCAGCCAACGACCATCGGTATGCTTCATGGGGTTGCACGATGATTCACTCTATACGTTTTATCATCAGACATCTGGCACTGTGATTCGGCGTAATAAAATCTTTCAGCGATTACTTATTAAGATACAAAGCGGGAAGCGGGGATTAGATGTCTTTAAGGAGCTTAGTGTAAAAATAAGTCTCAACAGAAAAAGAAAAAAAAAAGAAAAAAAAGCCTAGGAATTGAGAGTAGACGTTCTTTTGCCCCACTCAGAACTGCGCGTAAAACTGAATGCCTCCGATTCTGCGTTGATCGGCGTTCACTCCCTGCGTAGGCAGCCAGCAAAGCAGCGCTGCTACTCGGATTGCAGTGAGGCTGACCTTAGCAGCCAAGTGCGTCGCGTTTCTACACTGAACACTCTTCTCAGTTTAGACGCTTCCGCTGACCACCAAACTTTCCAGACATGAACATTATTGAGCATATCTCGGATGCCTTGCAACGTGCTGCTCAGAAGAGATCACCACGCCCTCGTACACTTACGGATTTATGGACAACCCTGCAGGATTCACGGTGTCAATCCCCTCCAACACTACTTCAGATATTAGTTGAGTCCATGCCGTGTCGTGTTGCGGATCTTCTGGGTGCTCGAGGTCGCCCTACACGATATTAGGCAGGTGTGCCAGTTTCTTTGGCTCTTCAGTGTATAACGCTTCATCTTTTCAAGGCCACAAACGTTTCCCAACGGCGGATGGCCCGAACAGGCGTCCAAAGATACTGGGTGGTTATAAAAAAACTGACAGTTTTCCGGGTGCTGCAGTGAGGGCTGTATACATCACAGGACACTGAAAAATTGTAGATACTTTCATCAATTGGTGCTAACGCAGAGCGTACTGAAAAAAATAGTAGTTCCACTTCGTGCGGCCGGCCTGAGTGGACGAGCGGTTCTTGCCGCTACAGTCTGGAACCGCGCGACCGCTACGATCGCAGGTTCGAATCCTGCCTCGGGCATGGATGTGTGTGATGTCCTTAGGATAGTTAGGTTTAAGCAGTTCTAAGTTCTAGGGGACTGATGACCTCAGCAGTTAAGTCCCATAGTGCTCAGAGCCATTTGAATAATTTTTTGAACCACTTCGTGCGACTAGGTGAGAATATGGCGCCCTAAGCAGTCAGGATGTGATGTGAGTGCAATAAAAGGGGAGGAACGATCAAATACATGATAACGGTGGTTCAGGCATATTTATTAGAATGTGGTCACTAGTTAGAACATGTGTTCACTATGGTTTCACGACTCAGTAACATTCTGTATCCATAACACGGCACGGTCTTCAGTTACCCGCAGCATATCTGTTGTAATCAGAGCGATATGTCTTTGTATGCTGTCCTTCATATCAGGAAGAGTCCGGATACATCCCTGCTCAGATATCAATACAACCAGAAGCGAACAGCTGGAAGGCGACACATCTTGCAATTGCCTAGAGATGATGCAGTCTTTACCAATGGTTTCTCGAAGCAAATCTTTCACCTGGAAAGTGACATGCAGTGTCACCGATTCTTTCATAAAATAGTAGTGTGTGTACAGTGTTACATTCTTGCAGAGCTGGAATCACGTGTTGCACAAGGAGGTCCTTATTACGCACAGACGTTAATGTACACTTAACAGACCTGTGAGGTGTCATCTCCTAGAATAAATATAGACCGAGAATGTAGAGCTTGTGAAACAACACCAGAGTCACATAGGCAGAGTGCAGTTGATCTTCCTGCGCAACATGTGACATATGCGACAGTGTGCATTCACGGCATTGTACAGAGTAAAATGTAGCTGGCCACGCTTCATCCATTTCTATGCGTACCAAGAAACGAAGGACGTATTCACGGCATTGTAGCCTATCATGGGGCTTCATTATTGTACACATTCAATCTTGTAGGAATACCAGTGTAAAATGCGGCCCACAATTGTTCGAACCATCTATCAGGGAAGAGGCAATCCCCGTGACACAGCTCAAACGTTGGTCAGGTATAGCTACAGCAACTTCATCAACAACTGCCATGGGAATGGGCCACCTCCCTCTCCCTGCTGCACTACCTAATGCACTTGTTTCTTCTAATTTCTTAATTACATTATGTAGCCCATTTATTGAAATGGAGCCCCTTCAGAGCTTTCTTTGTCGGCAATTTTCCAGCAATACAGCGCTGCTGTTGCCTTCCAGCAGTGTATATTTTGTACGGAAATCTTCAACTTTTTAATCTTTTACGCCAACAGTCACTTCACGAAAGAAATCAATACATGTCGCCGAGGGACAAACAGCATACTGACGTCAAAACAGGAAACATTTCACACTGATTGGCTATTGCGCCATATTTTCACTGGTGTCAAATTTTTTCTTTCAGTATACACCGAGAACCCACCGATTAATCAACACACTTACGATGTTTCCGCGTCCTGCGGTGTATACAGCACGTAGTGCCGCACTCGAAACAGCTTCAGTTTAATTATAATCACCCAGTACAAAATGCATCAGTGAAGTCACACAGAGATAGCACAAACACACAAACCACTCTGAAAATAAATTCTAGATTTAAGGAAAAACCAAAATATTGCGGGCAAAAATTGGGCGTGAGGACAGGCTACTTTCTAGTTACAATTTTTAAACTAATTTCTGGTCGACAAGAAACAAACAGGACTTCAGGCGTTTAGTGTTATAAATCTAATGATCCCTGAGCGTGGGAAATATGCCGGCCTGGTCTCCATTGGTGCCTGATCAGAGGACGCAAGGGACGCCGAGCCTCTTCACTTCTCTGTAGTAGAAGTAGTAATATTAGTAACTATTTTGCCAATAAAACTTTATGCAGTTTTGTCAGCGAACGGAAAATACGTTAGCTTTTTTTATTTTTTGTAAACGAGCAGCACTAGAGAGCGAGTCAAAATGCGAAAGTGTAGCTCTAACCTAAAGCAGACGGAGGCGTGAAGCATATGGGGAGGAAGCCAGACACAAGTCAGGCCGCCTGTAAACTCTCGGATTCCGTGGTAACCGTTACATCATTATTGGAAACAGAAGAGGAGGTACTGGATGCCTTCTCTCTTTTGCCGCGCACATACGTGCCATGGGAGACCATTTGGCGTAATGTCACTTCTCTTGGTCACCCTTACGTTGGTTGTCCTACGTGCAGTGAATATGGATGAAATTTAACCTTGTAGAAGTCCTGATGTGATGTATTTGAGTGGGGACACCATTATTTCCTTGAAGGAGCTCTCGTTTTCAAAGAAGATTTGAAACCGAATGACATGAAATTTTAAGGAAAGGATGTCCAACACCGATATTACACTTTCTTCAGAAAGATAAATTTCAAACAAGTGCATTCCACACTTCATGGTGTGAGCAGCACAAATGGTGATGCACTAGCGCTACTAAAGGATAATCATTCCGCTGCCCGTGTTTGCTCTTAAGCTCAAGAAAAAGTGTATGGTCTGCTGAGGGTTTCGACGATCTGAAGAACCTGTCTAGAGATTGAGCACGGCATACTTCTTGTAGAGAACATCTAAATAGTTTTATTTCAGTTAAAAAATTATCCAAACAAGTGTTGGATGATGAAACAGAAGATTCCCTGAATCCTGATATTTCTGACTGATGATGAAACAGAAGATTCCCTGAATCCTGAAATTTCTGACTGATTTTTAAACTTGTGCCAAACAGTAACGAAAGTTTGAAGATACACTGGAGAAAAATGGACTATTTTAATTCTTCAGGCTTCCCGGCGATCTGTTCACATGTTGAATAACTGGGATCTTGTGGGATGTTCGCGGCGTTCTCGCACAATATTTCGAAGCCGTAAATCGCTGTCTTCTTCAGACACTACCCAAGAACGGTCTTTGGGTGGATCGAGTCCAGTATTTATGCCTGGAGCATTCTGGGCGCTCCGTAATCGGTCTGCGCTGCGTCGAGTGCTCTGTCCGCGGTCCAATGATCCTCTCTGGCCGCCGGTAGTCCGACTCTCGTCCACGCCTGGCTCGTCCGTCCTCTGGGGTCGTGGTCGTCACCTGGGGTGTGTCAAAGCCGATGTGCAATATCTGGTTCTCTGTCACGTGGCTGTTCCCTCGCTGCTGCTGGTCCAAACGAGTCTGCCCTGGCTCGTATTGGTGCAGGATAAGCGGTGTACGCTATTCCTGCGTTACCTTTGGTGTAGGGGTGGTGGCCTCTCGGTGTTAGTTGCCCTAAGGGGATGATGTCGGGGGCCTCCTGACACTGTTACGGGGTGTTACTCCCACAACAGGTCAGACCAACGCGTGGTTGGTCTCTGATGAATTTGGTGGCCCAGGTCCTAGATGAGCTGGTTTTCGGACCGTTCAGTCCTTTCGTACAGTATCCGCTCCGAATGTCGAAATCGGTCGCGGAGCAGCGAGATGCAAGTCTGCTCGTGCAGGCGAGGTGTGGAGTAGAGCTATGGAAGGCGCAGAGCAAGCTTGAGTGCCCAGTTCTGCACCCTCTGCAGTGTGTTAATGCGTGTGTCAGCTGCCTTGCCCAAACACCAGCTGCGTATTCTAGCACCGCGCGTACTAGTGCCAGATACAGGGTAATGCCGTCACCACTTGGTTGTCCACCCACCGAGGGCCTCACATTCACACAGGAGAAGGTGTCCCATCTCCACAGCTTTCATGCTCCACATGAATAGCGCAGTGTCGTCAGCATATAGAGCCAACTTCACTGGCGGCGCCCGTGGGGCACCCACAGCGAAGAGGGAGTACAGCAGGGGGCCAAGAATGGACCCCTGAGGCACTCCAGCACGTATGGTATGGGAGAGACAAGGTACCATCATCCAGCCAGACGTGGAACGCCCTATCAGCCAGGTAGGAGTGGAGGTGAACTCCGTGCAACGTCAAAATCCAGGCACAAAGAGTTTGTACATGAGACCGTCGTGACACATGGAGTCAAAGGCCCTGGAGACATCTAGGAATACCGCCCCGAGGATTTCTCGGGTCTCCAGAGCGCGCATGGCCTCTTTCACCACCTGTCACGTGACGGAGCAGACGCCTAGCGTATAGTCACTTGAACACCTTGGAGAGTGAAAGAAGCAAGCTGATTTGTCGGTAGTTGGCGGCGTGACGTGGGTCCTTGTTCGCTTTGGGGATGGCTATCACTTCCGTGTGCTTCCATTCAGAGTGGTAGACCCCGGGAAGAAGGACGTGGTTGAACATGCCAGCCAGGAGTAGGCGTGCCACTGCCGGCAGGGTCTTCAGAAGATGAACTGTCACGCCATCAGTGCCTGCAGACTTCTTGGTGATGAGAGCCCTCGACTGTGCTGTCACCTCCTCTTTGGAGATGGGGTCTATCTCGTCCTCCTCGTCCCTGGCTTACAGAAACACAGGGAGTTGCTCCTATACTCGCCGTCGATGGTCTTCATCTAGGTCGTCATTCACTAGGGTGAATGACGATTCGAAATGGTCCGCTACTGCGCCCTCTTTGCCATCAGGGCTGCAGATCACTTCCTGGCCGATGTGGAGCGGTGGAATTCGCTGTCGTCGGCACAGAAAGTACTTGACTAATTGCCAGTTGCTGTCATCCTCGGGGATGAGGGATCAGGTCGACTGAGACACTGTTCCTGTGGGCCTCAACTGCAGCCTTTATTTCTCTCCACATGCGGTTGAGGCAGCGTATCGTTGCTGGTTGGGAGGTGAGCTTCTACTCCCGGAAGACTCTGTTTTTCTCCTGCATTGTATCCCGCACGAGAACTTAAGAAAGAAGATAAATGGATCGACCTATTATATTCTATGAAATGCTCGACTAATTCGGCTCCTGAAGCTTACACGAATAGGCCCTAGAGCTGAAATGATGGAAGATTGGTTCAAATAGCTCTGAGCACTATGGGACTTAACTGCTGAGGTCATCAGTCCCCTAGAACTTGGAACTACTTAAACCTAACGAAACTAAGGACTACACACACATCCATGCCCGAGGCAGGAATCGAACCTGCGACCGCAGCAGTCGCGCGGTTCCAGACTGTAGCGCCTAGAACCTTTCGGCCACTCTGGCCGGCAAATGATGGAAGAATTCAATAACAATCTGCTTATGCCAAAATACAAACAGGTATACTTCGAGTTATTGGATAACATTGTAACACAATTGGACACAAAATTTTCAGATTGTAACAAAATTCTCTTCCTTAAATAAGGCGTTACTACTCAGTTCGCAAGTTATGCTCAGCATTTCCCTGTAGACGCTGTGGATTCATTACTGCAAACCTATGGCGCGTCCTTCAGTCACTCGCAGCTGCATGTAGAACTGGAGACTTTATTTTCTTTTCAGCATAAATAAAAATTTCCCTTTGTTAGTGTGGGACACGCAATCAAAAAACCAAAAAGCCTGAGAATGAAACAGACCAAATTCTTCCATGAACTTCCAAACTATTTAGTGTAAATTCTACCATTCTTCCGACAAGTTCTTCAGCTGAAAGCAGTTTTTGTTGGCTTGAACGCGTAAAAACCTAGTGGAGGCATAGTATGGCGGAGGATCGTGTATCAGCTATTACCTCTTGTTTATTCCTCAACTGAAATCAATACTGAGAATACTTGAAAGCATGTACACGTGGTATGAGGATTTCATCGACAGATTCGGGAAGAAGAAGGATCGTCGAGTTAATTTGCTTTACAAGTAACAACGCACAGATGCCCACTCTACCTGTCCGTTCGTAAGTAAAAGTGAGTGTCATTATTACTATTATCATTATTATTGTTATTGGTAGCAGTAGTATAAGTAGTGGTAGCCCGTCGTTGTCGTCTTAGTAGTAACAATAGTACTAATCAGGTTGCCCCCCATGGGGTGGGTGCACGCAACGACTGTGGTTATATTGGGTTAGATAGAGCAGCAATCAGCAATTAATGGTTGAACTGTGTAAGCATTTACTTGAGCACGAACAACTGCTACAATTCCAAACTGCATTGATAATGACCTGACACAGGTCGAAATCTGATCTGCGTTGTGACTATAAATGTCATATTAAAGCAACTTAATTTCACGACTGATTGCTGCTCTATCTAACCCAATATAACCACAGTCGTTGCGTGCACCCACCCCATGGAGGGCAACCTGATTAGTACGCTACAATTCCAAACTGCATTGATAATGACCTGACACAGGTCGAAATCTATGACTATAAATGTCATATCAAAGCAACTCCATTCCACGACTGATTGCTGCTCTATCTAACCCAATAGTGCTAATGGTGGTGGTGGTCGTTAGAAACGCTAGGTATGCATACATTAAAAGGGAATGAAAAGGGAGCTTCCAATATGTTTCCTGACCTCCGCAGAATTTAAGCCCATGACCCATCACTGCTGCTCTCCTCCGACGAGTCCCTTACGCCCTGTGTCTCGCAGCCTCTGCAGAGCCGCGATCTTCCCAACAGCTGAGTCCGTTTGCGCTTTTGACGGCTCGTTCTGGCGGCAGTTCACCTCGGGCCGCACGCCACCACACCAAGCGGCACTGCAGTGTCCGTCCATTACGGCGACAACGGTCTCCACGTAATCATCAGCGACGTCTCCAGGGATTGCGGTGAGCGTGGCAATTACGGAAACCTGCCACAAATTTCCGCAGCACAGAAATTTCGGCAAAGCAATGAAAGTCAGCGAGTTAAGGAAGCCACCTTTCTCTTACTCTGGTGCAACCGCAGGTCTCCGGCGACAACTCAGACACCTGGCCGCTTAACTTGATTAAAACTGGCGAAACAGATGTTATGTCCTAACGGCTTGGACGAACTAATCGTATTTTTCCGGGTTGTTTAACTTGTTTCACCCAGCTACTCGGTAGCTTCAAGAGATCGTTTTGAAAACATCCCCTATTGCTTTAATAACAGCCGTAACGTCTTGAGACATTCATGGTCTCTTGAAAATAAGTGCGACGATAGTGGGAAGATTGTCATTTCGTCATCGAAGAATGTGACTGACTCATCTGTTATCACTTTATTTGTCACAATCACAACATGTTAACAGGTGTGGCCCACCACTGTGCATCATCTGAAATGAAATACAAGTAGCAATACGGAAAAGGTATAATTTATTTTGTCAGTTCCACTTATTTAGGAATAAATAAGAAGTTATTCGTTAAATGAGCTCTACAAAAGGTGAACAGCGACAAATATGCTATACTTTTTTCATTTCGTGTTTTACAGCATTTAAAAGGAGGACTCTTTTTTTTCTTATTTTAACACTTGGCACTGTAAATTTTGTTAGCTCTGCACCTCAGTGATGCACACACACATGAACTGAGTGAAGGTAAAATAGGCTTATACAATGCCTTTACTTTTATCCTCTACCTTTACTTTTCTCCTCTGTTCTGTATGACAAAGCAATTCACCTTACTGTGCACCATTTACTGCTTTCATTTCCAGAAGACTATATGTAAGTTTTTATTTATTCCCTTACACATTGACTTAACAAAATGTAATACACTTGCTTATTTCTTCTCTGTGTTTCTCTTCTCGTTCTTATGATGGTACCCAGCGCACACTGATATCGGTTAACATTTTCAAGTCTCGGTCTTCTTGTCGCGTCAATTTAGTATAAAAGCTTTCGACGATTACCTCCACCGCCTTCGTCAGGAGCAACTGACTGTCAAAACTGCTGCTGGTTATCTTATATAGACCATAGACGACTTCTGATTGGTCGGTAGTTAAGTCATGCTGTCGGAGATAGCGTCAACGTCTGCGCTGGTGGCGCCACACTTCCGCCACAGCGTTAACACCGTGGTGAAAATCTCTGGCTCTTATCTGCATCGAGAGCTCGCTCTCATGCATCGCTAAGACTATATTCGCTGTCGCAGTTAAAGATTTTCTCACAAATTCGTTTTTCTACAGCCTCTTTAATTATGGAGTCCCAGTATGTGGGGGCCTGTGACAAAACTTTAGTTTCGTCATGTAGCATTTTAAGTTTGGTGGTGGTGGTGGTTAGTGTTTAACGTCCCGTCGACAACGAGGTCATTAGAGACGGAGCGAAGCTCGGGTTAGGGAAGGATTGGGAAGGAAATCGGCCGTGCCCTTTCAAAGGAACCATCTCGGCATTCGCCTGAAACGATTTAGGGAAATCACGGAAAACCTAAATCAGGATGGCCGGAGACGGGATTGAACCGTCGTCCTCCCGAATGCGAGTCCAGTGTGCTAACCACTGCGCCACCTCGCTCGGTTTTTAAGTTTGTTTCCGATTTCTAACGTGCCATTGATGTCGCGCACAGCGGTCGGGAACATTGCGGATGGATTGACCGATGTAATTGCTTCCACACTCACAGAAAATTTCGGAAATGTATGGTAAGGACTATGGGACCGAACTGCTATGGTCATCGGTCCCTAGGATTACGCACTACTTAATCTAACATAAACTAACTTATGCTAAGAACAACACACACACCAATGCCCGAGGAAGGACTCGAACCTCCGACGGGAGGAGCCGCGCGGACCGTGACAAGAGGCCCTAGACCGCACGGCTACCACGCGTGGCTCCGCACTCACAAGGATTCCTGAGATTTACAACATCCCTTATGAGTGTGGAAGCAATTACATCGTTCAGTCCATCCGCACCGTTTCCTACCTCCTTGCAGAACATCAACGGCACATTAGAGGTCGAGAACTGGAGAAACCTAAGAGTTGCTGAGCACTGTCTCACAAACAAAACATACTACATGACGAAACTCGCTCCCACTTACTGGGACTCGATGTAGAAAAAAGAATGTGTGAGAAAATCTTCAACCGCGGTAGCGGATGTAGTCTTAGTTTTGCATGGAAGCGGGCTCTTGATGCATAGAAGAGCCAGATATATTCTTCGCAGTCCACCAGCGCAGACGTTACAGCAGCCGTCTTTGGGCTATATAACCACCACAGCAGCAGTTTTAACAGCCAGTTGCTCCTGGCGAAGATGGTGTAGGTAATCGTCGAAAGCTCCAGGTTTTATCCTGAACTGACGCGGCAAGAAGTCCGAGAATGTTTTATACAACAGTGCCATCGCAAAAGACTTCGTTTTCAGATAAGATTTTCAAGTGCTTTGTGGTTGTCGCAATTAAACTAACTGAGACTTATTACAGCGTTGCTGACAAATCTGAAATGTTTCCTGGTGTCTTTTATTTTCTAGAATCTACATCTGCGTGACTACTCCGCAATTCACATTGAAGTGCCTGGCAAGGGGTTCTTCGAACCACCTTCAGACTTTCTCTACCGTTCCAAACAGCGCGTGGGAGAAATAAACACTTAACTCTTTCTGTATGAATGATTCCTTTAACTTACTATAATTATCATTTTTCGCTATAGAGGATAGCAATGATAAAATATATTCTCATTGAGAGAAGAAATTTGGTGACTGAAATTTCGTGAAAAGATCACGCCGCAACGAAACCCGGCTTTCTATTAATGATTGCTATACCAAGTCGCTTATCATAGACGTGACACTCTCTCCTCTATTTCGTGATAATACAAAGCGAGCTGCCCTTCTTTGAACTTTTTCTATGTCCTCCGCTAATCCTATCTGGTAAGGATCTCATACAGCACAGCAGTGCACTAGCAGCGGATGAAGAGGCTTGGCGTAGGCAGTCTCTTTAGTAGTGCTGTTGCATCTTCTAAGTGTTCTGCTAATAAACGTAGTCCTTGGTTTGTCTTCCCCACAACATTATCTATGTGATCTTTCCACGTTACATTGTCCAAAATTGTAATTCTTAGGTGTTTACTCGAATTGGCAGCCCGTAAATTTGTGTGATTTATGGAGTAATCGAAATTTAACAGATTTCTTTTCACACGAAATGTATTCGCAGTTAAGAATACAAACAATCGACTCCTGCATAAGGGACTGTTGACAATGAAAATTTATACCAGACCGGGACCGAACTGGATTTCCCGCATCACGTGATCTGTCGCCCTAACAGCTTTGGCTATCAGTACACCACCCACGGCCGGATCCACCCTTGCACATGTAGTTCCTGCGTTAGAACCTGTACTCCTATACGCATTATGTAATTCCCGTACAGAAGAGGAGACTTCGACTGGAAGTCGCTTGCTGGAATCGAAGGATAAATGCGATATTCCTGTGCCTGTGTTGTATTAAGGCGACCACTCGTGCAAAGTGGGAAATCGGGGTTCGTTTCCCGGTCCGGCACAAATTTTATTTGTCGTCACCCCTTATACAGCTGATGGTCGTTAGTACTCGTAACTGTGAATAATTTCATGTATTTTATACCGGCTGTAGTCACGGCAGTGCATCCTTCTTAACAAAATAGGTACTTCAGCATCAGATTTCTTTTTGTACTCAAGTGCGTGACCTCACAATTTTCCTTATTGAGAGACGATTATTACTTTTCGTATCATTCATATATCGTATCTGTCATTCTATAATAGGTTTTGCCCTCCTGATGACTTTACTAGATGGTAAATGACAGTATCAGATGCAAACAATCTGAGAGATGCTCAGGCTATGTCCTAAATCGTTTGTGTAGATTAGGAACAGCAGAGGGCCTGTAACAATTCCTTGGGGAACGCTGAATATCACTTCTGTTTTACTCGACGATTTTCCGTCGATCACTACGTACTGAAACCTTTCTGAGAGGGCGTCACGGACCAGTCGCACAAATGAAGCGATACTCCAAAGACACGCAATTTGGTTAGAAGTCTCCTGTGACGAACGGTGTCAAAAGTCTTCTGGAAATCCGGAAATATGGAGTCAATTTGAGATCCTTTATCAATATCACTCATTAATTCATGCGAATAAATAGTGATTTCGATCTGTAATTCAGCGAATTAATGCTATTTCCTTTCTAGAGTATTGGTGTGACCATGTAACTTTCCAATATTCTGGTATATATCTTTCGTCATGCGAGTGATTGTATATGATTGGTAAGAATGGGGCTATTTTAACAGTTGTTGAGCGTCGTATGCATTTCTACACGAATATACAAACGTGGTTTTACCCATAAACAATAAGTCATACAGTACTTGAGACGTGTCAGTGACCTCGCTCATTGCCGATGTACTTGGTTCAGGAATCATAATAATTGACTGGTAGAAGAAAGAGCTTGGAACAGAAGGTGCATGAGCGCGGTAGTTTAATGGCGTTTCGTGAAAATCACATAGTGATCAGAGTGTTGTATTATGACGTATTTCCATTTCAGTTAAGTACTAAAATGAGAATTTGTGGCATCCATTGTCGGGAGGTGGAGTGGCAGAGCGCCCAAGGCCAGTAACGCACCTACATCTACATCAGCATGGATACTCTCGCTGGCAGAGGGTTCATCGAACCACATTCACAATAATTCGCCGTCCGGTGTGGCCGAGCGGTTCTAGGCGCTACAGTCTTGCACCACGCGATCGCTACGGTCGCAGGTTCGAATCCTGCCTCGGGCATGCACGTGTGCGATGTCCTTAGGTTGGTTAGGTTTAAGTAGTTCTAAGTTCTAGGGGACTGATGACCTCAGAAGTTAAGTCCCATAGTGCTCAGAGCCATTTGAACCACAATAATTCTCCATTATTCCTCTAACAGCGGACAGAAAAACGAACACCTATATCTTTCCGTGCGAGCTCTGATTTCCCTTATTTTATTATGAAGAGCATTTCTCCCTATAGGGGTCAGCGTCAACAAAATAATTTCGCATTCGGAGGAGAAAGTTGGTGCCTGAAATTTCGTGAGAAGCTCCGGCCGCAAGAAGAAACACCTTTATTTTAATGATTTCCACCCTAAATCCGTGACACTCTCTTCCCTATTTCTCAACAATACAAAACGTACTTCTCTTTTTTGAACTTTCCCGGTACACTACGTTAATCATATCTGCTAGGGATTCCACATCGCGGGGTGTAGAGCGCAGCTTTGCAAAGTTTTCGAGGAGCCACGGTAAGAAAACGAATGACAAAAAGTAAAAGTCAGACGCAATTTGAAAGTGCAGATGCCCCTTGGCAACAAGCAGGTGAATGCATACAAGGCATAAGCGACCGGTCAAAGTACGTTTATTAGCATGGCCATCTTCCGCAGCAGAGTTATCTATCTATTACTTTTTATCCCGCCTTAAGTTAACTGAAATTATGAGGAAATTTTCACCAGACGCATTTTGTCTTTATTTACAAATTTAAATTTATGATTTTTCCCATCTGACGTCTACTACAATTTAAAATAAGTTTTCCACGAGAAGCGTTTCGTACATATCTATGAAGATCTTCTGTGGTCAAAGATGGCTCTTGCTCCTGTCTACATGTTTTAAAGTCCATTGTCTTTTTCCTTCTTTATTAGTGGAGGCTGGAGTCGGAAAAAACAAGTTTCCACAAATGCTGAGTGTGGAACACATGAAATAACAGCTCGATTTCAATGGACACAACTTTTATGAAATGCAAAAAATTGCAGATGCCAAAAAACAAAAAAACAGTTTATGATGGCCGAGATATCGCTAAAGGTAAATGTAGAACCACGTTTTCCTCGACTCGACTTCCGCTAACAACGCAGGAAAAAGCAGTGGACTTCGACATACTAGAACATGTGGCGAATATTGGATGCAGACCGATAAGTATTATTAATAGCAAATGCTAAAGAGGAAATGTAGTTGCATCTGAATGAAAGGAAGCTATTTTCTAGAAGAAGCATCAGCATGACATTCCATTAACAGATTTTTCCAAATTTCTAAGCTTGCGCCTGCGAAATAACGAATTGACATAGTGTAAACAAGGTAATATGGGTGGACGGTGCGACAGATAAAAAAACACTGTAAACTCTACTCTTCATCATTAAAATTAACCTCTTTCAAAAACACAAACAAAACATAAACTACTCTTGAACTTGAACAGGGAGAAAATTACTTCCTGTCAATTCTTAAAACCATTTCTTCCTTATTGTTTCATCCTCCAGAAATTAAAACTCTGTAATTTTTGGGCTTTCGTCATAATTTCATCCAGAAGTCGACACAGAACAACGAAACGGCATTTTGTTAGTAAAACGATCATAGGTTGAGCGAACACAGTCACACACAAACCGTCTAATCTAGTGCACACGGCCGGCCGGGGTGGCCGAGAGGTTCTAGGCGCTACAGTCTGGAACTGCGCGACTGCTATGGTCGCAGGTTCGAATTCTGCCTCGGGCATGGATGTGTGTGATGTCCTTAGGTTAGTTAGGTTTAGGTAGTTCTAAGTTCTAGGGGACTGATGACCTTAGAAGTTAAGTCCCATAGTGCTCAGAGCCATTTGAACCATTTAGTGCACACAAAGTAAACAAAAACATTTCAGGCTAAACACGTAGTAATTACGCTCACGACCGTGCTCAATTAGATAAATAGCGTGCAGTGCGAATGTTTGTAAGCTTCCGTTGCCTACGTACGATGCCATATTGTGAGGTCACGTATAACATGCACATGCTTTCTTTTCTTAGGAGACACTGATTCAACAGGTAGTGCATAAGTTTCTAGTTCTGAACAGAGGTGGTTCTACGATCTTCATGACGAGTGTGCTGTGGACACTCCGGTCTTCCAAGGTGGCAACAGCAGTGTTCACAGGGCTGCATGCGCTTTTTCCCGGTTTCGCCGAACACTCGGGCCCCTTATCGCATCTCAACTGACCCGTAGAATCACCCGATAATGAACTCATAGAAACTGTCTGTGAATAATTGAACAGAGAGTGAAAGATGGCATTCACCAACCCCTAAATCTGGTACCTCTACACGGTCTAATTGCCAACGAGTGACATCTGCTGGATATGGACTATTGTTTGCCTAATTGAGGCAGTTAACGTCGGTAGAGGCAGGGTTAGTGGGGCAGTGTTCGACTTAGCTTCAACGATGTGTGAAAGCTATAATCAAGATGGACTCCGTAACTGCCCACCGCTGTAAACATGAAATTTTCCGACACGAGCATGAGCACTTCAAGCTAATGGTTCAAATGGCTCTGAGCACTATGGGACTTAACATCTATGGTCATCAGTCCCCTAGAACTTAGAACTACTTAAACCTAACTAACCTAAGGACAGCACACAACACCCAGTCATCACGAGGCAGAGAAAATCCCTGACCCCGCCGGGTATCGAAACCGGGAACCCGGGCGTGGGAAGCGAGAACGCTACCGCACGACCACGAGCTGCGGACCTTCAAGCTAATGATCAAGCCACAAAGTCGTAGGCTGATTAATCTGAGAACAACAGACAGTGAAAAAACTGATCCGTCAAGTGGAAAAGTCAAGGCAGCGTTATTTTCTAATTATCTATTGTGAAGCCAGGTTGTGTTAAACAAATCAGAGTTTTGGACAGCTGATGATTCTTACTCTGTACTGAATTACTTTCTGAATAGCTATTGCTTATGCGGTGGTGTGTAAAACTTAACCTTTACTTGACACTCGTTTGCCGGCCGAAGTGGCCGTGCGGTTCTAGGCGCTGCAGTCTGGAATCGCGAGACCGCTACGGTCGCAGGTTCGAATCCTGCCTCGGACATGGATGTATGTGATGTCCTTAGGTTAGTGAGGTTTAAGGAGTTCTAAGTTCTAGGGGACTGATGACCACAGATGTTAAGTCCCATAGTGCTGAGAGCCATTTGAACGAAATGGTTCAAATGGCTCTGAGCACTATGGGACTTAACTTCTGAGGTCATTAATTCCCTATAACTTAGAACTAGTTACACCTAACTAACCTAAGGACATCACACACATCCATGCTCGAGGCAGGATTCGAATCTGCGACCGTAGCGGCTACGCGGTTCTTGAGCCATTTGAACACTCGTTTGTGCAGTAGCGTGCTTGACACATTGAGATGCCGGCCGCTGTGGCCGAGCGGTTCTAGGCGCTTCAGTCCGGAACCGAGCAACTGCTACGGTCACAGATTCGAATCCTGCTTCGGACATGGATGTGTGTAATGTACTTAGGTTAGTTAGGTTTAGATAGTTCTAAGTCTAGGGGACTGATGATCTCAGATGTTAAGTCCTATAGTGCTCAGAGCCATTTGAACCATTTTTGAACACACTGAGATGGACCGCACCCCAGCGACAAAATAACAAATAAGCTATTAAATATAACAAATAATCTACCACATATTTTTGTTTGGTTTTTGAAATTATATTTGAAATTATATGGGTCATAAAACAAAAAAATAAGATTAAAATATTCAAATATCGGAATAACTGAAAATCATTGCTGATTTCAGAAAAGTCGTAACGTTTTTATGTTTTCATGTAAATGGCTAAAATTTAAAAGAATTTGCTCAAGGTACAGTACTACCATAAAGATAGTATATTAGTGAACCATCTGAAAAAGATATTAATTCTGTTAAATAAAATGGAGGAATGTCGTGAAAAGGTGGAAATTCTATTGTTGTCAAAATAAACAAAATTGTTATATACTTCGTCGTGCTGTATCAAACTAGCGACCTCCATTTCAATATCATCATCTGGATACTCGTCCTCTCTTGTAGTGTATGTAGAATCGTCTTCTTCACTCGGAAAGTTCTCCTCCTTGCTCTATTCAACTAACTCTTAACGATTTTCGTCCACTTCAAGCAACTCCTTGTATATACGTAGAGTTCGTAGATTATACGCCATCTATTTATTTCAATAAAATATTATCTATCGCACTAAGAAATGGACACGATGAAACATAGTATACTCACTTTATTTTTCACTCGATGCCAAAATATGCCTTAAATAAAATACACTTAAATTGCAGACATTCGACCTTACTAGACAAACTGGTGCATAGACAACTGCGAACGGCTGTTATAGACGGACTGATACTTCCAGTGTGACGCCACTGGCTTTATGGCAGTGGTGCTAGCGAACACGTAACAGACAGTGCCATAGACAAGAGTTTTTCAGGTATACTTACTTAAAATTAATGAAAAGTGAGTTTGGAATGTACTAAACTGCATTGTGTCAAACAAGGCTTACGGACAAAAGTAAATTTCACATGATGTGTCATTGCCAAATAACATAGCTCCATGAAACTACGACCATATATAGAAAGAAGTGCTACAGTATAGTACAGAAGGTACTTGACAGAAACTCAATGAGACAAACAAAAGTTTCACTATTACTGAAAGATAATAAGTACGTTGAGGTCCCCGAGAATTTATGGTGCTTCCACGGACATTACAGAAGGCTGGACGCGGTTCTTAATAGGGTTTGTGATCACCACGAACGGCTGTACACATCTTGCAACGTGCTCTCATGCTGGCCACGAGGCTGGTGAGAAGTTATTGCGGTAGGGCCCTCCGCTCTGCCACCAGCGCTGTTGACAAGTGCTGGACGGTCTCTGGTGCACGTGGACGTTCTACAGTACGTCTCCCCGCAGCATCCCACACTTGATCGATGAGATTGAAGTCGGGGGAATGGCAGGCCAGGTCATTCGACAAATATCCTCTCGTTGCAAGAGCCGCCTGCGCCGTTCGGTCGCGTTTTGCCATTCATAAAAATGAAACCACGGCCCAGTGCACCTTGAAAAGGAGCACATGGGGAAGGAGTACAATGTAGCGATAGCGTTGACCTGTGAGTCAACCGTGTTCAAAGATTTGGAAGTCGGTACGCCACTTAACATTATGCCTCTCCAGTATATAATAGCTGGACCACCCAAACGATCATCTTTGAGATTATTCCTGGGAGCATGAGGTGTTCCCACCTCTCGCCATATGAGAGTACGCATTATACACACGGGAGTCACTTCCGCTTTGAACCGCGCTGTGCGAGGGTTTTACGATGAATGTAAGCTAAGTAGGAGGCCAATGTCGATTTTTGAAATTGGTGGCATTTAGTGCACTCGCTAACGAACCACACAGGGGGGAAAAGGGTACCACTTTATATTTAATACAAAGGATACTGATTAGCAGAAAAAAAAGATAATTAAGATTAAACGGTCGCCACCCCACTAGGGCAATGAATCTGCTCTGTTGAACTGAAATAGGATTCCACGCAGACCTCGCGACTTACTTATTTTCTGTCATAGCTCGCCGTTGCCCTCCTACAAGTTCCTATAACGTATGTGGGATACGGGCAACCTGTGCAAAGGTAGTTCTTAACCTCCCCCTTCCTGACTGGCCTGTTGAACTGCGATGTAAATGACCATGATCTCGTACGCTTAATGAAATTTTACAATGAATAAGGCTGTAGTTACCGAAAGAAAATAATACCCGTTAGCAGGAGGGAAGTGTACAACAGACCCTTCTGGAGGAAGAATCTAGTCTAAACCTAATCTAACCACTGGTAATAATTTTGAAATTGGTGGCATTTAGTGCACTCGCTAACGAACCACACAGGGGAGAAAAGGGTACCACTTTATATTTAATACAAAGGATACTGATTAGCAGAAAAAAAGATAATTAAACGGTCGCCACCCCACTAGGACAATGAATCTCCGGGATCTTAAGAAAGGTAATGGCAAAGAAAATTAAGGTAATAATCACTGGGGTGGCAAGAGAAGGTTGTCATACTTTCCCACGACACAACAGTTCGTAAGAAAATAAATGAATCAGGAATCACTGAGTTGGAGTTATTTATTCGGAAATACTAAATTTTGAAAGCAAAATTAAATGAAGTTGCTGGTTAAATAAATGACTGACTGTAACTGAAACTCTGTTACCTAAAAAAATGACTTTCAGTAACCTAGCGTCACGTAATGCAAAATTTGGAAAAAGGCAAGCAATTTACTTTTAGTTACTGAAAAACTGAATTGAATTTACTTTCAGCAAATGAGCAACAGGATTACTTTTAACATAAGGACAGTAAAATACGTATCAAGCCAGCAGAAGTCACTCGCTAAACTAAATACAGAATAAATGAAATTACGAACTCTTCATTTTTGCTGTTGTTGTTGTTGTTGTTGTGGTCTTCAGTCCAGGGACTGGTTTGATGCAGCTCTCCATGCTACTCCATCCTGTGCAAGCTTCTTCATCTCCCAGTACCTACTGCAACCTACATCCTTCTGAGTCTGTTTAGTATATTCATCTCTTGGTCTCCCTCTATGATTTTTATCCTTCACGCTGCCCTCCAATACTAAATTTGTGATCCCCTGATGCCTCAGAACATGTCCTACCAAGCGATCCCTTCTCCTAGTCAAGTTGTGCCAGAAATTTCTCTTCTTCCTAGTTCTATTCAATACCTCCTCATTAGTTACGTAATCTACACAGTTCCCATATACTCTTCAGCATTCTCCTGTAGCACCACATTTCGAAAGCTTCTATTCTCTTCTTGTCTATACTATTTATCGTCCACGTTCCACTTCCATACATGGCTACACTCCATACAAATACTTTCAGAAAAGACTTCCTGACACTTAACTCTATACTCGATGTTAACAAATTTCTCTTCTTCAGAAACGCTGTCCTTGCCATTGCCAGTGTACATTTTATATCCTCTCTACTTCGACCACCATCAGTTATTTTGCTCCCCAAATAGCAAAACTCATTTACTACTTTAAGCGTATCATTCCCTAATCTAATTCTCTCAGCATCACCCGATTTAATTCGACTACATTCCATTATCTTCATTGACAGAATAAATGAAATTGCGGACTCTTCATTTATGCTGTATCTTCCGCTATTAGTACTGCCAGTGAAATTTTACGTTACTACGTTACGTGAGTAAAATTAATACTCAAAACTGCAAATTAGTTAAGACCCTGTTATGCAGCACGCCGGGGCAGTGACCGAGAGGTTCTAGGCGCTACAGTCTTGCACCACGCGATCGCTACGGTCGCAGGTTCGAATCCTGCCTCGGGTATGGATGTGTGTGATGTCCTTTGGTTAGTTAGGTTTAAGTAGTTCAAAGTTCTAGGGGACTGATGACTTCAGAAGTTAATTCCCATAGTGCTCAAAGCCATTTGAACATTTGAACCAATTTTTTTTTTTTTCTTTTTTTTTTTTATGCAGTACAAGAATGGACAGTTACTGAGCCAGCAAAATTTAGACTCAAACTGGCCATTTCATATTTTTACATATTTTACGACATTCGGTGATTGCATGGAAAGTAAACGAAACATTCTTGCTAATAATGTTTAAGGACAATGACAATGATTACAAAGGTGTCCTACTTGTTTTAGCTATTGCATGTTATCATTCAAGAAAGTTGGTCATTAAAGTTTGTCAAAGAACTGCCACTGGGTAATGCCTGTTCAATATTAGTGATACTGTCAGGTAACAGTCTAACGATATTGTAGCTGTGCGGACGATGAAGTATGTAACCGACAACAATGCTGAGCCGCTACTGCTCCTGCTGGTTGAGAACGACAAGTCGTTTCCAGAGCCAGCCGTAATTAAAGGCAATACTTAGAATTACAGCTTCCTCCGCCTGTCCACTCCGACCGTGCTCTCAATACTCGCTGGTTAACAAAGTAGCTGCGCCTACATTTGTGCGATCTTAACTGCACACCGCACTCTCCATACGCAAACATAAACAACGGTGCAGATACTGCCATTTCGTCAATGCAATCGACATATTTAAACACAGTTCCCTTGGTGACTACCCAGCAATTTTCAATATTTACATTATAACTACAATCAGCTATATATATATTCACAAATAAATACACCATTACATCGATTACGTATTAAATATAGCTTCTGTAATAAAGTTTATAGAGTCAGAAATAGCAGTATATTACAACTTATCGAGGGATATTAAACGGCGAAAAATTTTGAATGGTGGACAAGGTATTTTATCTACATTTTCGGTATGACACCTATTTCCGTCAGACCACCGAAGTTAGGCGCTGTCGGCCTAGGCTACCACTTGGATGGTTGACCATCCGGTGGTCTGCCGAGCGCTGTTGCAAGCCAGGTGTACTCAGCCCTTGTGAGGTAAACTGCGAAGCTATTTGATTGAGAAGTAGCGGCTCCGGCCTCGTAAACTGAATACGGCCGGGAGAGTGGTGTACTGACCACATACCCCTCCATATCCGCATCCAGTGACGCCTTGGGGCTGAGGTTGTTCAAATGTTCAAAAGTGTGTGAAATCTTATGGGACTTAACTGCTAAGGTCATCAGTCCCTAACCTTACACACTACTTATCCTAAATTGTCCTAGGGACAAACACACACACTCATGCCCGAGGGAGGACTCGAACCTCCGCCGGGACCAGCCGCGCAGTCCATGACTGCAGCGCCTAAGACCGCTCGGCTAATCCCGCGCGGCGGCTGAGGATGACACGACGGCCTGTCGGTCCCGTTGGGCCTTCCAAGGCCTGTTCGGACGGGGTTCAGTTTTTAGTTTCGGTGTCACAAATTGACCAGTCCTCTACTTGGCTTCAAATCTTTCGTTTATACTCGCATTTACATCTAAATCCACACGTACGTGACTACTCTGCAATTCACACTCAAGTGCTTAGCAAATTGTTAACAGAATCGCTGTCAGTTAATTTTTCTATAGTTACGTTCTCAAATAGCGCGTACGAGAAATGAACGCTTAAATATTCCTGTGCGAGCTCAGATTCTTTTTATTTTATTATGATCGTCGTTTCTTCTTGTGTAGGTGGAGTCAGCAAAATATTTTGGCATTTGGAGTAGAAAGTTTATGATTGAATATTTGTGGGAAGATCTCGGCGCAACGTGAAACTCCTGCTAATGATCCCCACTTCAACATGCCTATCATATCTATGACACTGTCTAACATATTACATTACTCTTCCATGAATTTTCGAAGTCCTCTGACAATCCTACGTGGTAAGGGTCTCATACTAAAGAGCAGTACTCCAGAAGAGAACAGACAAGCGTTGTGTAGGCATGCTCTAAGTGTTCTGCAAATAAAACGTACTCTCTGGTTCGGCTTCCCCACGTTTTCTATGTGATGGTTCCTGTTTAAGCTGTTCGTAATTGTTATCCATTGGTGTGTAGTTGAATCGGCAATCTTTAAATTTCGGTGATTCATCGTGTAACCGAAATGTAACGGAATTTGTTTAGTGCTCATGCAGAGGACGTTAAGCATTTCATTGTTTAGGCTTAAATGACACTTTTCGCACCATACAGACACCTTGTCTAAATCATTTTGATCTTATAATGAGTCAATTACTCGGTCAACGACAGAATCATCGCTAAACAGTCTGAGAAAGCTGTTGAGATTACATGCTATAAATCATTGTTACAGGTTAAGATCGGCGGAGACCCTCTAATACTTCCTTGGAGAACCCCAGACATCACTTTTGTTACACAAGATGATCCCAGAAATGAGACTGTACTCCATAGGCACGCAATTTGATTAGATACCACTTGTGAGGAACAGGGACAAAAGACTTCTGGAAATCTAGAAATATGGAATGAAGCTGAAATCCGTTGTCGATATCGAACAAAGAAGTAACAAGCGATCTCCTTGCTGTGTCAGAATTTCCGTTCCTAGTGCCTCTGATTGCATGACTGTCTTTGATAGTAGAGAGTGCGGTCGTGTGCACTACATTTTCTCACGGCGTTTCGCTGTGCTTTAGAGCCACGGGCCACCAGCGGGGCCACGAGCCTTCACCGCTGATCGCAGGAGACGTCTGACGACTAAGAGAATGCGTTGCTTTCGCCTCACTAGGAAGTACCACGCCGCCATCACTTTCACCGAAGTTCAAGGACTCGGCATGCACGCACCCGGGCAACGAACCTTTCTCTGAGTGCGTCTGGTTCATCTCGGCAGCTCTCTCCCGCTGGAGACTGGACGCTTAGCATGCGTGCCTGTGAGAAAGCCGTCTCCCGAGAAGAAATCCTTGCTGTATGTTGACGGGCTACTCAGCAGTATTTCAATGTTCTTAACGAAAGGGAGAGTGGTTGTGATAGAAACAGGAGACGCGTGTGCCACTCAGAATGGTGATTAAAACACTGCGCATCCTTAACGTGAACTATTACCATCGTGTCGATTCGTCTAGCACGACTGTGAATTATTTTAATGCTGGAGTATATCGTAAAAATAATTTTAAAAAATGGGTCAAATGGCTCTAAGCACTATGGGACTTAACATGTGAGGTCATCAGTCCCCTAGACTTAGAACTACTTAAACGTATCTAACCTAAGGATATCACACACATCCATGCCCGAGGCAGGATTCGAACCTGCGACCGTAGCAGCAGCGCGATTCCGGACTGAAGCGCCTAGAACCGCTCGGCCACATCGGCCGGCTAGGGTATTTCATAGAGCAATTCTGCCGAGGGCCAGACGGACAAGAAGTAGGGGAATGTATTTGTGGTAATGTTGGTGAGTAACGGTGGCAGGGAGCTATTATTTGTAACGAATCGTGAAGTATCCAGAGGTGCTGGTGAAGATATTACCTGGTTCACAGATTGTATGTGCGACGACAGCAGGGTAGCAATGCCGCCGCCAAAGAATGCGAACAATACAACAATAATATTCTACATTCATTACCTGTACTATAGTCATGACAGAAGTGGATCTACATCTATATCTGCATACATACTCCGTACGCGAACGTATGCCGCATGGCGAAGGGTACTCTGTACCAAAACTACCCATTCCTTTCCACTGACAAATAGACTATCTACACTCATGCTCATAAATTAAGGATAAAGCTCATACACGGTGAAAAAACGCTCTGGTGTGCGGTTTGCGGGTTCAAATCACCTCGAGGTATGACAATGCGGTGCATCTGACCTGCGGTCGTCGCAGGGTGGCGCTGGCAGCAGTCCACATACGCAGAGGTGTGTTGGTGAATGCCAGAGTACGGTGCAGCGAGTAATTGTGCAGACCTTATCAGAAGTGCTAATGGTGACTGTGTGTTGAAAATGGCTCAAAGGACACATATTGATGACGTTATGAGGGGTAGAATACTAGGGCGACTGGAGGCTGGTCAAACACAGCAGGTCTTAGCACGGGCCCTCCGTGAGACACAAAGTGTGATCTCAAGATTATGGCAACGATTCCAGCAGACAGGAAACGTGTCCAGGCGCTTCAGTACGGGACGTCCACAGTGTACAACACCACAAGAAGACCGATATCTCACCATCAGTGCCCGCAGACGGCCACGGAGTACTGCAGGTACCCTTGCTCGGTACCTTACCGCAGCCACTGGAACAGTTGTCTCCAAACACACAGTCTACAGACGATTAAACAGACATGATTTATTCGCCCGGAGACCTGCAAGGTGCATTCCCCTGACCCCTGGTCACAGGAGAGCCTGTAAAGCCTGGTGTCAAGAACAAAGTACATGCTCATTGGAACAGTGGTCCCAGGTTATGTTCACGGACGAGTCCAGGTGTAGTATGAACAGTGATTCTCGCCGGGTTTCGATCTTGTGTGAACCAGGAACCACATACCAACCCCTTAATGTTCTAGAAAGGGACCCGTATGGAGGTCGTGATATGATGGTGAGGGGTGGGATTATGATAGATGCACGTACATCCCTGCATGTCTTTGACAGAGGAACTGTAACATGTCAGGTGTATCGGGACGTCATTTTGCACCAGTATGTCCGCCTTTTCAGGGGTGCAGTGGGTCCCACCTTCCTCCTGATGGATGATAACGCACGGCTCCACCGAGTTGCCATCGTGGAGGAGTACCTTTAAACAGAAGATATCACGTGAATGGTGTGGCCTGCATGTTCTCCAGACATAAACCCCATCGAGCACGTTTGGGATGCTCTCGGTCGACGTATCACTGCACGTCTTCAATCCCCTGCGACACTTCAGGAGCTCCGACAGGCACTCGTGCGAGAATGGGAGGCTATACCCCAGCAGCTGCTCGACCACCTGATCCATAGTATGCCAACCCGTTGTGCGGCCTTTGTGCGTGCGCATGGTGATCATATCCCGTAATGACGTCAGGTTACAAGCGCAGGAAACAGTGGCGTTTTGTAGCACAAGCGTTTCGGGACGGTTTTCTCAACTTATCATCAATACCGTGGACTTACAGATCTGTGTCGTGTGTGTTGCCTTGTGTCTATGCTATTAGCGCCAGTTTTGTGTAGTGCCATGTTGTGTGGCACCACATTCTGCAGTTATCCTTAATTTATGAGCATGAGTGTATATGCCTCCGTACGAGCCCTAATTTCTCTTACCTTTTCTTTGTCGTACTTACGCAAAATGTATGTTGGCGCCAGTAGAATCGTTCTACAGTCAGCTTCAAATGCTCGTACTCTAAAACTTTCTCTATAGAGTTCCGCAAAAAGAACGTCTTCCCTCAATAGATTCCTATTTGAGTTCCCATAGAATCTCTGTAATCCTTTCGTGATGACTGAATCTACCGGTGACAAATATAGCAGCCAGTCTCTGAATTGCTTCGATGTTTTCCTTTAATCCGAACTGGTGCGTAACCCAAACACTCGACAAGAATTGTTGGCAATAGCGTTCTAGAGGCGGTCTCCTTTACAGATGAACCACTCTTTCCTAAAATTCTCCAGATAAACAGAACTCTACCATTCGGCTTCCCTATTAATGTCCTCACGTGTTCGTTCCATTCCATGTCGCTTTGCAACGGTACATCTAGATAGTCAGTCGACGAGTGTGTCAAGGAGCACACTACTAACGCTTTATTCGAACATTACGGGATTGTTTTTTCCTGCTCATCCATATTATCTTACAATTTTTTTTTTTTTTTTTTTTTTTACATTTAGAGCAAGGTGCCATTTTTCACACCTAGAAATTCTAAGTCATCTTGTGTACCTCTACAATCGCTCAACAACGACATCTTAGCTTAAATCACAGCATCATCAGCAAACAGTCATGAATTGCTGTTCATCCTATCCGCCAAGTAATTTGTGTATACAGAAAACAATAGCGGTCCTATCACACTTCCCTTGGGCGCTACGGACGATACCTGCACTGTGTCAGATTTGACGTACACTAAAAGACATTATCCGCCGTCACATATGTGCTACGTCACGTGAGTTGTAGAGAAAAAATACGAAGGGTTTTAACGTAATCATGTTGAAATTGTTGCCTAAGCATTTCTGTGTATATGTTGTAGATGTCCAGATCGACAAAAGGCTGCAAAACCCACCAACTGTGCAGAAAAACAGATTGAGCAGCGGCGACGGCGGAGTCCTGAGATAGTCCACCATCGTACATATCTGCTATAATACGCCGCAGAGCTATTTTCTACAATGTGAGCTTTATTGTGAAGTCAAAAAACCGTTGTATTTTGTCTCTGATATGGTCCCCATTTTGCCATAGGACGCAGCAGATCGTCCGACGGGAGGTAATATGGGTAACAGTTAGCTTGGTCGATAAGTCTAGCTGCTGAGAGAGATCGCGGTTAGCTTGTTCCGAAATTTGTGAGATTTAGGAAAATTAGTAGTGTTTCTAACCGTGAGGTTCTGCATGTTAGAATTTTATTAATTAAGCTGCAAATGCAGTTACGTAGTTTAGAGAGATCGCCTATTTGAGTTAGGAGCTGGTGCATTAAGCTGTGTATTTGTGAGGCTTGATATTTTCAGTGGAACTTAATTTATTTGGACTTTAAGTTCACGTTGCTCTAAGCACTATGGACTTAACATCTGAGGTCATCAGTCCCCTAGACTTAGAACTGCTTAAACCTAACTAACCTAAGGACATGACACACATCCATGCCCGAGGCAGGATTGAAACCTGCGACCAAAAGAGCCAGAAATAAAATCATAATAATAAATATAATTTCAACCACCAAAATTTAACATTCAGTAGCAGCAAGACTTTAGGGGTCCTACTGTTTCGTGAAAGGGTGTTAGCGAATCTGCTGGTCGACTCCAAAGTGATAGAGCTCGTGCGTATTTGGTAGTTGTGGCTTATAGGATTATAGTGATTTCCCGATCGGAGGTCTCGATGTAATTTATATTTTGTTTGGCTGTCGCTAGCAATTCATAAATTGGGAAGTGTGTCTTATTTTACTACTGCACGCAGTGTGTTACGTGAAGTTTGTGATCTGTGTTAAGAAAAGGAAGTGAACGTCAGAAATGTAGGAAAAATACTACGAGGCGTTGTGTAACTATTTTAATATTATTGAAGAGATTCGTGTCGAGTGGCTTTCGTAGTTTGTTTGAAGTGGTGGAACCACTTCTTGTCAATGCCTTAAGTGGTACAGTTTCGTATTACCAATCAATTATAGTATTTAAAGTGTCAGTGACATGTAAATCTTTTTCTGGTAATTTGATTCTGTTCGAAGGGACAGTTTTCTTGTTCACTCGATCACTGTGTATTCAGAAACTGTATTGAGAACTGGATTTTGCCAATAAATCCAAAAATAAGTGAGCCGAGACTAGCTACAGAAAGTAAAATTTAAAAAGTGCCTTCTAATTTCGTAATGTGAGAGCGCAGGTTTGCATATGAGAAACTGTTTGCCAGTGCGTTTGGCGTGTAACAGTACAGGGTGTTTCAAAAAGAATATACGTGTTACAAAGATTATTTTGTCCAAACTATCGATCGCTGCGCCTCGGCTCGGCTATTACAGAAACGAATACATAGTGTAGTTTATATTAATAGCCGCTAGATGTCAGTTTTCTTCTGTTTTGCTTGGTAACCTTCATATGGTTAAAATGGCTGCTCCGCAGCAGAAATCATTTTGCGTTCTCGAGTTTGCGAAGAGCAATTCCGTAATTACAGTGCAAAGACGTTTCAGGTTCAGGTACCAAATTGATCCTTAGAATGGGTAGAACATTCGCAGATGGTATCGACAGTTTCTAGATTCAGGATTTGTACGTAAAGGAAAGAGTCCTGGCCGTCTTCGTGTTTCTGAAGAAAATGTTGCACGAATTCAAACTTTTTCCAACGTAGTCCTTCAAAATCAACTCGTCGTGCCAGTCGAGAGTTACAACTGCCTACAACAACAATTTGAATTGTTTTGGGACGTCGGTTAGTTACGAAGTCGTACAAGTTACAGCTGTTACAAGCTCTGTGTCCTGATGACAAACGAAAACTTGTGGCATTTTGTAACGAGATACTTGATGGTAATGACAATGATAACACTTTCGCACAGCGCATCGTGTTCAGCAATGAAGCGACTTTCCATGTTAGTGGTCAGGTCAACAAACACCATGTTCGAATTTGGGGCCTACAGAATCCACATGCAGCCATTGAACACGTACGAAATTTGCCCAAAGTCAATGTGTTTTGTGCGATATCCCTGTCATCAGTTTACGGCCCAGCCTTCTTTGATGGAAACACGATTAATGGTCAGCAGTATCTCGCTGTGTTACAAAATTGGTTGTTTCCGAAGCGGCACGAAGACAACTTAATTTTTCAACAATTGGGGGCACCCTCTTACAAGTGTCGCCAAGTGCGTGAATATGTGAATGAAACTCTACCGAACCGTTGGATAGGTCGTCAAGGAGCAGGCGACCTAGCATGTCTCAACTGGGTTCCACGGTCACCGGATTTGACACCCTCTGACTTCTTCCCGTGGGGTTTCGTTAAAGACAACGCTTATGTACCACCACTCCCACAGAATCTGGTAGAGTTGGAGAACCGGAACCGTAGTGTCACATCAGTAACGAAGGACATGCTTGCCCGAGTATAGGAGGAATTGAAGGGTCAATGTGATATTGTTCGTGTCGCTGATGGAGGACATATTGAACATCTGTAATCTGAACTTGAGAAGTTCGTAAATAATTGTGTAAAGTTTCATATTCATATGTCTTAAGGTTTAATAAATATTTGCATTCGAAATACGTATATTCTTTCTTAAACACACTGCATTTTGAACGAAAGGTATTTGTTCAAAAAATGGTTCAAATGGCTCTGGGCACTATGGGACTTAACTTCTGAGGTCATCAGTTCCCTAGAACTTAGAACTACTTAAACCTAACTAACCTAAGGACATCACACACATCCATGCCCGAGGCAGGATTCGAACCTGCGACCGTAGCGGTCGCGCGGTTCCAGACTGGAGCGCCTAGAACCGCTCGGCTTCCCCGGACGGCGCAAAGGTATTTGTTATTTCTTTGTGTTACGTCATGCGAACTCGCGTTAGTTAAAAAGATAAAACCCTGAAGGTCATTAAAAGAGGTCATATTTTACAAGAAGTACCCCAAAGTGGAGATCTAAAAATAGAAAATATAGTTAAATAAAATTATCGTTAATATTTCAGTAATCAGAATTCCAGACCAAAGGTGCTATTTACGTAGTAATAGCATCTGAGTATGAAAGTTTATTACATCTTTGAGTTAACAAAAGAAAAGATATATTTTACGCTAAATAACAAGACTCGAGAAACAATTACATACAAAGAGTATTAACTTGAATTATTTTAAGAGAGGTGACAATATATTCTGCAATCAGTAATAGTATGAGAGAATAAATCGACGATCCTTTAACATTAAACTGAATTACGTCTTATTAATGTAGCATGAAGGTGCGACTTCGCAGTAATTACGGTGATTTTCTATTGAGAATAACTTTGATATAGTAACATTGTTCAAATGGCTCTAAGCACTATGGGACTTAACATCTGAGGTCATGAGTCCCCTAGACTTAGAACTACTTACACCTAACTAACCTAAGGACATCACACACATCCATGACCGAGGCAGGATTCGAATCTGCGTCCGTGGCAGCAGCGCGGTTCCCGACTGAAGCTCCTAGAACCGCTCGGCTACAGAGACCGGCGATATAGTAATAAAAAGGGCTTTTGAGCATCTTTGCAAAATATCAGAATTGCCATTAAAGCAGTAGTTTTGATAATGCGTTACATCATTGATGATGTTACGTATACGTTGTGTGTAGGTTTGAAAGCGATAATACTGCTATCTTGTGTTTACACGTAAACTGTGCGTGCTACGTGTTGTTATTGATTCTCTAAATCATTGCCTATCGGCTAGAGCCTAACCGAGTTTGATAATAATAGTGAACCAATCTCAGAATGGTCGATTTTTGCTACGTACTGGACACTGTGAAAGTGGTTGGATGTGAATGCGCATCGAGTATAAAAATTATTTTAATTTTGCTGGGTCTATGTATCCCAAATAAAAGTCGACGGGTGTCATTCTTGTAAGCTAAATAATAACACTACTTACGTAGAGTTACAGCGTAAGTCATTCTAGCTAGCGAGATAACATTCGACACAGGGCAAGTCTTGGAGCCACTCTCACATCTGGAAACCTGTTTCCTGTATTCGTATCTTCGTTAACAGTCTGCAGTTGGGCACCGTGTCAAACGCTTTCTGGAAATCTAGGAATATGGAATCTGCCTGTTGCCCTTCATCCATGGCTCGCATTATATCATCTGAGTTTGGAACGAGTAATGCTTTCTAAATTCGTGCTGATTTGTAGACAGAAACTTCTCGATCGCAAGGAAATTTACTTTATTCGAACTGTCAAAATTCTGTAGCAAACCGTTGTCAATCGATTTGCGCAAGGCCAGCCTTGATTGAATTAATATTGGACTTTGAGTACTTGAAGCACTTACAAGATAGTTAGGAAAATGCGAGGTGCACTGTTCCTATTGCATTGCGGAGAATATACCACCCTCAGTTACAGCGGTTAGTAATTTTTCTTCACAGTTCGAAATGACTGAGCGCTGAAATAGAACGCTGACTTCAATTTATTGGTTAATATTCTCCGAAACAGTTGATGTTATTTAACAGTGATCACGAAATGAACAAGGCGTTTCCTCCTTGGAGTTAATAATTGTTCTTAGAGAATTGCAGATTTTTAGATCGTGTGCAGTAATGAACATTAATTTTTACGCAGTCAAATGAACATTTCAGACAGATACATTGATAAAAATAGCCATTACGCATTTAGTGGTGATTTATTTTAGGCCCTATTGCTGGCGTTCCCACGTGGACCGGACTTAATATTCTCGAGGTATGAATTAAAAAACGCCTTCAGTTACAATTATTCATGTTTTATTCAGTACACGATCCATTTCGGACCCTGTGGGTCCATCTCCAGATTGATTCATCTTAATCATGATTTATTTATTCTCTTGGATGAGATGAAATGCATTTTCCTGTCACGAAAAGGTTTGATGTTAGGTTACGAATTTCGTAAGTCAGATTCGGAAAATATCTGCGAAATAGTGGAAAAGATGAATAGTGTAAACTTACCAAATAATCCAAGAAAAGCGTTTTTAACGTTTTAGCAACAGCATAAGTCTTTTTCCTCCATCGTTTTCAAACATATCACTTCATTCAACATGCACATTCGCAAACACATGTTTGTAAACACTTCACAGATGTTTTTCTACATGGTGTGGTCAAAGATGAATTTTTCACTGTGCTAAAGAAATAATTATTAAACAATTGACATATGCAGAAAATAACTCATATAAGCAGGAAATAACTTTAGAACAGATCTCTAAAATTACTGAAATAGCTGTCGCTTGCGAAATCTATTTGTTCATTTAACATCGATTTTGTGGGCGTATATCTCCAGTTGTTCTAACAGATTTAGGGTCTTACCATTGGCTTTATTGTATAATAGTACGAAATTGTTTTCTAGATTGTTGATGACATGTTTCGTTTCCAACATAAGTTGTGCAATGACTGATTGTTCAACGTGGATGAGCCTGAAAGTACTTACATGTTCTTGAAAAGAGGTTTTGAAGTTTCTGCCTGTTTTCCCTACATAGTAGGCAGGACAACTGGGGCATAATACTTCGTGCACTCCACTGTTGTTGTGTGTTTGAGAATTTGATTTTATGTCATGGATGAGTAAGTTTGTTCAGAATGAAACAAATGTATGAAACAAATGTATGAAACTTTCCATATTATAACAAGAAATGAAGTACCCCTCTTCCCCTCCCACTCGCCTATAGTTTTAATGTTAAGCCGTCGGCACACACGACGAGGCAGCTAAAGTTGGAGTGCAGGTAAACGGGATATCTAACCGTAACGAGACACAACGCCATCGGCACACACCGCGAGCTGGTTAATGTGATTTAGCGTCCTCAGCGCTCTACCTCGGCAGTTGTTGGCTTTATTCAGCTCAGAGTTTGTTCACGTAAATGGACGCGCATAAATTCCTGCGCTAACTCTATTACGCCACATGTTTCCTCCCCTGTATATATGTTAGTCTTGTAGTTCTGTCTGTGGTGTACATAAATAAAAACTTGGGCATACATGAACATGTGCGACAAAAATGAAAGTTACTTGTCCAGTCAGTAAAGACGTCAACTTACAAATGTTCAACAAATAGAACAAACCCATTCCTGATGGAAAACGAACTTATATTTACATCATCATCATCATCATCATCATCATCATCATCATCATTTAAGACTGATTATGCCTTTCAGCGTTCAGTTTGGAGCATAGGCCCCCATATAAAATTCCTCCATGATCCCCTATTCAGTGCTAACATTGGTACCTCTTCTGATGTTAAACCTATTACTTCAAAATCATTCTTAGCCGAATCCAGGTACCTTCTCCTTGGTCTGCCCCGACTCCTCCTACCCTCTACTGCTGAACCCATGAGTCTCTTGGGTAACCTTGCTTCTCCCATGCGTGTAACATGACCCCACCATCTAAGCCTGTTCGCCCTGACTGCTACATCTATAGAGTTCATTCCCAGGTTTTCTTTGATTTCCTCATTGTGGACACCCTCCTGCCATTGTTCCCATCTACTAGTACCTGCAATCATCCCAGCTACTTTCATATCCGTAACCACAACCTTGTTGATAAGGTAACCTGAATCCACCCAGCTTTCGCTCCCATACAACAAAGTTGGTCGAAAGATTGAACGGTGCACAGATAACTTAGTCTTGGTACTGACTTCCTTCTTGCAAAAGAGAGTAGATCGTAGCTGAGCGATCACTGCATTAGCTTTGCTACACCTCGCTTCCAGTTCTTTCGCTATGTTGCAATCCTGTGAGAATATGCATCCTAAGTACTTGAAACCGTCCACCTGTTCTAACTTTGTTCCTCCTATTTGGCACTCAATCCGTTTATATTTCTTTCCCAATGACATTACTTTCGTTTTGGAGATGCTAATCTTCATACCACAGTCCTTACATTTCTGGTCTAGCTCTGAAATATTACTTTGCAAACTTTCAATCGAATCTGCCATCACAACTAAGTCATCCACATATGCAAGACTGCTTATTTTGTGTTCACATATCTTAATCTCACCCAGCCAGTCTATTGTTTTCAACATATGATCCATAAATAATATGAACAACAGTCGAGACAGGTTGCAGCCTTGTCTTACCCCTGAAACTACTCTGAACCATGAACTCAATTTACCATCAACTCTATCTGCTGCCTGACTATCCATGTAAAGACCTTTAATTGCTTGCAAAAGTTTGCCTCCTATTCCATAATCTCGTAGAACAGACAATAACTTCCTCCTAGGAACCCGGTCATATGCCTTTTCTAGATCTATAAAGCATAGATACAATTCCCTGTTCCACTCATAACACTTCTCCATTATTTGCCGTAAGCTAAAGATCTGGTCCTGACAACCTCTAAGAGGCCTAAACCCACACTGATTTTCATCCAATTTGTCCTCAACTAATACTCGCACTTTCCTTTCAACAATACCTGAGAAGATTTTACCCACAACGCTGATTAAAGAGATACCTCTGTAGATGTTACAATCTTTTCTGTTTCCATGTTTAAAGATTGGTGTGATTACTGCTTTTGTCCAGTCTGATGGAACCTGTCCCGACTCCCAGGCCGTTTCAATTATCCTGTATAGCCATTTAAGACCTGACATTCCACTGTACTTGATGAGTTCCGACTTAATTTCATCCACCCCAGCTGCTTTATTGCACTGCAATCTATTGACCATTTTCTCCACTTCCTCAAATGTGATCCTATTTCCATCATCATTCCTATCCCATTCTACCTCGAAATCTGAAACATTACTGATGGCATTTTCACCTACATTGAGCAGCTCTTCAAAATATTCCCTCCATCTGCCCAAGGCATCTACAGGATTCATCAGCAGTTTTCCTGACCTGTCCAAAATACTTGTCATTTCCTTCTTACTTCCCTTTCGAAGACTGCTAATTACACTCCAGAATGGTTTTCCAGCAGCTTGACCCATAGTCTCCAACCTGTTTCCAAAGTCTTCCCAAGATTTCTTCTTGGATGCTGCAATTATCTGTTTGGCTTTGTTTCTTTCTTCAACATAACTTTCTAAACTATTTCTATTAATATCGTAAGAAACTGCCACATGCACGCAAACCGTGTCCGTCAGCCAAAACGGCTCAACTGCAGCGATCATGCCAGTTGATTCACTGACTATTGAAAATAGGTTTGTGGTCTTGATGAGATGGAGATTTTACTTCGGTCTAGTTATAATCAAGCGATTGTCGAATATCTGACGCATGAGTATGCATCTATTACGAAAGATTTGCACAGAGAAGACAGACGACGGTTGTTAAACTGAGTGGTACATGTGGATTTGGCCTTAGTTTTGGATAATCTTACGCCCTTAATCAACCCACCATTGGCCTATGGTGACAAAATGACTTGTGAAAAAAGAAAAAAAAAACAAGAAGAAACAAACGTATTGAATGATCCAAAGCTAGTGCAGCGTCGCCACAGACATGAGAGAGCTCTGCTATTCGTTTAGGAAGATCTGCTTGAGACAGAGTTAAAGGCTTGACCTGAAAAAGAAGTATAGTGTCCTAGATCATCCTCATGGCAGTGTGTACATCGACTACGGGTAGTCTGCGCTCAAGCAATAGGTGCCTGTAGCATATAAGGTCTTTAAACGGGTAAATGCAATGCCAAGCATCTTCATGATGGCGGAAAAGTGTAAAACAGTGCATGGACCTCGCTTGCAAGAACCGTATTTAAGTCAGCCGCATACGCCATTCCCCCAAGCCCATTTCAACACTATAACCTATAGGTGAAATAATACTGCGAAGTTTCTAGTAGGAGACATTACGTAGTTCTGCTCCCAACATATAATAACTGCAGATATCATTGGTGAGAATTGACTACACAGCATCGCTTCAACTTAACTCCCAGTTTTCACACACAGTAGAGCCCTATGAGGTTGCTACGTACGCTCATTGCCCATTAGAAACGACTGACAAAAGTACACGGTTCATCTTTTTGTACAACCCAGCAATTCACGGTAGGGGTCTCAAAGTGAATGAGTTTTGGAGGAATAAAACTTTTTTGTACTGTACATACGGTCTCAGTCATCCCCTTACTGCGGGAGACGGTTGTTTCAGTAACACAGATGTAAAAGCTTCCAATAGGAAATCACTAACCAAATCTTTAAATAAACTACATTGTATTGAATGATCTGAAAAGCAGTGATAACAAAGCAAACTTTTCTTTAGAACACAGGTTTGATACGCACAGAGCAGACTCGTAAAAGATGAGACAAAGTGGCTACACTCTATCCTAAAGTCCATAAATCCCTTCAACTTCACCTTCACCGGTTTACTTCCTGATGCTGCTACTGCCTCTGCAAGATAAACCCTTCCAAAATCCTGCATTAGTTGTAGGCTGAATCACCCCCAGATTCCGTCGCCGTTGCTTACCAAGCAACACACTGAAATATCTCGAACGAACACTTGACCAAGAACTAACATGGAAACCCTATCTGTTAATACCCCAAAAAATCCCACAATACACTAAAGCTACCAATTGGGCAAACATGGTGATTGCACTATTCTCAAGAACTACAAAACCGTGATCCTACCTATCCTCACCCGCGCCTATGTTGCGCAGATATCGCCAAGACTAGTGTCTATCACTCCCTTCAAATTCTTGAACGTGTCGCTCTCTTCCTTGCCTTCCGTCACAGAGATCCTTAACCCTCTTTCCAATTTCCTGATTGTCTTCACTGACAGTAAACAGGTGCGGTAGCTGAAAACTCGACACCAACAACGGCTGTTTTCCCCTTTAGTTTTGAATCCTGGTACACTGCTGCGCATATTCTGGCACACTCCTTGAGCCCTACACCTGCGCATACTCAATATCCTCACCTAACGAAACTTCAGTCGTCTCCCTTGCTCATACACAAAGAAATCCGCTCCAATAATTATCCATCACAAGAAACCTGTGAACGTTTCACTCTATGATTGTACTGTTTCGTCTTTATGTATATACCTCTTTACCGAAAGCAATTTAGATGACAGGGAATAATTAATGGTTTTTGTTCTTTATTCTAGTTTCATATCTAAAGGTAGCCTAATTTGTCTGATCATTTAAATCACGGTCAAACAAAACAAACGTGATGCAGACTATCTCACCCTTTTTTTAATGTAAAATTAAGAAACAGGGTCAGAGTTGTCTCCTGCGACATAACGCAGCCTTCCTGTACAGTTTAAGATTTTCTTTCTCAGATATTAATCCATAGGTGTACACCGAGTCCTTGTCTGCATTAAATATGTTTTTGGATAGGGTCCGCCTTTAGCAAAACACAGTTTCGTTTTTTATCCCAAACATGTTTCGACGGAGTTGTAGCATCGTCGGTGGGCTTTTGTTTTATGGATTTTTACCACATGGTGTGGTTTTCCTTCTGTATTATGTTTTTACAGTGTAAACAAAAATAGCTGCAACTGCAGCGAAACGTATTTCGGATAAAAAACAAAATTGTGTTTTGCTAAAGGCGGACCCCATCCAAAACCATATGCTTTGTTAACGCAAACACAGACAAAAGACCTTCAAACTCAAGATGCTTATCTGCATTGTCTGCTTTGCTTTGTCTGTGAATTGTTAAGACAGTAACGAAAAGATTTGAGTTCGACAGTAAAGCTTTCCTACAAAGATATCCTCATTCACAGAGTGAAGTTAAATTCTGCTTTGTTCACTAGTATTCAACCATCAGCATCACTTCTTGACCTCTCCTCTGATCCAGTAGGAGTGATTGGTGTTCTGAAATGTATCTTTATCTGAAATGTATCATTATCTGTAAATAAAAGTTTAGCTTTAGATAAACGTATTCTGGGGAAAGAAAAGACAGAAATTCATGAGGTAACATGCAGTTCTGTTGAGGAGTAGGCACCTCCCGCTGTGTTTACTATGGAAGCCCTATGGGAGATCCTGAAAGCACCAAAGTGTGCTGTAGCAGGCCAGCTGCTCGAAGTACCAGACGGCTTGTGTCTGTGCTGGGAGACTGGTGAACGGACAGCGAAAGTCCTTCTGTAGGCAACGACTCTAGAAAGCAGCGCTCTCCCAGACAAGGCAGGCGCGCCCAGGGGTAACCACCGGCTAAGTGACCTGCAAGCAGAGAGGCTAGGGACGCTCCTTCTCCATTACTTGCGCCTCCTCCTGCGCTTCTGTGGCTCAGTATTCTGCTTCGTTCGTTCCGGCTTACGCATCACGTCGTATCCTATACTCTGTAGATGCTAAAATTTTCTGGCGTTTAGGTACGGCATCATGTGTTATATTAACGTTATCTGCAGGAACAATTATCGCCCTCAAATATATCGTAATTGTTGTTGTTGTTGTGGTCTTCAGTCCTGAGACTGGTTTGATGCAGCTCTCCATGCTACTCTATCCTGTGCAAGCTTTTTCATCTCCCAGTACCTACTGTAACCTACATCCTTGTGAATCTGCTTAGTGTATTCATCTCTTGGTCTCCCTCTACGATTTTTACCCTCCACGCTGCCCTCCAATACTAAATTGGTGATCCCTTGATGCCTCAGAACATGTCCTACCAACCGATCCCTTCTTCTGGTCAAGTTGTGCCACAAACTTCTCCTCTCCCCATTCCTATTCAATACTTCCTCATTAGTTATGTGATCTATCCATCTAATCTTCAGCATTCTTCTGTAGCACCACATTTCGAAAGCTTCTATTCTCTTCTTGTCCAAACTATTTATCGTCCATGTTTCACTTCCATACATGACTACACTCCATACAAATACTTTCAGAAATGACTTCCTGACACTTAAATCTATACCTGATGTTAACAAATTTCTCTTCTTCAGAAACGCTTTCCTTGCCACTGCCAGTCTGCATTTTATACCCTCTCTACTTCGACTATCATCAGTTATTTTGATCCCCAAATAGCAAAACACATTTACTACTTTAAGTGTCTCATTTCCTAATCTAATTCCATCAGTATCACCTGACTTAATTCGACTACATTCCATTATCCTCGTTTTGCTTTTGTTGATGTTCATCTTATATCCTCCTTTCAAGACACTGTCCATTCCATTCAACTGCTCTTCCAAGTCCTTTGCTGTCTCTGACAGAATTATAATGTCATCGGCGAACCTCAAAGTTTTTATTTCTTCTCCATGGATTTTAATACCTACTCCGAATTTTTCTTTTGTTTCCTTTACTGCTTGCTCAATATACAGATTGAATAACATCGGGGAGAGGCTACAACCCTGTCTTACTCCCTTCCCAACCACTGTTTCCCGTTCATGTCCCTCAACTCTTATAACTGCCATCTGTTTTCTGTACAAATTATAAATAGCCTTTCGCTCCCTGTATTTTACCCCTGCCACCTTTAGAATTTGAAAGAGAGTATTCCAGTCAACATTGTCAAAAGCTTTCTCTAAGTCTACAAATGCTAGAAACGTAGGTTTGCCTTCCCTTAATATCTTTCTTCTAAGATAAGGCGTAAGGTCAGTATTGCCTCACGTGTTCCAGTGTTTCTACGGAATCCAAACTTATCTTCCCCGAGGTCGGCTTCTACTAGTTTTTCCATTCGTCTGTAAAGAATTCGTGTTAGTATTTTGCAGCTGTGGCTTATTAAACTGATAGTTCGGTAATTTACACATCTGTCAACACCTGCTTTCTTTGGAATTGGAATTATTATATTCTTCGTGAAGTCTGAGGGTATTTCGCCTGTTTCATACACCTTGCTCAACAGATGGTAGAGTTTTGACAGGACTGGCTCTCCCAAGGCCGTCAGTAGATCCAATGGAATGTTGTCTACTCCGGGGGCCTTGTTTCGACTCAGGTCTTTCAGTGCTCTGTCAGACTCTTCACGCAGTATTGTATCTCTCATTTCATCTTCATCTACATCCTCTTCCATCTCCATAATATTGTCCTCAAGTACATTGCCCATGTATAGACTCTCTATATACTCCTTCCACCTTTCTGCTTTCCCTTCTTTGCTTAGAACTGAGTTTCCATCTGAGCTCTTGATATTCATACAAGTGGGTCTCTTTTCTCCAAAGATCTCTTTAATTTTCCTGTAGGCAGTGTCTATCTTACACCTAGTGAGATAAGCCTCTACATCCTTACATTTGTCCTCTAGCCATCCCTGTTTAGCCATTTTGCACTTCCTGTCGATCTCATTTTTGAGACGTTTGTATTCCTTTTTGCCTGCTTCATTTACTACATTTTCATATTTTCTCCTTTCATCAATTAAATTAAATATTTCTTCTGTTACCCAAGGATTTCTACTAGCACTCGTCTTTTTACCTACTTGATCCTCTGGTGCCTTCACTACTTCATCCCTCAAAGCTACCCATTCTTCTTCCACTGTATTTCTTTCCTCCATTCCTGTCAATTGTTCCCTTATGCTCTCCCTCAAACTCTCTACAACCTCCAGTTTAGTCAGTGTATCAAGGTCCCATCTCCTTAAATTCCCACCATTTTGCAGTTTCTTCAGTTTTAATCTACAGTTCATAACCAATAGATTGTGGTCAGAGTCCACATCTGCCCCTGGAAATGTCTTACAATTTAAAACCTGGTTCCTAAATCTCTGTCTCACCATTTTATAATCTATCTGATGCTTTTTAGTATCTCCAGGGTTCTTCCATGTATACAGCCTTCTTTCATGATTCTTGAACGAAGTGTTAGCTATGATTAATTTATGCTCTGTGCAAAATTCTACCAGACGGCTTCCTCTTTCATTTCTTACCCCCACTCCATATTCACCTACTGCGTTTCCTTCTCTTCCTTTTCCTACTACCGAATTCCAGTCACCCACGACAATTAAAATTTCGTCTCCCTTAACTATCTCAATAATTTCTTTTATCTCGTCGTATACTCCATCCATCTCTTCGTCATCTGCCTTGCTAGTTGGCATATAAACTTGTACTACTGTAGTAGGCGTGGGCTTCGTGTCTATCTTGGCCACAATAACGCGTTCTCTATGCTGTTTGTAGTAGCTTACCCACACTCCTATTTTTTTTTATTCATTATTAAAGTGATTGTAAAGTAGAAACAATGTAAGGGATACAGAACGTAAACAACTGCAACATGTATAATAGAAGACAAAAATGTTCTTCCTTTTTTTCCAACTTAACGGATTTACACACACATTGCGACAGCTGGTTAACATGCTCAGTGCGGGGTCTGACCACCTCTGGCAGCAGTATAGGCCTGACAACGATAGGGCATGATGTGAATGATTCATCAATATCACGTTGAGGCAATAACGCCCTTTCTTGCCGCAGAGCTAGTCGCAAGCGATGGAGGCTGGTGGTGGATGGTGACATGGTGCAACCCGTCTCCTAAGCCCGCCCCAGACATGCTCTATGAGATTCAAATTGGGAGAGCGGGCAGGTCACGCCACGTGTGTAATAGCTTTCTTTTCCAAGTAAACATAAGCCACCCGTGCTCTATGATGTCGAGCATTATCGTGCTTTAATACTAAGCCAGGGCCCACAACAACTCGCTGTAACTGCACATGAGGACCCAAGATCTCTTCACGATACCTGACAGCAATTAAACCTCGCCGATTCACCCATACAATTTCATGACGATGTGTTCGAAGAATCAACATAATCCCTGCACACACCCTTCCTCGATATCGGTCTCTTTACACAATGTTTGGGACCGAAATCGTGATCCGCGTTTCCTCCACATGCGAAACCGTCGAGAATCATTATCGAGACCAAATTGAGACTCTTCTGTGAAGAGAACAATAATGATGATGACGATGTTCGTTTATGGGGCGCTCGAATGCTTGGTCATCAGCGCTCGTACAAAGTCCCAAGTTTTTCACAGTCCAATTTCTTTTTCACTGTCCAATCTAGCCACTGTCACGAATGATGCTGATAGTGATGAAATGATGAGGACAACACAAACACCTAGGCCCCGGGCACAGAAGAGAACACTGGTTCACTGTTCAATCGTCCAGGTGGCATGTGAAAGGTCAACTCTAGACTTTCCCTTCTGCGAAGACGGCCAGTCTGCCGAGGACTTCTGTACTCCGTTTACCTCGATACAACACATACTGTGGATGCTGGCAGGTCAGACGCCAGTTGCCGAACAATACTAAGGCGGTACCGTCGTGCCCTTACATCCAAATAACGGTCCTGTCTTTCTGATTTCACACGTGGTCGGCCCTGCCCTGGTCTGCGAAATACAGTTTCGGTCTCTATAAACTGTCGCTACATCCGAGAAACAACAGAACGATTCACATTAAGCCAAAGCAGTTTCCGAGTGTACTGCTTCCTTTCTTGCTACGGCAGTCCACCACAGAATGTCTGGCAGGCCTCTTGTCTGTGCCATACTATACCGTCTGTGTACTCAGTGACTGCGGCTGCAGGACTACATGGAAAACACTACCCAGTTTGTTAGGCGTCCTGACGTCATCGCCCGTGTGGTTGACCGGAATGCCATCGTCCGTGCAGAACACGATCGTACCGGCATCTGTTGTCAGCTTGTATGTTTATATGGTGAATTAGACACAGGACGGGAAAATAGCGGTATGTTACTTCAGTTTTGGATAGCAGTGTATTTTAAATGTAAACCTCACAGTGAAAGTCCAATTTAACCGGGCTCAAATCTGACGTAATCCGACATGCTGTCCGCGATCCACGTTTTTCTTGAATGTATGGCTTATGGTTCAAGTGATCGCTTCACTGGGCCACACAGTCTTCGATGAAAACTTTATGGACGACAGTAACTCCGGTTTTTTGTACCGCTGTCTTCCACTGTTACTTCAAGATGATTCCTTTCCACATCGCTTTGTAATATAGTGCATGCATCACGGAGAACCGGTGCATATTGCTCTGTTGTGAAACGGCGTCTAACCCGCCAGTATGATCTAAGATGGATCGGTACAGTCTGTCTAGGATCATCTCAGACATGAAGGCTACAGCTGTCTCGTTGACACGGTATAAGAACTGGAGCTGCCACCTGCACTCTCTTGCCAACATTTACGAGGTGACTCGAGATAGTCACTGCAGAGTCGAGTGCAATATTGCAACCACATGGGAGGTCGACGCGTACAATAATTGCTATAAAACGCACAGGTGTGCAGTTATCAATAACAAACTGGGTGTAAAAATAGTATTCCATTCCTTGTTGTGGCAGGCCATGTCTGAAATTTGAGCCCAGTAAAATAGGGAATTAACTGAAACATTTTCACTTCAAATACATTTGAACTACTTAGGATAATACATGGTTCAGTCACACAACGTGACCACCGCCTAAATTCGACGTCAACGCACAATAACCACTCTCAGACGGCAGATGGAAGCAATAGCAGTGGAGGGCGTCTAAATAGTGCCGGGAGGACGCGCAAAGCAGTGCAGTCGCTGTCGTAATGCAGAAAGGAAGCGCTTTAGCTCACGTCTAAAAGGGTATGATTATTATATTAAATTTCAGCCACCAGTTGCATAATCAAAGAAACATTTTCACTTCAAATACATTTGAACTACTTAGGATAATACATGGTTCAGCCACATAACGTGACCACCGCCTATGTTCGACGTCAACGTACAATAACCACTCACAGACGGGAGATGGCAGCAATAGCAGTGGAGGGCGTATAAATAGTGCCGGGAGGACGCGCAAAACAGTGCAGTCGCTGTCGTAATGCCGAATCGAAGCGCTTTAGCTCACGTCTAAAAGGGTATGATTATTATATTAAATTTCAGCCACCAGTTGCATAATCAAAGAAACTTTACCTAGTTTTCGGTTATAATAATGTAGCCTTCTTCAGAAATGTCACTATATAAAATTAAAATAAAACATGCCAGATATTGGCCTTGTCAAACTTAAAATGTTGGTACTACATTGCATAGTCTTAAGACTGCGTCACTTGTACTGATGTTTTGCCGTTAGGTCACACCAACGGGCCAGACAGGTGGGCCGCGGGCGCTGAGTTGTAACGGGCGCCTCGGGCAGCGACGCAGCGATCTCAGCTGGTGGTCGCGCGCATGCACGTGCAGAGTAATACAAACTTAAACCAGCAAATGTTACCTGAGATTATTGTGGAAAATAGGTTATTATCGTAGTTCGGGCTATTAATGGCTTATAACCATAAGTCACTGAAGTTACCGTTCCATAAAAGGCAAAACACATATAAAAAGTGTACAGTACAAAAGTATGATTAAACATTAATTCATAACATCATTTGATGCAACAGCTAGAAATGTTACTGCCAAATAAACCATAATAACTGAAGTTACAGTTCTATGAGAGGCAAATGACATTATATATCGTAAAGGAAACTTTTAGAAAGAAAAGGCCGTAAGTTAAGGTAAACAATGCCTGAAATGTGTGGAACTTAGCGAAGAATTGTCGCCTGTAAATAACAATAAGAACAATTGTTGCATACAGGTTAGCGGTTAGATATACAATATGTGATCAGCAGTTAATACGTAAGAAAACCAGTAGGCTGTATGTCATAGCCAGCTACTGATGTAGATAGAAGACTTATAAGGTAAAGGGTCTATCGGATAATAGGTGCGTGCAACGACATAAAACATTAAGAAGACAGTATAGCCAGTGAAGTTATATGCAAACTTTATGAAGCTCTTAAATATAAATAAGCAGTACATAGGGACGTACCATGCCACAAGTCATTATAAAGGCAGTTATAAGAAGTCATGTTGTGTGCAATCTTTAAAAAATGGCTCTGAGCACTATGCGACTTAACTTCTGAGGTCATCAGTCGCCTAGAACTTAGAACTAGTTAAACCTAACTAACATAAGGACATCCCACCCATCCATGCCCGAGGCAGGATTCGAACCTGCGACCGTAGCGGTCGCTCGGTTCCAGACTGTAGTGCCTAGAACCGCACGACCACTCCGGCCGGCGTGCAATCTTTACTACGCTCATAAGCAGAGAACACCATTTGATGTGTATCAAAATATGAAATCGCCTTAAACTTATAGAAAATAACGATTACGTGAAATGCGTATGTAAACATAAAGATAAGAGAGCAATGGCATCGGGCGACAAACAAGGTCCCGCATCACCATGGTAGACGAAGCAAGGGCTGAAATCCTTCGAAGAAGTTCATATTTTTCAACTGCAATTGGTCATTAAGCAAGTTGTCTTTATCATAAAGAAGGTGTTTGAAAATTTGCATTTCTTCGAGTATATCAAGCCTGCATCCTTCAGCTTCTCGGTTTAAGAGCTCTGTGTTTATAAGTGGGTTAGGGACATGGGCCATGTGCATTGTTCTGCAAATGTCGAGCCACGGGTGCCATCTCCACTTTTTGTGGGTAAATGCTCTTTGTATCTAGCCGATAAAGCTCTTCCTGTCTGACCAATGTAATAACTACGTCAAACGCTGCAGGAAATTTTGTAAACACCTGATTGTGACAATTTATCGTTAGTGTTACTTAGAGAGTAGATTAAGTTCTTTTTAAGGCTATATTAATGGAACAGGTGACTTTAAAGCCCTGACTCTTTAAGATGCGCCCTATTTTGTAAGAAGCTTTGCCTATAAACGGGATAGAAATGAAATTATTGGAGTGATCATCATAAGCGGTACCTAGTGTAGATAAGGTCGTAATGTTTCTATGTGTTTTCTTGTCAGAGATTTGTTTCATGATCTTTGGATTGTAACCATTAGTTTGGGCAATATATTCAAGTGTCTTTATTTAATTCTGTAAATTGTCGGAAGAAAGTGGAATAGATAGTACTCGGTGTATACTTGAGTGGAAAAAATCCATTTTGTGGGCTTGGGGGAGTGTGGAATCAGCAGGAATAATATTATCGCAGAAAGTGTATTTACGGAAAATGTTAAAACTTATTTTATTGTCAGCTACTGTCAAAGTTAGGTCATGATAATTCAAACTTTTATGGGTGATTCAGTTTCTTGGGCGAAGCTTATTTTCTCATGGAGGTTGTTAAACGCGGCGAAAATCTGATCTATGTCGCCGTCGGTGCCTTCAATTACAAAAAGTAAATCATCTACGTATCTTGTACAAAAAGTTAAAAAGTTATTCTGTTTGCTAAATCAGCGTAATTTTGAAAAAAAAGTGTGCTCCATTGAACTTACAAAAATTTCTGACAAAATACCTGCAAACGGGCTGCCCATGGCTAGACCAAATGGCTATGAATACAGTCTGTCATTAAATGAGAAATAGTTGTACTTAAGAGTGATGCGTAAAAGGGTCAATAATTCGTCTATTTCGATAATGGATAATTTTTTGTGAAAACGAAAATTGTCTTCTAATACATCCAAGGTTTGGTCTACTGGGACGTTAGTGTATAAATTTATGATATCGAAAGACAAGAGAAGGCTACATCATTATAGCCGAAACGTAGGTAAAGTTTCTTTGCTTACGTAACTGGAGGCTGAAATTTAACATTATTTCATTTTATAGTTGCTGATTCTGCTGCACCATGCTAAAAAAGGTATGATTATTGCCATTCGCGCCAAAGGTGGAAGAATTTCCGAAGCCGGCTACGTTTGTATCTTGTTCGTGTACCGCCATCGTTAAAGTGTACCGTGCATGGCAAAATGGCGCTATTGTTATGCACCACTGGCCATACGTGACAGGGGTCAACGACGGCTGCGGCTATGTATACGGCAAACAAACGTGCAACTGTTGGGCAGCTGACCGCCCAGATGAACTACGGAGCTACCAATAGTACCTTCACAACGACCGTTCAGCGAACATTGCTGCGTATGTGCCTCTGCAGCAGGCGACTGTCCCTCGCATCCACGCTGACTGCTATCATCGGCAACAAAGGCCCGAATTTGTGCGCCAGTACCGCAGCTGGACGCCCACTGACTGTCAGCAGGTGGCCTTTTCAGATGAATCACATTTTATGCTCCATCACACAGGCAGTCGTTAGCGCATATGGCGTGAAACGTCTGAAAGCCGACACCCTGCAAGCTTTACGGTCTGGAGAATGTTTTTGAGGCATTACCTGGGTGGTCTGATCATTCCGCAAGGCACAATGAATCACCACAAATATCCATCTGTCCTTGGGGACCACGTCCACCACTACAAGCACTTTGTTTTTTCTCGGAACGATGGCATCTACCAGGACGACAATGCAACGTGTCACAGAGTCGCAATGCATGCGACTGGTTCGAAGAGCACCAGTATGAGTTTTCCGTACTATCCTCGCCATCGAGCTCCCCGGATTTAAACCCTGTCAAGTATCTGTGGGACCACCTCGATTGGGCTGTCCGCGCCATGGATCCTCAATCGAGAAACCTAGCCAGCTGGCCACGACACTGTAAACGGCATGGCTCTACATCACTATCACTATCTCCCAGAATCCCTTTCGCCCCCTCCCTGCACACCTTACTGTGGTCTTCCCTGCAAAAGATGGTTATTCAGGTTTTTGACAGGTGGTCATATTAATATGACTAGATAGTGTATTTCGTACTAGAATCAGTTACGTCGCATACGGTTCCTTAGTGAGCCAATGTTTACTAGAACTGTTTCGCTTCTGTTACCATGTGGTTTGATCTGTGTCAGTTTTCGCTGTTAATGAGACGCCGTGTAAAAATGAAAAGTCTAAAACAGTTTCTCTCGTTACTTTTGCCGACTGCCTTGAATCGTGTCACCTATTTGCTGTTCCTTGAAGAATATGATTTGCTTACCTCCGATACAGTGTAAGTTAAGGTGATTCCCAGTGACACCAACACCAAAATAAAACTGACTGTGGAACGATTCTACTGCCGCCAATGTACATTTCGCATAGGGAACGCAATGACAAGATGAGTGAAATTAGGGCTCATACGGATGCATACAGACAGTCCCTTATCTGTCGCTGCACTTGCGAGTGGTATACGAAAGGAAATCATTAGTAGCGGTACAAGGAACCTTCCGCCATGCAAAATACGATGGCTTGCAGAACATGCGTGCAGATGTAGATAAAATTAATCACTAGTTTATCCCGACACAATTAAATGAACCTTAGATGACAAAGCTAGTGTTGAATCAAAAACAAGGTAATAATAATAATAAGTAAACGTTACGTGAAGCTGTTGTTTGTTTTTGAGCCCTCAATATCATGTCAAACACCAGAGGAATCAGATGACCCGCAGCTCTGAAGAAATCAGCGACCATGGGATAAGAATATCTATGGTAGTTTTGGATCTGGGAAACTACGAAGTGACGTCGAAAATTACAGGATGGTTATAATCAAACTTCCGCTACATGAGAGGACTCACACGGAAAACGAGTGACCGTAGGGCAATGAGACTTCGTAGAAACATTTGCAGGGATATGCTGAAGATGAATAATGAATAAATTATTGAAAGAAACACACTTTACTTTCCACATGACATCGTAACATATGTTAATTGTGCACCACGTTTATGTTCCAGGCTACAAACGTTGCCATCCACAACAGTCTGGAACCGCACTAGAGATACCATTTCACAATCGTCCGTTGCCCTTTTCGAACGATGGACCATGGAATACTCAGCTGTCGCGACACAACTTGTGCACTGCTTGAAGATAGAACATTGCGTTCAGCAGTCTCAGACTAGGAACTGCTAACTTCTTGAACAATTTTTGGCGAAATTGGCCTTCGCCCTCTTCAAGGTCAATTCCCAAGTTTCAAGTGAGTTCTACATCTACATATACACTCCGCTAGCCACCAAGCGGTATGTGGTGGAGGGCACAATTCGTGTCAAAGTCATATTTTCCCCCTTCTGTTCCATTCGCGGATCGCGCGAGGGAGAAACGACTATCAGAACGTCTCAGTACGAGCTCTAACTTCCTTTATCTTTGAATGCTGATCATTGCGCGATTTGAAATTTGGTGGTAGTAATATATGCTCTACATCCACGGCGAAGATCGAATTTCGGAATTTAGTGAGCAGCCCCTTCCGTTCAGCGCGTCGTCTATCTGCAAGTATGACCCACTTCAAACTTTCAATGAGATTTGTAACGCTCTCGCGATGGCTAAATGTACCAGTCATGAATCTTGCCGCTCTTCTTTGGACCTTTTGAATCCCTTGAATCAGACCCAACTGGTAAGGGTCCCATACAAACTTTCAATGAGGTTTGTAACGCTCTCGTGATGGCTAAATGTACCAGTCATGAATCTTGCCGCTCTTCTTTGGACCTTTTGAATCCCTTGAATCAGACCCAACTGGTAAGGGTCCCATACAGACGAACAATACTCTAGGACTGGACGAACTAACGTATTTTAAGCAATTTCGTTTGTTGAATGACTGCATCGCTTCAGGGTTCTACCAATAAACTGCAATCTAGAGTTCGCCTTGCCCGTTACTTGTGTAATCTGATCATTCCATTTCAGATCATTTCGTATAGTCACACCCAGACACTTGACGGATGTTACCGCTTCCAAAGACTGGGCATTTATTTTGTACTCGTACATTAATGGGGATTTTTGCCTTGTTATATGCAGTAGGTTACACTTACTAATATTGAGAGATAACTGCCAGTCATTACACCACGCATTTATTTTCTGCAAATCTTCATTGATTTGTTCACAACTTCTGTGTGATACTACTTTCCTGTAGACTACAGCATCATCGGCAAACAGTCTAATGCCGCTGTCAATACCATCAACCAGATCGTTTATGTAAATCGTAAAAAGCAGCGGACCTATTACGCTGCCCTGGGGCACACCTGAAGTTACGCTTGTTTCTGTTGAAGTCATCCCATTCAGGACGACATACTGCTCTCTGTCTGTTAGAAAACTTTCTATCCAACCACATACGCCATCGGATAGACCGTAAGCGCGCGCTTTGTGGAGCAAGCGACAGTGCGGAACTGAGTCGAACGCCTTTCGAAAGTCGAGAAATATGGCATCAGCCTGGGAGTCGGTATCTAGAGCCTGTTGTATATCATGCACAAAGAGGTCTAGCTGTGCCTCGCATGACCGCTGTTTCCTAAAACCGTACTGGGTTCTGCAGATGAGCTTATCAGAGTCTAGAAAGGTCATTATGTCTGAACAAAAAATATGTTCCATGATTCTACAACAAATCGACGTCAGTGAAATTGACCGGTATTTATGTGAATCCGATTTTCTACCCTTTTTAAAGATTGCTATGACCTGGGCCTTCTTCCAGTCACGTGGGACTTTCCGCTGTTCCAATGATCTCTGACAGATGATGGATAAGGATGGTGCTGTATTTGTAGCATAGTCAACATATAATCTTACGGGGATAGCGTCTGGGCCAGTTGCCTTACTAGCGTCTAAGGATCTTAACTGTTTTACAATCCCAAATACACTAACCACTATGTCAGCTATCCTTGCGTTTTGCGTTTGTTGACTTAACTTCGTACTTAAGAATAATGTTCTTCAACACCTTGTGCGATAAGAGGACCTCTCTGTAGCGGTTCTAGGCGCTCAGTCAGAAACCGCGCGACTGCTACGGTCGCAGGTTCGAATACTGCCTCGGGCATGGATGTGTGTGATGTCCTTAGGTTAGTTAGGTTTAAGTAGTTCTAAGTTGTAGGGGACTTATGCCCACAGATGTTGAGTCCCATAGTGCTCAGAGCCATTTGAACCATTTTTTGGACCTCTCTGTACTCCTTTAATGGGTCGATACTCGTGAAGAACAGAAGCACTATTGCTGATGTTTTGAGAAAACAGTTTCACATGTAAAGCCCTCCTCACCTTGTCCAGAACCATGTTGACTGTTTGCAGTTGTAATGATGCACACTGATGATTGTGTTTCAGACCTATGTCGCCGTACCAGCAGTGGCCCCTAACGGCAAGTCGTGATACTAATAATACTAACAACGAAAATTCTGCACCGCACAGTGTGAGAATCATCCCTATAAATTTTGGTACCAAAACGGTAAATAGTTTTCTGTCTACACTGGCTCAAACAGCGAAAGTTTAATTATAACCATCCTGTACACGCAAAAAAAGTAAAGATAGGTAGATGTTAATGTCTGTCACTGTGAAATAAATGTAGCTGTTGTGTAGGCTTTAGTGTGGTTCACTGTAAAGAGTGTATGGTGATGACAGACCCTCTCGGCCGAGCAAAAGAAAAGTAAAACGTTGCAGGTGTTCCTCTGTCCAAGCCTTTGCTCACGAGTTTGTAGGAGCTACGGCGCCTTCGCGGTGCAGTGACCTATTCTCTGCACTACAGACATTATCTACCATCTCGCACCTCGTTTAAATGAAAGTGACCTTTACCTGTCTTCAGATCGTAGTGAAATATTTCGTTAAAGAGATCGGCGGTACAGTCCTAGCAAAAGCTCTTTCGTGGATCCCGACTTTGCAACACTTGTTCACAGAGTGAGGAAACCTCGGATCTAGTTTTTTCTTTAAATATTACTTGTTTCTTGGAGATGAATGAGGAGAAGCGTCAGTGCTTCGTCTAGACATAAATGGTAGCGTCTGCGATTGAAGAAGAGATACTGGAATTAAGTTAACCGCAAGAAACCAAGTCCCCAGCGACGAAGCACTAGTGAAATTTATGCAGGAATGGAGGAATGGAGTAAGAATCCTTCCCGCCATCCAGATGAAGTAATTGTTTTAAACCTAAATTATAATGCTTTTGTTTGGATTTTACTACCAAACTAGAATGACTGGTGGGAATTTTAACGCCGCTACTCCTGTATACGATTCCTGAGTCTCAAATAATGCTCCACTTCGCTTCATGCCTTATGATTGTGAATATGAACGTCAACTACAAAAGCTGTGCTGCTTAACTGCTTAAGGAGAAAAAACAGCTAACGTCATCAGTAGAGTTGCGCTCTACCAAAACTACGGTTCTGTAGTTTTTGTACACAACGTAAGTGACGTAATAAATGATAGGAATACCGGTAGTGTTGGTAGAATTGGTAGGGAACGAATAATAAATGATTGAGTAAAAGAGAAAAATGGGAGCCGACGACTTCAATTTATTTTTTGTTTGCTTGGTTGTTTGTTTTGCATTTAATTAGAAACATACATCATTCAGTGTTAGTCCTTTATCCATTTTATGTCCTTACAGAGTGTGGATGGCATTTTATAAATAATAAAAATTAGTTGATGGTGTAACTTCTACGCTTTCATGTAACTAAAAAAATTACTTAAGACGCAAGCACAGTTTACAAGCAAAAACATAAAAAATTTGTATAATTATCGATGTTATTTTGTAGGCTACTCAGTAATACGCCCTTGATCATGACCAATCTTGGTATTACTGCTAGATACGAAAGCTGTTTAAGAATAACATAAAAAGGCAATGTCAAATATATTTTTGTTTTGCGTTTTCTTTAATTTTACCTTTTTGATGAGGAAATTTTGTTTTCTAGTGCTATATGATAACTCTGTATTGTTTTCTTTAATTTTACTACAACATCTTTCTATTTCACATTACAAATCAACAGTTTTCTAATAAAACCAGAATAAAAGAATGACTATTTCAGTTTTGTTATAAATACCGTTTATGTTTAACTAACAGACATGAGGATAACTATGTAGAACAAAAATATTCCATAGGTTATGCTGCCCTTTATATATCCTTAATCAGTTACTAGACGTTTCACCGCTTCCAGATTTTAGGGGAATCCAGTAAGACACTGAACGCAAACGTAAAGAAAGCAGTCATTATTAGACCGCGGATTTTAGGTAAAACCCTATTTTGTTCCTGAGTTCCTATTTGCATAAAAAATTTTACTTATGCGTTTCATGACTATTTACACTTAATAGCGTTAAGTCTATAGGACCTAAAAAAAGCCTATTTCGACGTTAGTGCCTATTTTTGCCTATTTCGGCTTTAATATCCTAAAAAGCGCCTATTTCATCATATAAGACAGTGGCTCCAAGTTTTTCCACACTATACGATAGATGGAAAATAATATTTTCTGCCCAACGTGCAGCAAGGTGGCTAGTTGATATGCGCTCATGCTTCGTATTTGCCTAACACTTCGGTCTTTTTTTATTTTTTTATATCGCTATCCCTGTTAATACCAAATACTCTTTATAGGTATTTTATTATTCATATGTAAAAAATAGATCACGGATCTTTAGGTTAAAATCTATTTTTTTCCTAAGCTCCAATTGGCATATAAGTTGGTATTTATGCGTTTCATGACTAACTAAACTGAATACCGTTAGTTCTATAGGACCTAAAATTGCGTATTTCGACGTTGACGCCAAATTCTGCCTATTTCGGTATCAAAACCCTAAAAAGTACCTATTTCGTTAATCTGACATAGAGTTCTTGTGTTTTCAAAGATTAGAAAAAGGAAGTAAACTTAGGGCTTTATGTCTCGTCGAAGGTGAAGGTCGTTAGAGACTGTTTACAATTCCTTTGCTTGCCTTACTACCAACAGCACTCGGCACAGTTGAATGGTCATCCATCCAAGTACGCGCCGAGCGCGACAGTGCTTAGTTTCGGTGAGTGAATGGGAACCGGTCAAAGATTTGAGTTACACATTAGAATCGAACGTGGGAGTACTAAATGTTATATTTGAAAATATTTCGTTCATAGGATTCTGGCCAGCTGTGTATTTTCGCAAAGAAACGGTTTCATAGGCCTTAAGCTGAGCACGGATTAAAAAAATCACAATGTTAATCGTAGACGCCCTCTATAGCTAAATTACAGCCCTTCGCGCATTTTCTCGCTGCTGTCTACAGGCAGTCCTACCAGACTACTCTGTTTCGTGAAAGGTGTCATACGTGAATTTTCCGGTTTGAAAAATAGTTTGCCAGTACTGAGATGTTTTCATCTTAAGCACCGGTAGATTCTATTCTCTTGTTCAGAAGGGGCGGCCATCTGTCAGGTGCCATATGTCCAGCAACGAGTACGCTACTTCCTCTACCGCTCCCATGCACCGCAGTAAAAAGAAAAAAAAACAGGTGATCGTTCACTTTTTCCCAGCGAAAACAAATCAGTACATTGTGTAGCGACCGACGTGTTAAGTGTTACTGACGTTCTAAGTGCAAAATAAATTCTACTTTCTGTGTGAGAACACTACGCCATGCCGAAAACAGCTAGTTCAAAGTCTACTCATATAAGGCAGTGGCTGCAATATTTTCATCATTATACAACAGATGGGAAAACTATTTTCTGCCAAGCGTGCAACAAGGAGGTTAGTTGATGTTTTTCTTAGACTTCTTATTTTCCTGTCACTTAGGATTCTTTTTTATCGCTATCCTTTAGTAATACGAAATACTCTTTATATGCGATTCTAAATTGCATTTCCCTTTTCTCTCGTATTAGGTTTCAAGTGTTAAGAAATCTCACTTAACTCAGCATGCAGATGGAATCGCACATAAAGCTAATGTTTAACGAAAGTCAAAATTGGAGCAAACTCTTTTAACCAATAAATCTGGTGAATCCTCCGAAAAAATAACGAGTTCTACAGTGATTTGTGTCATGCACTTGTGGCAGCAAACATGCCCTTTCGGAAACTAGAAAACCCTATTTTCAGAGGTTTTCTTGAGAAGTACTGCCGTCAGTCTATTCCTGAAGAATCAAATTTACGTAAGAATTATGTGGATTCAGCTTACAATTCTGCATTGCACAGAATCCGAGAAGATGTTGGAGAATCTTGTATATAGATTTCTGTGGATGAAACTACTGACAGTCTTGGCCGTTACATTGCAAACCTGATTATTGGCAAGCTAGATCCAGATGTTTCATCCAGGGCTCATTTGATTTACTCGAAACAGCTTGCAAAAACTAACCAACAAACAATAGCACAGTTTGTGAACAATACAGTTAAGGTGCTATACCCAAACGGAGTGGATGAAAATAAGGTGCTTCTGGCCATCACTGATGCTGATGAATATATGATAGCAGCGTTTTAACTATTAAAAATATTCTACCCATTGATGCTGCACGTAACTTGTGTAGTGCATGGGATCAATCGCATAGCAGAGCAAGTAAGGCTACAATTTCCAAAAGTAAATAAAGTAATATCTATGGTGAAGAAAATTTTTGTTAAGACACCATCAAGAATACAGGCATTCAAAGAACAACGTCCAGATATCCCATTGCCGCCAGAGCCTGTTGTCACCCGCTGGGGCACTTGGCTGATAGCAGCAGAATACTATAGTACGCATCTCTCAGCTGTCCAGAAGGTGGTTGAAAATATACCGAAGGATGCTGCATCCGTAACTGCAGCAATAGAGTTACTCAAAGATTCTTCTTTACAACGGGACTTATCTTACATTTATGGCAAGAATAATTTCACAATTAGAAGGCTCAAGGAGGCCTATCTACAACAATATTTCTTTGCTTGAAGAAGACAAAATGAAAATTAATGAAGCGCCAGGTGAGGTAGGGGCAAAAATGCAAAGGGTTTTGCAGAAGAACACTGGCCTGAAGAAGTTGTGTGCAGCTGCCGACATACTTAGTGGAAAATCCAGCACTCCTGACTGCAGCATTCCTGTCCAACATGTGCCGAAAATGAAGTACGCCCCTGTCACATCTGTTGATGTAGAACGTTCTTTTTCAGCGTATAAATTGATTCTGACTGACAAGCGCCACAGTTTTTCACTAGAAAACCTAGAAAAGATTATGGCCATTTATTGTGAAGTCAACTATGGTCAGAATATGTGAAACTACGAATGTATTAATTGAACCACTGCCACACCTTTTTTACGGAGATCTTTATCTTGCAGGAACTCAAAAATATTTGGCGTTATCTTCAACATTAATGTTGTAGATTGCTGTGCTCTGTAACTGTGTAAATATTCATTCTCCTTGTTTTAATGCCAACACTGTGTATTTTAATTTATTTTTATTTTCTCTGCATAATTTTTATTAGAGCCTATTTTTGGTTATATATAACCTAAATGAACTACTGAAGGAACCTATTTTAGGTGCTTAAAATACATTTTTTACGACCTAAACATCCGTGGTCTAGTCATTATGATGTAACGCCTGATAGGTGTGCAACACACCTAATGTACAAGTCATGCACGTACGATCTTAGCTGACCAAATGTACTAGGAAAAAAGCTGTAATCTACACTTACTTATGGTAATCTACAGACGTCCACAGTAGTTTTACAACTCTAGTCATCAGTCTCCAATTCACCCACAGGAGAGAAACAGTGTATCTCAATCTGTCAGCATATGAACTATGTGTCCAAGCGTGGAAAAGTGATCTAATAGTTTCCATAGAGTGATTCTGAGGAGGTACATGGGAACCAGCCTGGTATTCACTTAGTGGTATGCGGGAAACCGCCTAAAAACCACATCCGGACTGGCCAGCACACAGATCCCTCGTCCTTAATCTGCTGTGTGGATTAGATCCGCGGCCGGCGTACTTCCCTATCCTGGAAGACGTTGTATGATGGATGCGGGTTCTGCCGCGAACCTGCATCTAACTCTTATGATGCAGCAAAGGTTGACGGACTCCCGACAGATTCTCCCCAGTTACTCGTTTCAGTAAATTAGTAACTACTGAATAGGCTACTCAACAATTCGTGGATAGAACGCTATTTAATTTTCACACTTTATACAACGACTCACTCTTATAGCGTTTTACATACAAGCTCTTAACATGAACGTACAAAGAAATCTTATTGCCGTTGACATTCTTGTCCGGGTTATTGTTTTTCCTTGGAGTAGCGTGCGACGCAAAAGTCTCTTTGCTGCCCTTATGCGTGTCGTCAGGCACAGCTCAAGCAAACCTGGAGCTGCACGAAGCCCAAAAGGAATACCTCAGATAGGCAAACTACAAAAACAGCAAAAAACATGTGAATTTTAAAATTTTCTCGGCGAATTGACTGTTCAAACAAATTTCGGGCTTCCAGCCTGTCGTCGTTCAACTGAGCACCTGCTAGTCATCTTCAAGTGAGCAGTCACAGAGTGCAGAAATTTGTTTGAACAGCAAAAAATATAATCTAAGGAAACAATTATCCCGACTATGGATAACAGTAATTCTCGAGAAGGCTGTGATACTCCTCTGCAAACTAACGTGAAATTCGTTTACGAATTTACATGTTACTACAGTACGTGATTTTCCCACCAGTCCTCTATATCCATCAAATTATTACTTCCAAGTCGTGGAAAATATTGTACCCTCACAGTAAGTGAATCCATTCTCCTTCAGCTGTATGCCAGAGTTCATCAGTCGTAACTGGTGACTTGTTGCTCTCAGCTGTCTATTCCGAAATGTCTTCAGTGTGTGTAATAAATGGCATTTTCCTCTTAATTCAGAAACAATGTAAGTTAATAGGAATGAGTAGGAAAAAGCAGTCCTGTAATGTTCGAATACAGCATTAGTAGGGTGCTGCTTGAAAGAGTCACATCGATTAAATATCTAGGCTTAAAGTTGCAAAGCCAGATGAAATGGAACGAACACCTCAGGCTGCTAGCAGGGAAGGCGAACGCTCATTTCATTGAGAGAATTTTGGGACAGTACAGCTCATCTATAAAGGAGACACTAAATAGAACGCAAGTGCAACCCATTCTTAAATGCTGATCGGATGTTTGCAATCCCTGTCAGGTAGGATTAACGGAAGACATCGAAGCAGTTCAGAGACGTGCTGCTAGACTTAGTAGCGGTAGGTTCGATCAACACGCGAGTATTACGGAGGTGTTTCGTGAACTCTAATGCAAATCCCTGGGGTAACACGACGCTCTTTTCGCGAAGCATGTTGCAGAAATTTAGAGAACCGGCATTTGAGGTCGCATGCAGAACGATTCTACTGCTGTCAACGTACAGGGTGACCGGAGAGTCTGTTAACATTTGAAAATTTACTAATTCGCGGAACAACGTAAGTAGAGACACACAACCCTGAAACGGCACGGGCCTCAGTTGTAACGAAAAACGAGTGCAAGAACTGGCCAACAGACGATACTGAACCGATGAAACCAATTTCAGACTCCGAGAGTCTGTCAACAATCACAACTGCAAAATTTGAGCTATCGAAAATCCCAGAACTGTCGTGGAAATCCCACTGCACGACGAGAAGATCACGGCGTGGTGTGGATTTACTGCACCAGTCTTGCCGCTTTTCAGACTGTCAGCGTGACGGATGCGGGACACGCCGATATGTTACTGAACCGCATCATCGCTAACGTGGCTGGAAGGCACGACGTTTGTGCAGGTTGCCGCTCCACCCCATGCTGCTATAAGTGTGACAAATCTCTGGGACGCATCAGTTGGTGAGGATCGCGTGCTCAGTTATCACCTCTGTATGCCTAGCCACCCGGGTCCCCACACTTCAATCTGTATGATTATTGATTGTGATGTTACCTGAAGTCGCATGTCTACCGTGATCGTCCAACATCGTTAGGGATGCTAAAGGACGACATCCAACGGCAGTTTCTCGCCATACCCACTGATATGAGTGCGTTTCATAAGAGTGTCCCTCGACTACAGGTATTTGTGATGAATGACGGCCGACATGTTGAACACTTGATATAAAGAACATCTTCTTCGCTAAAAACCAATTCTTGTGATGATGATTGCTCTTGCACCATAAAAAGCGCTATCTGTCGGTCATTTTGTGCACTTTTTTGTTTTCAGTAAAACCACATGGCATTTCAAGCTTGTGTATCAATTTTTACCTCTCTTCCCGCATTATGCCGTGAGGTACTGAATTTTCAAATGTTAGGTCACCCTGTCCATTTCGCGCAAGGACTTCGCAGACGAGATTTGAGAAATTGTGGTTCGTACAGACAGTTTTAAACAGTCCTTCTTCGCTTGCTCTATTTACGAGTGGAACAGAAGGGAAATTACTGATAGTGGGACGTGGTACTCTCCGCAATGCATCTGTACGGTGACTTGGGAAGATGGTATGAGATGTAAATGTAGATCTCAGGCAAGTGCGGTAAAGGTAACGATCGAAATCCCTCTGTATCGAGTTACGTAAGGACAGCACGGGCGCATGCGGCATTGCATTACTTTGTCAGAAGGTAACGCCACAGGGACCTCAAAGATAGGATCCAACCTGCGACCTTAATACGTCATAATTGTAGCGGCTGCTGTTCGAATTACGGACTATACAAACCAGAGGGCATTGCATTGTGTATCAAATGCCGCACAATACCATCACACAAGGTGCTGGGCATCTGCTGTACCGTGATGATGAATACAGTTTGGTGACGCCCGTTCTCCTAGGAGTGTCCACGCAGGAAGACGTCCACTTTGATGTTCTACGAGGAGATAGGAGTCGTCTAAAACGGCGGCTTGCTGCCTCTCCTGTGTCCAGTGTAATCGACGGACGCATTACTGTCGGAACTTGTCTGTCTCCTGCCGTTTCAAGGAACGCCGCAACAATGGTCGCCGTGCTGGCAGTCCGTGATGCTTCAGACGACCTGGCTGCCCGCATGGGTGCTTCAAACAGGGTGTTCAAACAAGCTCACTGCAGACTCGAGATGTGTGGCGTGGCTATAAACATCTGTACAGTCAATCGCAAAAGAACTCTAAGAAAAAAAGGGAATGAATTATCCCACTAGCACGGAAATCGATATATCTGTTGTACATGTAAAAACAAAACAAAAAAATTGATTACAATTTCAGAAAAACTGGATAATTTATTCAAGAGAAACAGCTCCACAAATTGAGTAAGTCAACAAGCGTCCTTATACAAAGAGTTATTCTGCTTGGAACTGGTTGTCAGAGTTGTTAGACACCCCCATGACGGATATCGTGCCAAATTTTGTCCAATTGGTGTGGTAGATCGTCAAAACTCCGAGCTAGTTGAACAGCAGTACCCATAATGCTCCAAACGTTCTCAAATGGCAGGATATCCAGCGATCTTGATGTCCAAGGTACAGTCTGTCAAGCAGTAAGACATGCAGTGAAAACTCTCCTCGTGCGCGGGCGGGGAGAAATTTGCGCCCGGGATGATTTTTCATCAACGTTCCACTGTTCTACAAGGGTGCCGCTGATGACAAAGGCATCATGCTATAAAAGAAACAGCACCCCAGGCTGTCACTCCCTGTTATCAGGGGGTATAGCGGATGATTGTCAGTCTGATATTCCACCGCTGTCTGGGGCGTCTTCACACTCTCCTTCGCTGGTCATCAATTATCAGTTCGAAGCGGCACTCAAGACTGAAGACAATTCTACTTCAGTCCACGACATTCCAGGCTGAATACGTGTCTGGCGACGTCCCGGACTGTGGTAGAGTACCATCCTGACTCTCGCCACCATATAGACCGTCAACCGGGAGTGATGCTCCAGGGTCCCATTTATTTTCACGATAGAATCCATTTTGATGTTATCCGCAGCACCCTCACTCCACAGCGGTACGTCAACGATATTCTGCACCCCCTTTTGTTCCCCTTCGTGCCAAGCCATTCTCGGCTTACGTTTCAGCAAAATATTGCCCGCTCGCAGACGACGAGAGTTCCTACTGCTTGTCTTCGTGCTTGCGAAATCATACGAGATTGCAGAGTATCTCCCCAATTGGGAAGGTTTGGAGCGTTATAGCCAGGGCACTCCAACCTCGATCTAACGCTTGGCATGATATCTCTCGGAAGGACATCCAGCAATTCTGTCAACCAGTGCCAAGCCGAATAATAGTTTGTACAAGGGCCAGAGATGGACCAACACGTTATTGACTTGCTTAGCTTGTGAAGCTCTTTCTCTTGAATATATCATCCAGTTTTTCTGAAACTGTAATCATTTGCTTGTTCATTACACCTACCGATATCCGCCATGGTATGGTGTTGAGAATGGCCTTCATAACAACTCAACTCTGTCTCATTCTTATAAACTAAATTGTTCGATACAGGATTCTTAATAGACCAACCGTCCGATACCACGTTTGGTTGAATTCTCCTGGTCTTCCAATTTTCTTCAATACCTCAGTTTTTCAGTATTTTCGTCTTTGTTTGCAGTATCAGTTCTACACAGCATTTCAGTATGATTTAGTTAAAAAATAGCTTGATTCCAGAAAGGTAATCATCCTAATATTATCGAGGTCAAACAAAACAAAAATTAACAGAATGACACTACATAAAGTAAAAATGTTTTGATGGAACGAACTATTTCATTAAATCAGAATTTCATCTATGTTGTCAAAACACTGACAATATTTATTTTACTGAAAATACTCAGATACATATCTCTGGGTTATCTTATCTTTAGCATTCTTTTGTGGAACCACACTTGGAAAACTTCTATTCTCTTCCTGTCTAAACTGTTCATCGTCTGTGTTTCACTTCCACACATGGATAAACTCCGCACAGATACCTCCAGGGAAGGCTAACACGTACTTCTAAATTAACTGTTAGGAAACAACTCTTCTGTATAAACGCTTTTCTTTCCATTGCAAAACATGTCTACTACTTTTATTGTTTCCTAATCTAATTCCCTAAGAATTACCTTATTTAATTCGACTACATTCCATTATCCTTATTTTGGTTTTCTTGATCGTTATCTTACTTCCTTCAAATGGTTCAAATGGCTCTGAGCACTGTGGGACTCAACAGCTGAGGTCATCAGTCCCCTAGAACTTAGAACTACCCAAACCTAACTAACGTAAGGACATCACATACAGCCATGACCGAGGCAGGATTCTCACACACTGCTTCCCTTTCATGCCCCTTGGCTATTATATAACTGCCGTCTGGTTTCTGTACAACTGTGATGATACATTAAAATCCACTTTGTGATATTGTTTGACTAATGTATGGTCGTCTATTGTGTCAGCATGATATCTTCTCCCAGACCTATCGAGTGCATATTCGTCTAACAGTCAGCGAATTCCGATCAACGAGAGCGGCATCATTACAGGACGGTAAATCTCAGTCTCGATAGGTTAATACGACAACAGTGGTCATAGCGTTGGTCAAGGAAGAAAACCTGATTTGATATTCATCCACTGCAACTTTTTCATTCACTTACGAATCACCCTCTCAACAATGAGGCCTAATGTGAAAGTTACATATTTTTAAACTCGTGTCCATAAGTGTCAATTAGTTATCTGACAAATGTGTAAAACTTATTCTTATATCGAAATATGTGAATCTCAGTGCAGTGAAACAGAACTATGTAAAAATCTAGTTTTCAACGGAAATAAGTGGAGCTCGCATTACACGATGCGAAATCCAGACTACCCGCTACATCAAATTATTCGTCGGCGGGAAGGCAATGCCATATCAATGAAATTTACATATGCCATCTGACTACAAAACAAAATTATTCAGTTTAAAATGCTCGCCCTGCATATTGCTAATCTTTCTTTAGTGTTGCAAACAATCACTGTACCAGAGCTTTTATTATAATTACACAGCAAATGAACATAAAAATTGAAGAGATACATGATTTCACAAATACACTCATACAATCGATATGCCTTACAATAGACACGAACTTTGATGGTGATTAAATTTGTTAGCCTACCTGTGCGCACGAAACGCTCGACTGCTCTGCAAGTTGTTCCTATTAGGAATAATTATGTCGCTGTCAAAAAATCAAGTTTCATTCGCCATACTTGCGATGTGAAATGCAAGACGGTATCTTACCAATTTTCATAAAATGCAATGAGTCATGAAAATAAAATTAAAATCGGAAACTAATCTTAACGCCTAATAAAAGAGAAAAGAGACTACAGGTTTAGCTATGAAGCCATTACAACAATTCATCTTTTCAGAAGGTTCTCACACATAAGCAAGTAAGCAAATCTTTCTTAATAACTCTGCTGTGCACAGTTGCCTTCCTTCACATTCCTTTAAGCTATAAGACAAGGCCATGTGCTTAATTACAAAATTTCTGTAGCTAACTTCAACCAAACGCAATGTTCCAACAATAATAAACTATGCAGTTACAGATGCAATAAAAAGAATGGACTACATTAAAAGTTGGCTTTTATCGCTCTTCCATTAATATAATAGCATTTGCTCGATATATTTCCTCAATAACTATTATTACAAAAACCTTTTTAAATAATGCTGACTCCACTACGCGGCAGGCCAGCTTCCATCCTTTTCAAACCAAGTGCTTTAGCAGACTGTGCAACACACACTGCTACAATACACTCTCTGACTCACTCTGCCTAACATCTCTGGTCTCAAATACAGTCTTACAAAGAATATGGTTATATTGACACTACAGATGTTGGGCAGATTTATCAAATTGGCAACTTTATTCACACCTGTAGTCAAAACTTCCCGAAAATCGTCATGGCAAATAGGACAGCCTTCATTCAAATGGCCCTTCATTACAAGTATACGTAGGCTTGACATTCACATCGTTCAGCACTAGCTTACAGAGTTTGGCATGTATCCCCGACATCGACAGCTACATCTACAGCTACATGATCACTCTGCAGTTCACAATGAAGTCCCTGACGGAAGTTTAAGAAATCATCTTCAAGCTGTTTCCTTACTCTTCCACTCTCGAACAGCGCGCGGGAAAAACGAACACTTAAATATTTCGCGTAAGCTCTGACTCCTCTTATTTTATTATGATGGTCACTTTTTCCTGTGAAGGTGGGCGCCAACAAAATACGTTGACAGAAAAGAAACGCACCACAAGAATATAATTAACGAAGAATAATGAAATATTGGGGATATATTAGTCTGGGTCACAAATGTAAGTGATCAACATTGCAAGATCACATTTTCATGTAACCTCGAGATAAGCCACTGCAAACGTGAAATGCTGGTACATTAATAACCGGAGTAACCGCCACGCTGTTGAATACAAGTGCGCAGAAGTGCATGGATTGTGCTGAAAGAATGTCAGTTTGTGGGATGGAGTTCCATGTCAGTTGCATTTGGCAGGTCAATAAAGACCCGGTTAAAGCTGGTTGTGGATGACGCTGAAGTTGTCTTCAGATAATGTCCCATATTTCCTTGACTGGAGACAGATCTTGAGATCGAGTAGGACAAAGCAACATGGTTCAAATGGCTCTGAGCACTATGGGACTCAACATCTAAAGTCATCAGTCCCCTAGACTTAGAACTACTTAATCCTGACTAACCTAAGGACATCACACAATCCAAGCCCGAGGCAGGATTCGAACCTGCGACCGTAGCAGCAGCGCGGTTCCGGACTTAAGTGCCTAGAACCTCTCGGTCACATCGGCCGGTGGTTTGCTTCCCTCATAACATTATCTGCATGACCTTTCCAATTTAATTTATCTGAAATTGTATTCCGTAAGTATGTAATTGAATTTAAAGCCTCTAGATTTGTGTTATTTTTCGTGTAACCTAAATTTTGCTGATTTATGTTAGTACTCGTTCGGATGACTTCACACTTCGCATTAAATGGTGCCGCTCAAACTGTGCAGATTCATTCTCTCTGGATTTCTGATAATTTACGACTGATGGCCTGCTCCAAATGGTCTCTAACCAACAATTAATGACCTACTCCGAATGGTCTCTAACTGACGGAACATGTGCACGCTTCTTGCGTGGTACTGCACAGTTTTCGCAATAACTAGTCGGTAAATCAGCTTACACCTATCGTATTCGAAGCCCTAAGGTCAGCGCTGTTGGCAAGGTCTGAGGCAGAGATCTCCCCTCGGCGCTGATGTATACCAGTGTCGGACTGATACAGCAAACCACTGTGCAGGATGAAAAAACTGGCTTCCACAACACCAATTAACATCGATTGCAGGGTCACCAGTTCTTTTACGAAATTAACTGCGCCTCGTTGATGCGTTCCTGTCGGTAAGTGCTTGGCTGGCAGCGAAAGTGTTTTGTGGTCGTGCAATGAAGCGCGCCTTCGCTTGGCGAGCTGCAGCCGTCGCCAGAGAGCGGATGAGGAGGCGGACAGTTTCCCACCAGAGGACGTCCCAGTGCAGTTCGTTAACTGCCGGCTAATGGCCGCCATAAATGGCCAGCCGCCAGGACGCACAGAGGACGTTTTACGCGAAAACCTTCATCTTCGCCTTCTTTTGCGAAAGATGGCTGTTTAGGAATTTAACGACTCGTCGAAGTGGAGGTCGCTAGACAAAGAGTGCTAGGTCAAGACTCGATAATGAGCGAAGAAAATCTCGTGACCTTGTTTGAGGAACCACACGAACAGCAAAGCAACTAATGTACGAGGTGACAGACGTCATGGGATACCTCCTGCCATCGTGTCGGACCTGATTTTGCATGGCGCATTGCAAAAATTCGACGTGGCGTGGACTCAACAAGACGTCGGAACCTCCCTGCAGAAATTCTGCCGATACAGCCGTCTACATCTGCGTCTACATCTACATCTACATGGTTACTCTGCAATTCACACTTCAGTGCCTGGGAGAGGGTTCACCGAACCATTTTCATAATGCTTCTGTACCATTCCACTCTCGAATGGCGCGTGGGAAAAAGGAACACCTAAATCTTTCCGTTCGAGCTCTGATTTCTCTTATTTTATTACGATGACCATTTCTCCCTATGTATGTGGGTGTCAACAAAATATTTTCGCGTTCTGAACAGAAAGTCGGTGATTGAAATTTCGTAAACAGATCTCGCCGCAAAGAAAACCGCCTTTATTTAAGTGACTGCCACTCCAACTCGCGTACCATATCAGTGACACTCTCAACCCTACTGCGTAATAACACGAAACGAGCTGCCCTTCTTTGCACTTTTTCGATGTCCTCCGTCAATCCTGCCTGGTAAGGATCCCACACCGCGCAGCAATATTCCAGCAGACGACAGACAAGTTAATGTAGGCTGTCTCTGTAGTGTTAACAAAGCTCAGTCTTTGTTCACCTTCCCCACAATATTATCTATATGGTGTTTCCAATTTAAGTTGCTCGTAATTGTAATTCTTGGGTATTTAGTCGAATTGACAGCCCTTAGATTTGTGCGATTTATCGTATACCCAAAACTTAACGGATTTCTTTTAGTACCCATGTGGATGACCTCACACTTTTTTTTTGTTAAGTGCCAACTGCCACTTTTCGCACCATACAGAAATTCTCTATAGATCATTTTGTAACTGGAATTGATCGTCTGATGATTTTAGTAGACGGTAAATTACAGGGTCATATGCAAACAATGTAAGGGGGCTGCTCAGATTATCACCCAGATCATTTATGTAAATCACGAACAGCAGAGGGCCTATGACACTACCTTGCGGAACGCCAGATATCACTTCTGTTCTACTCGATGATTCACCGTCCATCACTACGACTATGACCTCTCTGAGAGGAAGTCACGAATCTAGTCACACAACTAAGACGATACTCCATATGCACGCAATTTGATTAATAGTCGCTTGTGAGGAACGGTATCAAAAGCCTTCTGGAAATCTAGAAATGTGGAATCGATCTGAGATCCCTTGTCGACAGCACTCATTATTTCATGCGAATAAAGAGCTAGCTGTGTTGCACAATAACGATATTTTCTGAATCCGTGTTGGTTATGTATCAATAAGTCATTTTCTTCAAGATGATTCATAATGTTCGGGCACAGTATATGCTCCAAAATCCTATTGCAAATTGAGGTATGTGATATGCGTCTGAAATTCAATGGGCTACTCCTATTTCCTTTCTTGAATATTGGTGTGACCTGTGCTACTTTCCAGTCTCTAGGAACAGACCTTTCGTCAAGTGAGCGGTTGTACATGATTGCTAGGAAAGGCCCTATTGTGTCCGAATACTCTGGAAGGAACCTGATTGGTGTACCATCTGGACCGGAAGACTTTCCTTTCTTAAGTGATTTGAGTTGTTTCGCAACACCTAAGATATCTACTTTTATGTCACTCATGCTAACAGCTGTTCTGGTTTCTCTATTAGATAATTGCGGAAGTGTTGCAGGTGCAAGAACTGACCTCTCGATGTCCCATAAATGTTCGATGGGAATCATGTCGGGCGAACCATTCGCTCGAGTTGTCCAGAATGTTCTTCAAAGCAATGGCGAACAAATGTGGGTCAGTGACATGGCGCAGAGGACCCAGTCCATTCCAGGTAAACACAGCCCACACCATTACGGAGCAACCATCAGCTTGCACAGTGTCTTGTTTCCAACTTCGGTCCATGACTGAGTCACACACGAATCCTACCATCAGCTCTTACCAAATGAAATAGCGACTCACCTGACCAAGCCACGGTTTTCCAGATTTCCAGTATCCACCCGATACGGTCACGAGCCCAGGACAAGCGCTGCAGGCGATGACGTGCTATTCGCAACGGCACTCGCATCGGTCGTCTGCTGCCATAGCCCATTAACAACGCACTTCACCGCACTGGCCTCACGGATACGTTCGTCGTACGTCCTGGGCTGATTTCTGCGGTTATTTCACACATTGTTGCTTGTCTCTTAGTACTGACAACTCTACGGAAACGCAGATGTTCTCAGTCGTTAAGTGAAGGCCGTCGGTCACTGCGTTCTCCGTGGTGAGAGGTAATGCCTGAATATTTGCTATTCTCGGAACACTCTTGACACTGTGGATCACGGAATACTAAATTCCCTAACGATTTCTGAAGTGGAATGGTAACTCCAGCTACCATTTCGTGTTAAAAGCCTTTTAATCCCCGTCGTGCGGTCGTAATCACGCCGAAAACATTTTTACATGAATTGCCATGAGTGCAAATGACAGCTAGGACAAAGCACTGCCCTTTTGTCACCTCAGTGTAATGCCTTCGGATTTTTTATGTAAAAACTCTCTAAGATTTTAAAATACAATATACTTTATTAATATTTTAGATCTTTATTGTTCATGTCTGCATATTGGCAGTCCTCTGCCGATAGAGGGCTCCGAAGCGTAGCGTGCAACATGCAGGGTGTAACGTAACTGTGATAATACACTATTGGCCATTAAAATTACTACACCACGAAGATGACGTGCTACAGACGCGAAATTTAGCTGACGGGAAGAAGATGCTGTGATAAGCAAACAAATAGCTTTTCAGAGCATTCACACAAGGTTGGCGCCGGTGGCGACACCTACAACGTGCTGACATGAGGAAGGTTTCCAACCGATTTCTCATGCACAAACAGCAGTTGAGGAGGAGAAATGCGTACCATCACGTTTCCGACTTTGATAAAGGTCGGATTGTAGCCTATCACTGATGACCACAGATGTTAAGTCCTATAGTGCTCAGAGCCATTTGAACCATTGCTGTTTATCGTATCGCGACATTGCTGCTCGCGTTGGTTGAGATCCAATAACTGTTAACAGAATATGGAATCGGTGGGTTCAGGAGAGCAATACGGAACGCCGTGCTGGATCCCAACGGCCTCGTATCACTAGCAGTCGAGATGACAGGCATCTTATCCGCATGGCTGTAACGGATCGTGCAGCCACGTCTCCATCCCTGAGTCAACAGATGGGGACGTTTGCAAGACAATAACCTTCTGCACGAACAGTTCGGCGACGTTTGCAGCAGCATGGACTATCAGCTCGGAGACCATAGCTGCGGTTACCCTTGACGCTGCATCACAGACAGAAGCACCTGCGATGGTGTACTCAACGACGAACCTGGGTGCACGAATGGCAAAACGTCATTTTTTCGGATGAATCCAGGTTCTATTTACAACATCATGATGGTCGCATCCGTGTTTGCTGACATCGCGGTGAATGCACATTGGAAGCGTGTATTCGTCATCGCCATACTGGTGTATCACCCGGCGTGATGGTATAGCGTGCCATTGGTTACACGTCTCGGTCACCTCTTGTTCACATTAACGGCACTTTGAACAGTGGACGTTACATTTCAGATGTGTTACGACCCGTGGCTCTACCCTTCATTCGATCCCTGCGAAACCAAACATTTCAGCAGGATAATGCACGACCGCATGTTGCAGGTTCTGTACGGGCCTTTCTGGATACAGAAAATGTTGGACTGCTGCCCTGACCAGCACATTCTCCAGATCTCTCACCAGTTGAAAACTTCTCGTCAATGGTGACCGAGCAACTGGCTCGTCACAATACGCCAGTCAATACTCTTGATATCTGTGGTATCGTGTTGAAGCTGCATGGGCAGCTGTACCTGTACGCACCGTCGAAGCTCTGTTTGACTCAATGCCCAGGAGTATCAAGGCCGTTATTATGGCCAGAGGTGGTTGTTCTGGGTACTGATTTCTCAGGATCTATGCACCCAAATTGCGTGAAAATGTATTCACATGTCAGTTCTAGTACAATATATTTGTCCAATGAATACCCGTATATCACCTGCATTTCTTCTTGGTGTAGCAATTTTAATGGCTGGTAGTGTACGTAATAAACAGTTTAGTGTAATCGAGTTTCGAATTCGAAGAATTAGTCCGCACATGACAATGCCAGACCACACATGAACGCTGCGACACGTACAACAATATAACTCATTGGGGTCATTGTCATCGGTCATCTTCCGTACAGGCCCGACTTAGCCCCATCCGATTTTCATCTACATCAAAAAAAAGAAAAGAAAACCCTTTTAGAACTTCACTTTAATAGTGATGAAGCGGTGCACGCAACGGTAAGGTGTTGCTCCGTCGGTCAGCAAACTTACGTTCTGCAGTGTCGACATCAATAAACTGGTCTCTCTTTGGGAGAAATGCGTTCTTCGCCAAGGCGAGTATGTACAGGAATAAATGCGTAGACATGAAGAATGAAGATGTGACTGTTAATAGCGTTTATCTTATTTAAAACAACTAAAAGAATTTTCATATAGAAAATTCTAAGGCATTACACTCAGCACCTCGTAACTGGCGTCCAAGACAAACTTTGACTTAGCGTTACGGTTAACTAATTTTTAGGGGCGTGTTTCTGGCCACAACAGAATGGTAAAGCGAGCAACACTCTTTGTCCTGGATCGTCAGAACCGGTTGGTTGTGCATCACACTTAATGCCCAACCTTACTGTACGAAGATGCATCGTCCGCAAAACCGCTTTAGTTTATTCGTTTTGCCGCTTTCCTGCAATCATGTGGCAATTTAATCTTCGTTCCGTCATGTGTTTGCTGAAACTTGTCCAAACGAAAACAAAGCTTGACTGAGCAACCAGCTGGGAAATAATCAGAGGTAGAGAATGTGAAGGATAAATTCAGGCAGTGTTGTACCGTTGCTACAGAAAGATAACACAGAATAAACAGGTGACAGCAGATCTAATAAAAGACGTGGAAAGCCAAGAGTTCAGTAACGCACTGACACATGTGAAAGATGGAAAAGCAGTCGGAATAGATGGAATTCTACCCGGGTTCCTGAGAAATCTAGGTTCAATAGGAAGGGACTGGCTAGCAAAACTCTTCCCTGGGTGTATCAAGCGGAACAGAATACTTATTATGTGGAAAGAAGCTAAGGTAGTGACTGTCCCGAACCATGGAAAACTGAACACAAGGCTTTCCTTCTATGCACTGTTTATAAACTATTTGAGAAAATTTCGATGATCACACTCTCTCCATATTCAGAACCTTCCCTACCGATGGAGCAAGTGGGTTTTGTGCCTAAAATAAATTTCTGTGATCAATTCCTTGCCGTCACAACTTTTATCGAGAAGGGCTACTAGGATAAGAAGAAAACGACCGTTATCCTGATGGATCTAACATCAGCGTATGAATCATTGTGGAGGGATGACCTACGATACAATGTGGAGGGATGGGCTGCCTTATAAACTGCCAGAAAAAAGTAAACTCAACTAGATTTGTAAACTGATGAAGAACATTTTAACTGGTAGAAAAATTAGTGTAACGCTTAGTGGCAAGACCAACAGTAGCAGAAGGCTCAACAGTGGTCTCCTACAGGGCTCGATTCTGGTTCGCTGATTATCTATAGACTGCGGATGTTTCAGACACGACGTCCCGTAAGTTTACAAAAAAATATGTGTGATATCTTATGGGACTTAACTGCTAAGGTCATCAGTACCTAAGCTTACACACTACTTAACCTAAATTAGCCTTAGGACAAATACACACATCCATGCCCGAGGGAGGACTCGAACCTCCGCCAGGACGAGCCACACAGTCCATGACCGTAAGTTTACGCACGCGAACGGTATGGCACTATGTTATCAAGGTAAATCTTTTAAAAAATAGAGCAGAAACTTGACGAAGATCTAAACTTGCTGCACTTGTATTACATTAAATGACATCTACAACCCAACTCAGTCAAGACAGACAGTGTAATCACGCATCGTAACAAAAGAGAAACAAAAGGAAGTTTGAACATCTGCACGAATAACCATATGATAAACATGAATACTACCTTAGGTATCTTGGAAGAAAGCTTGATCGGACTATAGCAAAGAGAACCCATATAGAGGATACAAAACAAATTCTACAAACACTATCCTTTCCAAACTCCCTGGAACATCTTGGGGGTGTGATGCAAATACTTTGCGAACTTCAGTCTTGGAATTGGTATATTGCTTGGCCAAGTATTGTGCGTATGTATGGGCCAGAAGTGTACACGTATCAAAAATCTATTCTCAACTAAGGGAAGCAAGGAGAATTGTATTTGGAGCGTGTGAACTTACACCTATGGATTGGCTGCCCGTACATCACCGCCAAAAATCAGAAGAAACAACACAAAAGAACCTGACACCAAAAAACCCCAATAAATCATCGACAACCCTATGCGAAACAAGTTGATTGGTGTTTCCCTACGATCTAGCGACGGAACGGAAAATATTGTGGAGTAGAAGCAAAGCCTAGAACAAAGCCTGGTCGATGATCCAAACATACCAATAGAGAGCTTTAATATTTCGATAATAGTGTGGAGTATCATAAACCGTTTGAGGACAGCCGTATAGAGAGATGACAACATGGGGCTTCTCGAACGACCCTCAGTGCGACTCAATCAATCTATGGACATCTGATCCAGTGCATGGTGCATGGCTTTGGTGCTGGCTTACAATAATAAGTCTTATTCTGTAAAAGTTTGTATTATGTAAAGTTGAATGTATGCCATTTTATGCTGTAATCACTTGTTTTAATACTTTCTCGTAAACTCCGAGGCGGCCGGTGTGGCTGAGCGGTTCTAGGCGCTTCAGTCTGGAACCGCGCGACCGCTACGGTCGCAAGTTCGAATCCTGCCTCGGGCATGGATGTGTGTGATGTCCTTAGGTTGGTTCTAGGGGACTGATGACCTCAGATGTTAAGTCCTATAGTGCTCAGAGCCATTTGAACCATTTTTTCGTAAATTCCGAACGAATAAATAAAGCGAGAAAGGTAACGCAGAATAGGTGGTTGGTTGGTTTGTGGGATTGAAGGGACCAGACTGCTACGGTCATCGGTCCCAGCATAGGTGACTAGAAGACTACTGACATTATTAGGTGTTTCATCTGCTGAAACGTATACTCAGCAACAACTCGGTGAGTGAGACCCCTATTCTGAATTATTTTGCATTCATCACACTGCCATAAATCAAAACCGGAAATACACATTGATAGGAGTCTTTCCTTTGCAGACACATCGAGAGCTTATGGTTCGAGAACGACATTCAGTTTTCCAAAAGCATTCCAGTTTTCCTCGTCTGTACACGTCTTTTCCTATCCGTGAAGTGGTTGACTTCAGTTACCCTACATACAAAAGCTCCTCATCTGTTTCCTTGACATAGCGAATTTGCACGCTTTTCTTTTCGATATGTTGATTATACATTATTCTAGTGTTATAGCAACTAATTTTCAGGTCCAGCTTCAGCCTTACTTTACTAAGTTCTGCTGTTCGATTTAGAAGTTTTTCTGCATTATACATTATTCTAGTGTTATAGCAACTAATTTTCAGGTCCAGCTTCAGCCTTACTTTACTAAGTTCTGCTGTTCGATTTAGAAGTTTTTCTGCATTATAGACGAAACAGTACACTATAATCAGTGAAACGGAGATACCTGTCTACGTTTTCCGGTCTCCTATTTCTAGTGTCCGAAAACTTTCTGTAGTACTGCTGATAATTGTTTTTGTGACATCGACTTCCCTTTTCTGCCACTTATTTCTGTTCTGAGTTTATCGCTACCCTGATTGAGTCTAGTGGGGGCTGCAGGATTGACGCCTACAGTGCTACGATGTCTTTCGTGACGCAGTCCTTGCATAAAACTGTCCCCGGTTAAGTTACCACGTCAAGTTCGCGTAAACTCTCAAGGCTTCTGGGACTGCTTCCCTCATCGTCGCCAGGGAGTCAATCTGACTGATTTAGCCCCTGATGACAGTGATGGAGGCAGTCATCGAAACCTTAAGATATATGCGGCAAGTTCAACAAAAACTTTTTATCCACGAATGAATATAGTCTTTAGAGAATTTTGTGCAGGGACGTATATTTAAAATATTTTAATAAAAAAATTCTATCCTGCAACTGTTTTTGGCTGCCATCCTTTATTGTGAAAAATATTTAAAAGCTTTATAAGGTATACTTTTACACGCTTTGGAAGTGGATTCATCAGACCAAAACAAGACGAGAGGCAATGCGTACATACGACTGAAAAAGTAAAAAAAAAAGTAGGTTTTTGTCTATCAGATGAGACAAAACAGAAGCGTGGGATATATCAGTCGACCAACATTTGGTCGTAGGAAAGCATGTGGCAACACATACAAAACATTTGGAATTTGCGAAGCACACGTGACGGGCTGCTGCAGTACTGCTGTTACAATAGCAAACCAAACTTTTGTGTCGCTGGCTTTATTTGTTTCCCTAGTTGTTAGTGCTTTTGTAATTTTCCTCCAGTTTTTGGGAAAACTGTACACAGCAAATGATTCCTGATTTCGCGTTGCGATACTCACAGAAAACCCTTGAATGAAAGTTTCCTAAGACTCTAAATGTCGAAGACTACGGTCGAAGTTTGCGGTGTGAAATTAGGCATTGCAAAACGCCGTGCCAAGCATTTGCTTCCTGCTGCGTTAATGTTGCATCGTTACAGTCAGAAAAAAATTCTTCCCGTTCCACTTATACGCAACCCCAATGCCTCTCTCTCTCTCTCTCTCTCTCTCTCTCGTGTGTGTGTGTTTGTGTGTGAGTGTGAGTGTGTTGGCGCGTGCTCCCCCTCGAGCGACTACTGCGTGGCGGCAAGAGCGGATCGGATTGGCGGTATCACGACAGCGCAATTTACTTTCCCACGAATGCGACTTTCTCTGAAGCGAATCCGAATAGGCTGCGTTCCTCTTGGTTACAGGCAGGCATTTGCACCGCAGCCTGGGATTACACGGCCCTCATTCCAGAAGTTGCCACGGCTAACACACTGATATTACCTTCACCGTTTTTCGTTCAACATTGTAGTCTACATGAGACGTTTTATCTCAGTACGGAGCAACATATTCACTACACAAGCCGCAATGATTAAAATGGCAATTCAAACAATTTTCAGTTGTCCATCTAAATGAAAGCTTTCAATTTTCGCCAGCTGCAATCAACTTCAAGAAGATTGTAATGAGTCAAGTGGTAGAAAATATTAAAATCACAGAATCATCATCTTAATAAATCAAGATTGCATTTTTTTTAAAATATAGTGTCATACAATTCATAAGAAATTGAAAACCTTAGTATTTCAGCCACCATGAGCTGGCTTCTCTATTCACAACCAGTTTCAATCTTCAAATGATCATCGGGTATGTTAGTCATTAATAGTGATTTACGTGAAATACTGAATCTGTGGCTTCACGTATTATAAAACCATCCTTTCGTCCCTTCCTTCAACGTTATAATATAAAGTGAGTGAAAAAAGTAATGAGACTAAATTTTTTATCTATCAAACATTCTATTTTTTTAATAACTTTTACGCCGGCGGAGTCGCTCTTCCCAGTCTCGGTAGCAGTGGTGAAAAGCTTCAACTGATAGGACCTTTAATACGTCGTCATATTCTTCTGAAAGTTCTACAGAGTCACAAATGACGTCCGTTTAAGACATTTCTCAATTTTGGGAATAAAAAGTGACAAGGACTCAGATTCCAGTGGAACAGATTTCTGTGGAACAACAGGAATGCCTTTTGAGGTCAAAACTTCCATGATGGAAGTGGCCGTGTGACATGGGGCGTTGTCATGATACAGCACTCACTTGTCTGCACTGTTTGATCTCACTCGATTCACCCTTTTCTTGAGCCTTTCAGGGACTTCCCTGTAAAACACTTGGTTAACAGTTTGTCCTGAAGGAACAAATTCTTTAGGCACGATGCTCCTAATTCAAAAAAGCAAATCAACATTGTTTCAATCTTTGAGTTGTTCATTCGGGCTTTCTTCTGTCTCAGTGTGCTATTCCTCACTTTCACACATTGTCTCAACTTCTGTGACCACAAGATGGAATCATTCGTGGTCATTGGCAGTTCTCTCAAGAAGATCAACGTATACATTTCTTCCACTCTCCTCCTTACTTGTGAGCTTCTTCTGCACCATTTTGACAAAGACCTTTCTCATGCGCAAAACTTCGAACAAAATTTGATGTATGGTGAAAGTGTTCAACAGGTCACTTATCATCCTTATGATTAAATGTCGGCCTGATCCCTCAAGAGCACGCACACCTTCGACGGTTTCGACGGTTTTTGAAGCTGAAGGTCTCCCTGAGCGAAGTTCATCCTCATCGTGTTCTTGCCTTCCAAAAATGGCTTTCGGCAGCGAAAAACTGATGACCTTGTTAAGGAATATTCCCCTAGACCTGTTTCAACTTTTCAAAGGTCACACATCGCTAATGGTGGTCTGAAAAACCATGTGATTGCTGTACGAGCTGAAACACGGACTGAGCATTTGGAAGGGATGGACACACCGGTCTACACAAGTAGAACAGCACAGTGTTTCCAAACCGCTCGCAGTGTTGTCAGGGTCATTACTTTACTAACACACCTCGTACATTTCATAGTCACAAACATGGTATGTGCGGTAGGCTATGACGTCACGGTCGACAAAGCTTTCCAGTCCAGATACATTGGGTACACCTGTACCACCTCGTACAATTGCCACAGTTAGCCAGCCATTACCATGCGAAAATGTATCATTCAGGTCAATACTGAAGTTCAGTCTACATCCACAGAATACAGCAGGTCCATCTAGTAATGAATGTGCAGCGACAGATTTTATAGTATTCTTCTTCTTGTCAGCAGCAGATGTTGTCATTTCGACGTCTTCAATTGTTTTATATATTGTCTATCTTGCACGGCGACGATATCTTCTGTAGGGCATCTTGGGTACAGGTGTACCCAATGTATCCGGACTGGAAAGCTTTGTCGACCGTGACGTCATAGCCTACCGCACATACCATGTTTGTGAAAATGCAAATAAAGACATACCGACGAATGGCAAAAAATGGAAAAAGTCGACTTCGGGGAAGATCAGTTTGGATTCCGGAGAAATGTAGGAAGACGCGATGCAGTGCTGACCCTACGACTTCTCTCAGGAAAGAGAATCTGGAAAGCGCAGAGAGCTTTTGGAAATATTGACTAGATATACGCTTTGAAATTCTAAAAGTAGCAGGGACAAAACATAGGGTATGAAAAGTTATTTACAACTTGCACAGAAATCTGACGGCAGTTATGGTGAAGGACATGAAACAGAAGCAATAGTTGAGAATGGTGTAAACGAGCTGGTAGCCTATCCCCGATGATATTCAATTTGTACATAAGGCAAGCAATACCGGAAGCAAAGGAGAGGTTTGAAAAGGGAATTAAAGTTCAGGGAGAAAAACAGGAACTACGAAATTCGCAGATGACATGATACTGTCTTGAAAACAGGTTATGAGAAAAATATCAAGTGAGAGAAAGGTAATGGAATGTAGTTGAATGAAATCAGGCGATGCTGATGCAGTTAGATGTGGTGGACATGATACACTACCAGTAGTAGAAGAGGTTTGCCGTTTGAATCGGAAACAGATGATACAATATTCTGTCTGCTGACAGTAGGAAAAGACAGAAATTTGTTAACACCGAATATCAGTTTAAACGTTAAGTCATTTCTGAGTGTGAACTGTTTAGACAAAGCGAAAAATGAAGCTTCAGAAAAGTGATTTTGCAGAAGAATCATGAAGATTAGGTTGATAGAGCCGAAAGTTAAAGAGGAGATACTGAATAAAACTGTAGAGAAAGGAAATTTATAGTATAACTTGACGAAACGAAAAGTTCAGTTGACAGGACCCATCCTGTGGCATCGAAGAATCGTCAGTATGTTAATGGAAGGAAGCGTGAAAGGAGGGGCTGGGGGCAACAATTCTGGAGGGACTGCTGTAAGCAGGGACAAATGAGTATTCACTCACTGTCATAAAAAGAGATGCACCCAGAAGGACAAGGCGGATTGCCATCATTGTTGACGAGCAAGTAGATGGTACCACAAAATGGAATGAACACTTTCAACTTTTACGGACCGGCATTTGTTGTGCTACATGTTCACAAAACGTAAGTGTTGGTTGTGAATACAAGGTCCAAACGTCGGGTATGCAGTTGAACAGGTCGTGGATGTAGTGCTGTGATACTCCGTCCCATGACGCTTGCAACGGAGAGAGCAGTTCCCGCAGGTTGGTGGCTGGAGATGGAGTCCTGATAGCACGCTCCATGGCACTCTCGATCGGGGATAGATTGAACCAAGGCAGAGTATCATTAGCGGCGAGGTAAGCTCGGGAGGTGGCAGTGGTATGAGGAAGACCGTTGTCCGACACAGGCGTGAGCGTTCACTGACAGCAGAGCCACAGGCTGCAGGACCTCCTCCACGTACTATACGGCTGTCTCGGAGCCTTGAGGAACGCAAATGGTGAACAGGCACATTAGGACATCACTCGCCACACAATCACACCAGGTTGGTGGGAGGTGTGATGGGAGACCACAAACAACTCTTCGTGGCGCTGTCCACTTAGTCTCCAGACACGCACTCCGCTGGTCGTCTGCTCCAAGGCTGAAGCGGGACCCCTCATACAGATGTCTTGCTGCTAGTCTGCAGCGCACTATGTCCATCGTTGCCGAACCCAGGCGAATCGGGTGCGACATTACGTAGGTGTGAGTGGCAGGCGTCATAACGGCCGGCGTGCGCCGAGCCCTGCATCGTGTAAACGCTTGCCAATGATATTAGAACTTAAGGGATGTTATATAGAAGACAGGACATCCCGCTAACGGCCCTATCGCTACTGTTGCACCTGTCCATGCGTGACGGACAGTCCGTTAGTTCAAATGGCTCTGAGCACTATGGGACTTAACATCTGAGATCATCAGTCCCCTAGAACTTAGAACTACTTATACCTAACTAACCTAAGGACGTCACGCACATCCATTCCCGAGGCAGGATTCGAACCTGCGACCGTAGCGGTCGCGCGGTTCCAGACTGAAGCGCCTAGAACCGCTCGGCCACATAGGCCGGCAGGCCGTTGGTCCTGCCTCCTTCAAGTGTGTACTGGACGTCCACATACGTGAGCATGCATGCCTTCCTGTAACTATTCCTGCAAACAAATGGCAGTAGTGGTGTCCCTACAACCGATTGGCGCGCAATATGACGATAGATCCACCTGGCCTGCTGCAGCCCCATGATGCGTCCCCTTTCAAACTCCTCTACCTGAGCAACCCGTTGTCGAACGTGTCGCCTGAGCATAGTGCGGTCACGCACGGCCCCTACGCGCCTTGCCCACCGTGGAAAAAGCTTCACTGGCATAGCTGATTGTGTGCAAAACACCCACGCAGTTTGCAGTGGTTCAGTCAGGCCCTCATGAGTGTAGCTCTTATTATGGAGATCAGTGCAGGTTGCAGTAGTTACGAAGAGACTTCCACAAGATGGACCAGCTTTTTCGAACGGGAAACTGCAATAACAACACTGCACTGCATATATACCGTTAATCGAGCAGTATGCCGATATACCCTGAAGAGCCAAATATCGTATAGGGCCTCCGAAGCACGCCAATGTGCGGCAACACAACATGGCATGGACTCGACTAATGTCTGAAGTAGTGCTGGAGGGAACTGACACCATGACTCCTGCAGCGCTGTTCATAAGTCTGTATGAATACGAGGAGCTGGAGATCTCTTCTGAACATCACGTTGCAAGGCATCCCAGATATGCTCAACACTGTTCATGTCTGGGAAGTCTGGTGGCCGGCGGAAGTATTCAAACTCAGAAGAGTCTTCTTGGAACCACTCTGTAGCAATTCTGGACATGTGGGGTGTCGCATTGTCCTGTTGGAATGCACAATGGACACGAATGGACGCAGGTGATCAGACAGGATGCCTACGTACGTGTCACCTGTCGGGGTCGTATCTAGACGTATCAGGCATCTCATATCACTCCAACTGCACATGCCCCACACCTTTACAGAGCCTCCACCGGCTTGAACAGTTTCCTGTTGACATGCAGGGTCCATGGATTCATGAGGTTGTCTCCATCCGTACACGTCCATCCGCTCAATACAATTTGAAACGAGACTCGTCCTACCAGGCTACATGTTTCCAGTCATCAACAATCCAATGTCGGTGTTGACGGGCTCAGGCGAGATGTAAAGTTTTCTGGCGTGCAATCATCCAGGGTACACGAGTTGACCTTCGTCTCCGAAATCCCATTTCGACGATCTTTCGTTGAGTGGTTCACACGCTGAAACTTGTTGATGGCCCAGCCTTGAAATCTGAATCAGTTTACAGAATGGTTGCACTTCTGTCACGTTGAGCGGTTCTCTGCAGTTGTCGTTAGTCCCGTTCTTGCAGGATTTTTCTCCGGCAGGAGATTTGACGTTTTACCGGATTCCTCATATTCACGGTACACTCGAGAAATGGTTGAACGGGCCGGCCGAAGTGGCCGTGCGGTTAAAGGCGCTGCAGTCTGGAACCGCAAGACCGCTACGGTCGCAGGTTCGAATCCTGCCTCGGGCATGGATGTTTGTGACGTCCTTAGGTTAGTTAGGTTTAACTAGTTCTAAGTTCTAGGGGACTAATGACCTCAGCAGTTGAGTCCCATAGTGCTCAGAGCCATTTGAACCATTTTTTTGGTTGAACGGGAAAATCCCACTTCATCGCTGAAACTGAGATGCTGTGTCCATCGCTCGTGCGTCGATTATAACACCAAGTTCAAACTCACTTCAGTCTTAATAACTTGCCATTGAAGTAGCATTAACGGATCTAACAACTGTGGCAGACACTTGTTGTCTTACATAGGCGTTGCCGACCGCAGTGCCGTATTCTGCCTGTTTAGATATCTCTGCGTTTGAATACGCATGCCTACACCAATTTCTTTGGTGCTTCAATGTACATCAAGACATCGTTCTGTAATCACGCTGTTCCTTCGATAAACTGTAGTTTCCGAATGTTACTACCAGTACGACGTTTAACTTTCGTCAGTAGGCTATGTAGTACACGCAGCACCTGAAGATACCATCAGAGACAACAACGGATGCATCATATCCTGTGCTTGCACTGTTTAATACTCAAGGAGTCTAAAGAAACATGGATGGACACCTCTCATTTATAGGTGTCCATCTATGTTGCTAAGTGATATCTGAACGAGGGTATCGCCACACAACGTTATAGCATAATTTATTTGTTTAGTAACTTTTTAACCCGTCGACCATGACACCTGAATATGTGTGACAAAATTTGTTTACTGAACTCAGTGGACCACTGTGACACTCGTATATTTTGACTGATACTTCCTTTCCGCAAAGCATTGGCAGGCATCCTCAACTTGAAAATGGTACCTGTATCTTTTGTGAAAGACGCCTACGGCCGTTTGAACGAGCAAATACCACTATAAGATTTCTGATTATTGGTTAACTTCAAGTTGAAAGTTTGAATAACTTAACTGAAATGGTAACAGTAATAAGACGTTGCTGTGAGACAAAGAATTTTATGTAACAACAACATTTTATTTAATAAAATCATGAAAATAACTCCTTGATCACTCCCTTTACTTAATGGTACGGCTATATGGAATGCTGACCCGTCATCAGTGATACAAAAAATAGCAAAAAAATGACTCTGAGCACTATGGGACTTAACATCTGAGGTCATCAGTCTCCTAGAACTTAGAACTACTTAAACCTAACTAACGTAAGGATATCACACACATCCATGCCCGAGGCAGGATTCGAACCTGCGACCGTAGCAGTCACACGGTTACGGACTGAAGCGCCTAGAATCGCTCGGCCACAACGGCCGGCTCAGAACTTATGTCTCTCTGGTCCAGTGCAGTCGCACTCTACTTGATGCAATGGTTGGCTAAACTGCATCTCCGCATTAAGAGAACCCACAGCAGACAGCCCACGCATACGTCAGCAAACGACACGCATTCACATTTGTAGATTATACTAAGAGTGATAATAAAATAATAATTCCGTATTAAAATTCCCTGAGTGTCGGAAGGCCACCCAGGTGTGTTTTGAGCATGTGACTCTTGTAACAAGCCATGTAGCGGCTCACATGGAGCCGTTACAATATACATTCTCGTATACCGGCAGATACTCCTTATTTCTAGTGACTGATTTGACTACCACTTCATCAAACGGTATATGTGCCTTCGCCTGTCTAGTGCATTAATTACGTTTGTTTACTTTTCTCCCACTACATGATCATATGCTATTCAAACTGTATCTGTATTTCTTAACGGCAAGCTCCCTGTACAGTACTGTGGCACCTCAACCAAAGGCGATTGCAGCTTCGTTAATAATAAAATTTCTGTCACTAGGGCATTGGTTGTTTTAGTTTAAAAACACAGATTTTCATACTGTATGTACAGAGCCAGAGATCACCGATGCTGAGCCTTTATATAACCATACACCTTGCGGTAGCGCACCACCTGACGAAATGTGATATTTTGTTCCGTTAACTAAACTTTCGTTTTACGCTCTCTTTAATTTTGTAGAATAACTGCTTTACATAACGTAGGTATCGACTGATATTACCAAAACTGATACGGAATATGAAAGCAATTCCACAGAAACAGCTTCAAGCATTGTGATATCTCATTTTCTGTACACTCCTGCAAGATGAACCCTGTTATTGGACACGCTGCATTGTGAATTACTAAATCCGTTATAACGTGGCAGCATGTGCTTTTTTTTATGGACAACATTGGCACTTCCACCAACACCTGGTTGTTGATGTTCCTTCTCGATGAAGAAATTCGGAGAAGTTTTGAATTCGACCTGAGATAATAGCTCAGAATTTTCTCGTTCTGAAACGTATGAAGATACCTCTGCTTCATTTGCCTGGTGAATTCTGGCGATGTCGCTTCACTAGGATGAGACACAAAAGCTCCACGTCGAACATCATTAAGCCAACGCTGTTCAACGAACTGACCTGACGAGCCAGGTTATTATTAAAATGATCGGCGTGATCGTCGTACAGAATACTGATGCTGTGGTACATGTACATTACTGCATAAGGCTACAGATAACAGGCAGTAACTATTCTCGTATCACACAAGACTGGCAGTAGACAATTTGTAAATGCTTAACGGTTTACAGATGCTACTTTCGTTTCTTCGCTTCAAATTACAGCACGACGCAACTCTGTGGTAACCACAGACCCCTCCTTAGGTATCTTAATGTGGTGCCTCGAAGATGACAGACTGTGGAGAAAGCGACTTAGGCAAATCTCCTACCCCCTTTCCAGTCCCGTCCTCACTATTCGTCTTTATTGCCACGGAGCCAGCAGCAGCCGCCTACTGACAGCATGTAGCACCATCAGCCGTTTCGGTACCCCGGAAACTGAGTGCCCAGTTCTAAACGCCCACGTGTGTCCTTATCGTGAAGTCTCGTATCGCGAACTTTCCCTTACAGGCCCCCTGTGGGAGCTCGCAGGAGATTCATTAACTCTGAGCACCGTACTTATCCAGGAGTAATGTCTCCTCTATGACGAAGGAGCGGTAGCTATTTGCCAAGAAACGACACTGTGTAAGCGCAGTGCCTCGTCCGAGAGTGGTTGCAGAAAGTTGCTGTCGCAAAAAAGGACGCTATGACCCCAGCGTTCCTCGTCTTGAAAGCTAGGAAATATGTACAATGTAGGGGAAAACGCACGCCGCGCGGGATTAGCCGAGCAGTCTATGGCGATGCAGTGCGACTGGTTCCGGCGGAGGTTCGAGTCCTTCCTCGGGCATGGGTGTGTGTGTTTGTCTTTAGGATAATTTAGGTTAAGTAGTGTGTAACCTTAGGGACTGATGACCTTATCAGATACGTCCCATATGATTTCACCCACATATGAACATATGGAAAACGCACGAAGTAGCTTTTGTGTACCGTTCCCTACACGGGAATTTTTATTAAAAATGCGTGGATTCGTATGCTTAATACTGCAAGCTGAAAAAGAGAGAGAGTTAGAGGAAGAAGAAAGTGATATTTATACGTGTGTATGATCAATTCTTTCCCTCAAAAATATTTCTTTTCCTCATACCTTCTCTGTGTTACCACAGACGACGTGTCCCAGATCTAATTTGTACTAAGACTGCAGTACACGCGAGATGCCTATTTGCTTTCACTGCCCTGAGTGGAATGCATAAGTTCTAATAAAAGTTCACCTACCTGCAGTCTTTCATAGTTGTTGCCCCTGCGCAGCACGTACGTCGAGAATCCGTAATCTTCAGGCTGTAAGCACCTCTTAGCGAGGAACTGTTGTTTTAGAAATTATTAAATTTCCAATCAGTTTCTTTATACGGGATGCCACTCACTTTTTATCGACAGGACACGAGAAACCGTACAATAACATTCCTTTTTAGAGTCGTAAATGATTTTTATTCTTCTACAAAATAATGAATTGCAAATATCCGTAATTAGTATCACACTTTTCACAACAACATGTTCAAATAACCATAAAATGGTTCAAATGGCTCTGAGCACTATGGGACTCAACTGCTGAGGTCATTAGTCCCCTAGAACTTAGAACTAGTTTAACCTAACTAACCTAAGGACATCACACACATCCATGCCCGAGGCAGGATTCGAACCTGCGACCGTAGCGGTCTCGCGGTTCCAGACTGCAGCGCCAGAACCGCGCGGCCACTTTGGCCGGCAAAATAACCATATGTTACTAACAAAGTCTTAACTAACACTGCGGCGGACAACCTGCCCGACGGCCGATGTGGCCGAGCGGTTCTAGGCACTACAGTCTGCAACCGCGTGACCACTACGGTCGCAGGTTCGAATCCTGCCTCGGGCATGGATGTGTGTGATGGTGTGTTGTCCTTAGGTTAGTTAGGTTTAAGTAGTTCTAACTTCTAGGGGCTGATGATCTCAGAAGTTAAGTCCCATAGTGCTCAGAGCCATTTGAACCATTTTTTGGCAACATGCCCCACATCCGAGGCTGCCGAAAGAGCTCTTATCTTGCAGCCGAACTACTTCGCTCGCCATTCAAATTAGACGCCATCTGAAGGTCACCGAACTGCTTCGTCTGCTTTTTTGTTTTGCAGTTGTTTATTATTTGGCTGTTTATTAATACTTGTGAAACAATGGAAGTATACGAGTAGTACGCTATTGAGTGATGCTTTAATCTGAAATTCAACTAAATTTGCTCTTTAATTTTTCAAATATTACTAACAGAAGATTACCACTTTGCCGCGCAACTTCCGAACACAGCAGCCAATCGCAGAGAAGGACCACAATTTAGGCGGTCTTTCTCATGATACCCAAACCGAACAAACCATGTGTCATCGGCATCTCGCACCACATTACGTCATATTGCCAGAGCTGCCTTCTCAAATGCTCTAAAAAGAGCTTCTTGTAGCCGGATATGATGGCTGCAAAGCCAGAAATTTTACATAATGAAGATATTTTCATGTTCCCTTCCCAACTAAATCTTTAAAAAAAGCAGTGATATTCTCACATGCAATGAAACTACACATGCATAAATTTAGAAAACAACCGATGCCGGGGTACAACATCACTCTATGTATAAAGTAAGTTAAACAGTCATTGTTCTAAGCCATAACTGCATACTTTTTTTTATGTAATTTAAAGGTTCCAGATTTTTACGTCAGACGTCTGACTAACAGAGCATCAGTTTGATACAACTCAATTTATTTTTTGTAGGCGCAAGAGTCAATCACAACTATCAAACTAACATTATGACCAAACTTCCCAAAAGCAAATAACAAGAAAAGAAATTACAATAAATTTTGTAATTATTGAATATCTTATGGTCTTTTTTTTTTTTTTTTTTTTTTTTTTTTTACACTTGCAGGCGGACCTTAGGTTTCATTTACTTCATATCTCTCTTACAAAATTTCACTACTTGAATAGTGCTTACTCATGTATATTCAGTAATTATTCTAAATTATGTAATAGTGTGCAAACTTGGTTCTTTTTCTATTACACCATTTTCACATACTAATCGCACTTTTACATAATACAGTTTCAAAATATGCGAAAAGCTTTTCATTGACGTTCAAATACGTTATGCTACTGCTCATCAGAAAACAAACTACCACACTTAGGAGAATACAAATTTGAGATTTTAAAGAACGAATGGTGGTCGTAAGTTCCTATGGGAACAAACTGCTTAATCTAACTTACGCTAAGGACAACATACACACCCATACCCGAGGGAGGACTCGAACCTGCAACGGGGCGAGCCGCGCGAACCGGGGCAAAGCGCCTTGGACCATGCGGCTACCCCACCCAGCACAAATTTGAGATTGTGAAATACGCAGGTACCGTGTACTTCCTTAATCCAAAATATCACTCATATAGATATATATGCACAGTGAAGGCTAATATGATCATTCAGTGCAGAGAACTTCGCGTGATGCAACGAGCAAAAAGAAGAAAATGGGCTATGGAATGCTACTGATAGTGTGGGGCAGGTGGGAATTCGTGTTGAAGGGAGAGGCGTGCTTGGGTAGTCCATGCAACTGTGTCTAATAATTGTACCAAGGTGGCGTAGATGGCTTACGCATTTGCATGGTAAGCAAGAGACACGGCTTCTAATCCCGGCCGTGGTACAAATTTTCATTTGTCGCTGCTGAGTTCTTTCTTTGCCCGAATGTGGCAGAGATCGGAGTTCCTCCTCTCTTAACATATATATTTATTTTTGTTGCCAGTTTTGAACAACGGTGACTGAGAAGCGTGTCATACTATTGAAAGCGTAAGGAATGGATTCACTTACGAATTAAGAAAACGCTATCAGTATGGTAGGAAGCTGTTGAAGTGGCACGCTAGGATCGATCATCAACAAGTATAGCGAGAGACAGAATGAAGCAAATGTGGCAGACGTGACGCTACATTGGGAAAACTTGAGATTAATAACGAGGGAACTAATTAGCAATAATGGTTTTAGTGCCATCGACCACAAATCTTTGCGTAGTTGACTGATCTGGGTTTCAGATTTGTGCTTACAAATGGCTAAAGTGCAGAACTTTTCCATATATCATGTTCACAAAAATGAAGGCTCTCGTTTGATACTGCCAGTTCAATACAGAGTAGAGTACCAACAATCTCAGTCCAAGTATACAGTTATCTGCATCATATTTGGACATATACACCAGTATTTTATTAGACTGCAAAATAAACATAGCTGACAGTTTTAAACAGCTTTATGACGTCACAATAAGCGTATCACGGCCATTTCAAAATATTTTAAGGAGTGTAATGGCACATTGTTTACATCTTGCATTTTCCTTGATTTGTGACATCTTTTAGTGGAATTTTTAAAGGAACATTGGCGGAAAGACTGAGAGATGGTTGCGTACTACAGAGTAAATAGCGACTTCGTGTATCGATATTTAGCGCATGCTTAAAGAATCTCAGGTACGAATAAAGAAAAAACCGACTATGGATGACAGAGTGGCAGTGGAGAAAAAAATAATGAGGTTTGTGTTTTTCTTGAGTACTGGATAATTTCAGTGTTTTTACTCCCGCTGCAGTCCATTTTCTTTGCTGTACAATTTTTTTTTATTTTCTTCATTTTTCCTCTTTGTCTATAATAACAGTAAACTATTGTTATTAATATTTCCTTTGTAAGTTGTTTACGAAGCGTTTTCCTCTCCAGTGTCAAATGGTATATTGCTATGCCAGTTTGATAACATTTTGGGTAACTCAACTGTAACTGTAGAAATTGTTACATTTGTTGCCGCAGATTTTGATGACAAATCTCCACATCAGAAGTGACTGATAGTAAAGTGTTATTTTTTTAGCTCATCCGAAACTGAAGACTGTTAAGACAAACTCCACAGAACGTGCTGATATTTAAATTTTATTTTTATGTTCTTTGCGACAAATAACACGCAGTGAAGTGAAAGTCTCTCACAAGCTCCTAGCTCCCTGACAGTCTTTCTTTATCAGCACGACCACCTAATCATTCTAACTGACTGCCTTAAGTTGTTCCTGCGTTTTTACCAATAACTAGTATGCCTCCCTTTGGCATGGATAACAGCAGCGATACGTCATGGGATGGGACCAATGAGCCCTTGGCAGGTCGCTGGAGGGAACTGACACCACAACTGCAAACACACACAAAGCACCTAATTTCCGTAAATTCCGTGGAGCGGGCGTTAAGCTCTGACACAACGTTCAATCAGGTCCCGGTCCGGTTTGGATATGGCGAGTTTAGGGGTCAGTACATCAATCAGAACTCAGCACTGCGTTCCTCGAGCCACTCCATCAAACCCCAGGCCTTGTGACATGGCGCATTATCTTGTTGAAAAATGCCACTGTAGTCAGGAAACATGATCGTCATGAAGGGGTGCACTTGGTCTGCAGCAAATGTACGACACTCCTCGGCCGCCACGATGCCCTGCACGAGCTCCAGTGGACCCAATGATGCCCACGTGATTTCACCAGAGCATAATAGACAGCTTGTCTTCTTCCCGCAGTACATCTGTCAAGGAGCTGCCCTCCTGAAAAACCACGGATTGGCTCCCTCCCATGGGCATAAGGAAGAAGATATCGGGTTCCATCATACCGTAGAACTCTCTGCCACTGAGCCAACGTCCAGTGCCGATAGTCACGTTACCATTTCAGTCGTAGTTCCCGATGTCGTTGTGTTACCAGTGGCACAAGCATAGGTCGTCGACTGCGAAGGCCTATCGTTAGGAGCGTTCGGTGCACTGTGTTCAGACCCACTTGTACTCTGCCCAGCACTGGAGTCTGATGTTAGTTCCGCCACAGTTCGCCGCCTATCCTTGTTTAGCAGTCTACACAGCCTATGACGTCCGACATCAGTAATGAGGGGCTGCCGCCCATCCACACGACGTCTGGACGTGGAGTTGAAGACACTCAGCACAGCACTCATCGAACACCCGATAAGTCGTGTAGTTTCCGAAATACTCCCGCCAAGCCAACGGGCCATCACAATCTGTTCTCGGTCAAACTCAGATCGTGTGCCCGCCCCATTCTACAAATGGACAGCACGCTCACAGATACTGCATGCATCGTGCGTGTCACCGAACAGCAGTCCCTCCTCGCCGGGTGACGCTGCTATCGCATAGACGGGTTTACCGATCGTAGATCGGTGGTCATAACGTTCTGGTTGATCAGTGTATTATATTTATTCATGCAATGAGTGCCTGGGTAGTGTGATATGGTTTTGTGGCGCTGTGAATGATTATTAGTTAATCACATTGTGACCTACTCGGTTATCTTAGAGGTCGAATTCAGTGTCTACATACGAAAGAGTTAAGCGTAGACAATATTTCACAATAGCAGGAACACAAGGGCGTATGTGTATTGACTATCATACCAGCAAGCGCAACGCACAGCATTCTTACTTTCAAACAAGGTATCTGCAAACCTGGGACAGCCCGCTCTCACAGTTTTACAGTCTGATAAGTAAGATCGTGGCCGGGTTGATCAGCAAAAAAATGTATTTGACAACAAATTAAAACTTATACATACAACTTACACTGAAGAGCCAAAGAAACTGGTACACCTGCTAATAACGTGTAGGGCCCCGCGAGCACGCAGAAGCGCCGCTAAACGACGTGGCATGGACTCGACTAATGTCTGAAGTAGTGCTGGAGGGAACTGACACCATGAATCCTGCAGGGCTGTCCATAAATCCGTAAGAGTACGAACGGGTGGAGATCTCTTCTGAACAGCACGTTGCAAGGCATCCAACATATGTTCAGTAATGTTCATGTCTCGGCAAGTCTGGTGGCCAACGGAAGTGTTTAAACTCGTAAGACTGTTCCTGGAGCTACTCTGTAGCAATTCTACACACGTGCGTTCTCACATTGTCCTGCTGGAATGCCCAGGTCCGTCGGAATTCACGATGGACATGAATGGATGCAGGTCATCAGACAGGATGCTTACGTACGTGTCACCTGGCAGAGTCGTATCTAGACGTATCAGGGGTCTCATATCTCTCCAACCGCACACACCCCTCACCATTACAGATCCTCCACCAGCCTGAACAGTTCCCTGCTGACATGCATGGCCCATGGATTCATTAGGTTGTCTCCATACCCGTACACGTCCATCCGCTCGGTATAATTTGAAACGAGACTCGTCAGACGAGGCAACATGTCAACTCTGCATTCGAATACACATGCATATACCAGTTTCTTTGGCGCTTCCGTGTATACGAACAAAAGAAAAATGTAATTATTATAAATAATACTTCCAGTCACTCGTAGTGTCGATAATTGCTCGGGATCGGCGACAACTTTCTCCTTTTTCCAGTCACTATAAAGCATGATGTCTTGCTTCGGATCATTGTCCTCCTGCAGTATCCAATCTCCATTTTTTTTGATGAACCAACGTTTGGCAGTCGGCATCAAACTTCTTTGATAAACGCGGCGCCTAATCTGCAGTCATGTCTCTTCTTTTGTATTTCAGTCATGAATTCAAAGTAAACTAGTGCTTTAAGGACATTTCGTGAAGGACAAAGGTCGCCTCTGTTGGGTTGTAAAAGAACTAAGGCGATATCGTTTACTATCTGTGTGTAGTACCGACAACGCTCTTATTTAACAGACTGTACTTTTGTAAGTATCTCTCCTCCTACCTTCCAAACTTTAAGGACATTCTCCTATACAACTTGTGGGACTAACACTATAGGAAGCAAGGATATTGCGAGAAATGGTTTAGCTATGGCCCATGGGACTGTCTCCAGCATGAATTTTCACGCTGTCGTGTCGTGTACATAGATTTCAAACTTCCCGGCAGATTACAGCTGCATTTAATCATCTCACTTTTATCAACATGTACAAAAAACTGGCATTCTCGTTCAAAGTGGAAATAGTATCTAGGTCGTTTGGCATTTTCTTAAAATCATTCTTTGACAATGCTTTCCTATAAAGAACAGAACTGTGACCGAACAGTCTGATAAGACGTGTTTGCATAGTGAGAACATTAGTAGTCTTGTTACCTTTTTTGGATACTTGCCCGACGCTCATTTCAATGTCCTCTATTCTATCAATGAACAATTCTTTGAGGAAATTGTATCTAACATTGGTACTTCGTGTGATTGTCTGTTGGTTACTAGACGACAGACGACACTGTGATGCTGTGTCGAATGCTTATCAGATATGTAGGAAGTCTGAATAGATTTGCTCACATGCGTCATCAGTCAAAAAGTTATAAATATCACCTCAAAAATTAAGGTAATGTAATTAATTTTTTGCTTGTTTGCAGGTGTGTCTGCACTCATGGTACACACTGAAATTCGATCGCCGTATTAGCTTTACAGGCCGTAAGAGCAGCTAAAAGAATAGTGCAAGATACTGATGAAATATAGGCTTCACGGAGAGAAGTTTTCAGACACAAAAGTAATTTCGGACGTGCCACAAGTGACTGTTGTAAGACCGTTATTTTTCACAAAATACAGGGCGGTCAGAAACAGAGAAGCTTGTAGGTATGTTTCAGGGCAGGTTGTGCTGAGAAATACACTCCTGGAAATGGAAAAAAGAACACATTGACACCGGTGTGTCAGAGCCACCATACTTGCTCCGGGCACTGCGAGAGGGCTGTACAAGCAATGATCACACGCACGGCACAGCGGACACACCAGGAACCGCGGTGTTGGCCGTCGAATGGCGCTAGCTGCGCAGCATTTGTGCACCGCCGCCGTCAGTGTGAGCCAGTTTGCCGTGGCATACGGAGCTCCATCGCAGTCTTTAACACTGGTAGCATGCCGCGACAGCGTGGACGTGAACCGTATGTGCAGTTGACGGACTTTGAGCGAGGGCGTATAGTGGGCATGCGGGAGGCCGTGTGGACGTACCGCCGAATTGCTCAACACGTGGGGTGTGAGGTCTCCACAGTACATCGATGTTGTCGCCAGTGGTCGGCGGAAGGTGCACGTGCCCGTCGACCTGGGACCGGACCGCAGCGACGCACGGATGCACGCCAAGACCGTAGGATCCTACGCAGTGCCGTAGGGGACCGCACCGCCACTTCCCAGCAAATTAGGGACACTGTTGCTCCTGGGGTATCGGCGAGGACCATTCGCAACCGTCTCCATGAAGCTGGGCTACGGTCCCGCACACCGTTAGGCCGTCTTCCGCTCACGCCCCAACATCGTGCAGCCCGCCTCCAGTGGTGTCGCGACAGGCGTGAATGGAGGGACGAATGGAGACGTGTCGTCTTCAGCGATGAGAGTCGCTTCTGCCTTGGTGCCAATGATGGTCGTATGCGTGTTTGGCGCCGTGCAGGTGAGCGCCACAATCAGGACTGCGTACGACCGAGGCACACAGGGCCAACACCCGGCATCATGGTGTGGGGAGCGATCTCCTACACTGGCCGTACACCACTGGTGATCGTCGAGGGGACACTGAATAGTGCACGGTACATCCAAACCGTCATCGAACCCATCGTTCTACCATTCCTAGACCGGCAAGGGAACTTGCTGTTCCAACAGGACAATGCACGTCCGCATGTATCCCGTGCCACCCAACGTGCTCTAGAAGGTGTAAGTCAACTACCCTGGCCAGCAAGATCTCCGGATCTGTCCCCCATTGAGCATGTTTGGGACTGGATGAAGTGTCGTCTCACACGGTCTGCACGTCCAGCACGAACGCTGGTCCAACTGAGGCGCCAGGTGGAAATGGCATGGCAAGCCGTTCCACAGGACTACATCCAGCATCTCTACGATCGTCTCCATGGGAGAATAGCAGCCTGCATTGCTGCGAAAGGTGGATATACACTGTACTAGTGCCGACATTGTGCATGCTCTGTTGCCTGTGTCTATGTGCCTGTGGTTCTGTCAGTGTGATCATGTGATGTATCTGACCCCAGGAATGTGTCAATAAAGTTTCCCCTTCCTGGGACAATGAATTCTTGGTGTTCTTATTTCAATTTCCAGGAGTGTAATTGTTAAGAAGAAATCTGTACAATGCGCCATTGCCAACTTAATTAGCACTGAAGTTAGCGAGCAAGTCCAAGCGACCCGCCGGAGACGGTGTCGCTAAAAGTATAGTTGTCTGGTTTGCTAAAACAGAACACGAGAGAGATACACAATTTGGAATTGGGACGGTAGAAAGGATCGAACCCGAGCCAAAGGCTGAGCAGTCTGGTTCGCTATCATCTGCTCGAAAAAAGCCACTGACATTAGTCTCATCTGACTGGCTTCTTAAATTTGCGCGTGCAACGGCCTGATTGGCTAACTTCAGTGCAAATTAACTCGGAAACGGTGCAACGTATCGAATTTCTTTTTTCTTAACACGAACACTGCAACATCCTTAAAAGCTTTTCAGATTGTTTCCGACCAGCCTGTACATAAATGACCTAGTGGATAATGTCGGAAGTTCCATGAGGCTTTTCGCGGAGGAAACCATAGTATACAGAGAACTCGCAACTCTAGAAAATTGTAGCGAGATGCAGGGAGACGTGATGAACATCGAAGCTTGATGCAGGGAGTGGCAATCGACCCCCAACATAAAAAAATGTACTGTACCGCTCGTAAATGGGCACACAGACCCATTATTGTATGATTGCCCGATAGTAGAACAATCGCTGGGAGCAGTTACTTCCATAAAATATCCAGGAGTACCCATACGCGTCGATTTAAGTTGGGATGACAACACAAAACCAGTCGCAGGTAAGGCAGATGCCAGACAGTTATTCGCTTCAGGAATCCTCAGGAAATGCAGTCCACCAGCAGAGGAGGTAACTTACAAAACCATCTTTCGCTCAATACTACAATATTCCTTCTAGTCTGGGATCGGTACCAGATAGAATTGATAGAGGAAAAAGAAAATAGTAGCGTGATTGGTCACATGTTCGTTTAGTAATCATGAAAGAGTGACGGAGATGCTCAGACAACCACAGTGGCAGGCGCTGCATTATTGTGTGCTTTGCTGTTACAATGCCGAGAGCGTACTTTCCTAAACGAGTCAACCAATATGTTGCTTCTTCCTATGTACTTCTCGCGAAGAGCCTACGAAGGTAAAAATTACGGAGATTTCAGCCTACACGGAGGCTTACCAGCCATCGTTCTTCCCGCGAATTGGAACAGGTAAGGGGGGAAATGACATTGATATAAAAAGTACCCTCCACCGCACACCGGAAGGTACCTTGCTGACTAGCGGACTATATATGTAGATGCAGCTGTAGAGCTTTGAGCGGTAACTCGTATTCTGCATTTGAACAAGAATAGCACTGCGACAATCTATATTAGTTGCTGGAAGTGCACTGCAGCAAAATGCCATCAACTGATGCAATGGTTAGGTGGCATAGACGCTTCACTTTTAAGTGTGAATAATGAAAAACAATGTGGCAGACCATTTCTCTGCAAAGAAGAGAAGTGGTGGCCTTGCTATTCGAAGACCAGCGTATCATGGTCAAGGCGATAATGGAAGAAGTTAAAATCGGTCGTGGGTCAGTTTTTAGCATCTTGCACGACATTTTGAAATGGTTCCACGACTGCTCAAACCTATTAAAAAGGGCTGCGTACCGAAGGGGCAGCGGAAACGTTGCAGCTGTGCCGTGCCACTCGTGATGTATTGTTTAGCCAGCTAATCACCATGGAAGTATGGCCCCGAGACGGTAATATACAGCAAGCAGTCGAAACACGTGGATTGACCACAGCCAGAGAAGGCGAAGAGCGAACCGTCGTCGAGCAAGACGGTGTGGACGGTTTTTTGGGACTGGCATTATGTGGTGCCAACAGATCATGCTCGTAAAGGGCAAATCGTCACAGGAGCATAGCATCAAATTATTTTGACGATGTTACGGGAGGCTGTCAGAACGAGGCGTCGCGGGAAATGTGTGCCGGCCTGGGACTCGAACTGATGAAGCACTTTCCCGCGAAAAGCAAACGTTCCAGGTTCGATCCCCGACCCGGCACAGTTTGAGTCGGGCCGGAAGTTGTGAAAAGGCGCACACAATGCTGCAGAGACAAATATTACACTACTGTTTGTGAAAATTGAAACACCCAGAAGGAAAGGTCTGAAACACTCCAATATCGGAGGATGTGTAGAACAGTGGAACCATGGCACGTGATTGAGACTGCAGGGAGTTGCCGTTCACGTAGGCCCATTAGCGTCCTCGTTTGTGCAATGAGACAGGTTAGAGTTACTCCACGCTGAGTTGGTACAGAGCGGTCGGAAGAAGTGGGAAAGTGCAAGCAAGTGCCGGTATATCTCGTCGACGTCAAAGGGCGCAATATCAGTTAGTTCGAACCGGGCAGGTGGATTGGTACCAGGGAAAAGTGTTTGTCGTACCGTGATACTGTGGTTGTGTGTGTGTGTGTGTGTGTGTGTGTGTGTGTGTGTGTGTGTGTGTGTACGTAGAACCAGTGGATAGAAGAGGTTGGAATGCAGCGATGAGCGGGTACCGGGAAACACACTGTGGCCACAGCACAGTCTGACACCGTCTGATGATAAATCTACTGGTGGCGACCATGGCAAGATATCGGCTTCCGTTGACCAGAAGCCGCCAACGCCTCAGACTGCAGTGGTTACGTGAACACCGCCACTGCCGTGCTGAGTCGCAAAATGCAGTATTTTCGAACTAATCCCGTTTCAATTTATCCTGCAGTGTAGGCCCTGTTGAAACATCCCCTTAGAACAATTATACATGACTGTCCTTAAACTGACACACAATATTTTTAGCGCAACGCAATCTGACTTTCAATAATCCCTACAAAAGAATGGCCCTGACTAACATTAACCTATACCTTTTACAAATCACTTACCTCACAAAGATCTTCGTTACTCAAGCTACTGCAATACAGCGAGCGCCACTACTGCCAGCTAAATAAAAGATTCAAGCTACTGAAGGCACTAACTACTGATAGGCATAGTTAGCAAATGAAAGACTTTAATAGAGAACAAACAATGTATTTACCTTAATAGTCATAATATATATAGCAGTTTATGGCATCCATTCTTACAAATGTACTGTTTCTGTCCAAAACTCCGCCATCTCACTCCCCACATCCACCACTGCTGGCGGCTCACCTCCAACTGCGCAACGCTACGCGCTGTTCACATCCAGCTGCCCAACACTACAATGGCGAGTATTACAACAATGCCAACCAGCCACTGACTGCACACAGCACAGCCAGTGATTTTCATCAGAGCGCTACGTGGCGTTACCAATATAAAAAACCTAAACAGCCTACTTACATAGCCCCCATGCTCCCCACAAAAAGTTTTCAAATTGTTTTCGGCAGTGGCCAATAATGATTTGATAAAATTTTTCATAATTACAAGAACAAAGATGTCAAATGCACACACTTATTGATACAATGTTGTTCAAAAGCTAAAATTTTCTCACAGTCCATAAAGACAGTCCAGATTGCTCATCACAGTAAAATTGCAGTGTTTTTCTCAAAGTCTGAGCAGTAAAAGAAAATGCACATGGAAGTAGTGGATTTCCATGCAGTCTTGAAGAAGTAGTGTTGTCCTTCCAACGGAAAGACAGTGCTGACTCTTGACATGCAGACAGGTAATGGGCCACAACAGAGCAAACCCACAGCAGAGTCAGTCGATGTTTTGAAGAATATTGGTAGGTAGGTCATCACAGAGTAGACCCACTGTAGTCCTGGTAGAGATTACGGTATTGGTGGACCACCAGAGGTGCAGACCCACTGCAGTCCTTGTAGAAATAATGGTATTGATGGATCATCAAAGGTGTAGACCCACTGTAGCCCTTGTAGAGATGGCCAGCAGCCATCTGCTGCGACTGTGCAGGTGCACAATCACCACCAAAGAGTCTTGCGGACAATATAGCAAGTCCATAACCACCACTTGTGCACTCACAAAGTTTTTGGAATTGTCCATAGAACCAGCAATGCTGTTATCCGGTCCCTTGCTGAATTGTTAACACACGTGCAAACACTAACAGTCCCTACTTCTCAGACATTGTCCATATACTATGACCAACAGAAACGTGTGCAGTGAAATGGAACTTACAAGTTAATAATATGATGAACTGGTGTCTATGTTATTATAAATTTACAACATAATAATACAATTACAAAGGTATAAAAAACATCATTAAAGAACATAATAGTACAGATAACATTTGTAGTAATACAGGCTTTACAAAAGAATCGAAATAGACATATACATCAGTGTTACAGGAATTATGACATAAGTAAATAAATAAAATAATGAGAATAGTTCTTGAAACATTAATTTCACACATGATCATTAAAACAAAACAGTATAAATAATGTCTAAGGATATTTACAAGGTAAATAACATATTATCAGAAAAATTCTGCAACATAAATCTTATTAGCTAGACACATACAGACAGGAAAAACACAAATACACAAGGGAACACAAACACATAGAGGGATAACACAAAAGGAAAGGACAGGGTTTGTTTTACTGCAGTATTTTGCATGGAGATCTCCCCTCGTTCATCATTATTCCCAAAAAGTCATATCTAAGCCTGCTTTCTGTATTCTGTTCACATCCTCTTTCAAAAATAGTTTTTCTCCACTGCACACTACTTTTTTCTTGGCCAAACCATTTTCTTATCGCTTCTCAATCCATTTCTTTCCATTCATCACAACTCGTTCTCTTATATAGCCTACCCCATCTTAAGCTAACTTAAATATACTGAGCTCAGATGCTAAACTAAGGGACAGGGCAATGCGGCAGCACAAAACAATTAACACAAACAGCAATGACAAAAAAAATGGAAATTGGCAAAGCTAGCAGCAGTAAATGTAATAACTTATATCTACACATGACGAACTCACAAGCAGAAAAAATAGTACGCTAAAGACAACAATGCAGATAAGGGAAATGTATGTTCACATCTTAATGTCTATGTAATTAAAGTGGTGCACCACAAAAACTAAGTCTACAAAAAATTACCAAGTACTTGAAAAGAAAATTATATACGCAGTTACTGTTATTAGTCCCTTCTTATTGTTCTTTCCATTCCAAGAGCTCCTTTTTCGAAGAATGTGGATCAGAAAATAATTATTTAATGGATCTGTTGACAGAAAGTGTTCACATTAGCAGATGCATTTAAGTTTATTTTATAAAACCAATGCTGCAACACAGCTGGAAAACAGATATCAAATGAAATATGCAATTACGCAAACCAAAGCATAAAAACATCATTCAATAGCTATGTCGCATTTCGTAAGTCAGTAGCTCTCAACTCTTGTAGAAAGACACTTGTCATAATCAGGTTTGCAGATGTAAGAATATTTCCCATCAATTCATAAGCATTTCAGTAAGTAGCACAAAGTACAATATGTTTCCAAGTAATGAGCGTGTCGTATTTGCGATGCTTTCTACAATGGAATGTCAATAGTGAGGATAATGGCCTCTGTTTTTCTCCCCCTGTGCCTCTGAAAGGCACACACTAATGGCTTTTTTCCAGGCGACTGTCGCGCAGCTGGGTGCCCACGACGCATTACATGAAGGTGTCACTTAACTTTCTTACCGAAATATTTACGACAGCAGTGACAGTCTCATATAAAATTTCACAGGTCGAGAATTTGTGTTGCAAATGTGTAGAAACAAAATCCTATGAATATAACAGTGTTCAAAAAGTTTTCGTCGGCATTGTGATACATTCACGCATTTACACACATTTCATAACTCAAAGTACGATTCTTGGTTTCCAACATCCTTTTCCACAAATCAGAGTCCCTAACCACTACTCATTATTCATATGCGTATTCATCGACACTTTCTTCAATATTTCATCATAATAAATACATAGCATAATCAAATTCCTCATATATGGTAGCATCATCTTATAGATCATAAACATACCTCAACAGCATAATACACATGGTCATCATAAAAATAACATCATAACACCTTAGTCAAATCTCAAAAACATCGAAGCTTTCTGCAATAATGTCAAAACCTAAAAAAAGTTCTCTGGTCGTTTCAAGAGTGTCATCTACCTCAAACTTACTTTAAAAATCATGATCTCATACCAAATACATCATTCAAAGCTCTCATAGTATCACAATGGTTCCAAAAAAAAAAAAAATGAACAGTTCACAAAGTACAGACGAAATACAATTTCATGAGTGTGAAGTTACCCAACTGTGTAATTGCGTAAACATGTGTCACTGATGTAGTAAAAAAAAATGTTTATCTCTCAGTTAAATGATCAGATAGCTGTGTAATTCTGTGTTAGAGAAATATGGTACTGATGTGTAAAGTTGTATAAGCAAATACCATATTAGCTAGGGCTCCTTGTGCTTGCCAAACACGTGGTACACAAAGTAAGTGTATACCCCCTGAGGATAAATGAATAATACCCTCAGGTGTTACAGATTACAGCAATGGAATGAAATGTATCACGGAAAACCTTTGTATCATTGTACTTCAAATATCTTTAAAAATAAATGTTTTAAGTACAAAATTAATCACTCAAATACGTGTACTGTAGCGCTAAACTGTGCGTCTTGTAAGATAATCTCTGTGTAAGTGCCGTAGTTATCGTCCTCCGAAAGCTAAGTTCCGCAAAAATCAATGTACTTACCTCATGATAAACAAAAGTGAAATGCTTTGCGTATAGATATCTTAGTTATTACGCTTATTGCCGTGATGAAGAAAGTATTGTGCTGTAACGTATTGTTGTGCTACAGAAAAGGCTGTCTCATTGTAGCTATACCACAAAAGTTACTGCTAAAACATGTTTTACTTTCCAGAATAACACAGAAAAACTGTGCAGATATAAAACAGATACACCGCATAACCAACAATGTAAATTGGGCCACACATTAGTAGCGTCGTGGTATAATCGTGTAGCTGTCAAAGAAACCAAATGCTAAGTCATCTTTAATCTCACAGAAAGTACTTTAAAATCAGAATGTATTCTCAAGTAAACCAAAATGTTGCATTAAAATCTCGTCAGCAGTACTGGTATATGCTCTAAGTATGTGAGCCTTATAGTCGATACATGATCGTGCAACTAAAGCAAGAATGTACAAATAACAACACTGTGTCGTCTGTTCACTATAACAATGCATTCGTAATTACTGTCTAAATACACTCCCGGAAATTGAAATAAGAACACCGTGAATTCATTGTCCCAGGAAGGGAAAACTTTATTGACACATTCCTAGGGTCAGATACATCACATGATCACACTGACAGAACCACAGGCACATAGACACAGGCAACAGAGCATGCACAATGTCGGCACTAGTACAGTGTATATCCACCTTTCGCAGCAATGCAGGCTGCTATTCTCCCATGGAGACGATCGTAGAGATGCTGGATGTAGTCCTGTGGAACGGCTTGCCATGCCATTTCCACCTGGCGCCTCAGTTGGACCAGCGTTCGTGCTGGACGTGCAGACCGCGTGAGACGACGCTTCATCCAGTCCCAAACATGCTCAATGGGGGACAGATCCGGAGATCTTGCTGGCCAGGGTAGTTGACTTACACCTTCTAGAGCACGTTGGGTGGCACGGGATACATGCGGACGTGCATTGTCCTGTTGGAACAGCAAGTTCCCTTGCCGGTCTAGGAATGGTAGAACGATGGGTTCGATGACGGTTTGGATGTACCGTGCACTATTCAGTGTCCCCTCGATGATCACCAGTGGTGTACGGCCAGTGTAGGAGATCGCTCCCCACACCATGATGCCGGGTGTTGGCCCTGTGTGCCTCGGTCGTATGCAGTCCTGATTGTGGCGCTCACCTGCACGGCGCCAAACACGCATACGACCATCATTGGCACCAAGGCAGAAGCGACTCTCATCGCTGAAGACGACACGTCTCCATTCGTCCCTCCATTCACGCCTGTCGCGACACCACTGGAGGCGGGCTGCACGATGTTGGGGCGTGAGCGGAAGACGGCCTAACGGTGTGCGGGACCGTAGCCCAGCTTCATGGAGACGGTTGCGAATGGTCCTCGCCGATACCCCAGGAGCAACAGTGTCCCTAATTTGCTGGGAAGTGGCGGTGCGGTCCCCTACGGCACTGCGGAGGATCCTACGGTCTTGGCGTGCATCCGTCCGTCGCTGCGGTCCGGTCCCAGGTCGACGGGCACGTGCACCTTCCGCCGACCACTGGCGACAACATCGATGCACTGTGGAGACCTCACGCCCCACGTGTTGAGCAATTCGGCGGTACGTCCACCCGGCCTCCCGCATGCCCACTATACGCCCTCGCTCAAAGTCCGTCAACTACACATACGGTTCACGTCCACGCTGTCGCGGCATGCTACCAGTGTTAAAAACTGCGATGGAGCTCCGTATGCCACGGCAAACTGGCTGACACTGACGGCGGCGGTGCACAAATGCTGCGCAGCTAGCGCCATTCGACGGCCAACACCGCGGCTCCTGGTGTGTCCGCTGTGCCGTGCGTGTGATCATTGCTTGTACAGCCCTCTCGCAGTGTCCGGAGCAAGTATGGTGGGTCTGACACACCGGTGTCAATGTGTTCTTTTTTCCATTTCCAGGAGTGTATGTTCCCCAAGTTCTAGACTGGATAGTTAATTTTAAAACATAGTTGCCTGTTAACAGTTTCTTAGTCTGACGAAGCGTACTAATAACCTGAAGTGAAAAGTTTTATAGCAAAGACTAAGTTATAAAGCTGATTACCTCTCAATAAACAGTTTTATATGTGAAATGTGGCGCAATCTTTAACCCTTTCCAGTGCGCAGAGTTTCAACTTCAAAGCAATTACCATGTTGTGTACGTTGGTAAAGAATGCTAAAATTTTTCTCAAGGTTAGCGTCTTTGTTATTTTTCTCTGAGCCAGCCGGCGCAGGTGGCTGCCTGCGGTGCGAGTCATTGTTTCTTTGTTGGCGCGCGTCGTTATTGGGATTTGGAGGTCTAACTTCTACAAATTCACCTTGTCGAGAGGGCCCTGCTCTGTTTAAATCCCGCCAGTTCTGATGCAATTGAGGTCTGTCGTTATGATCATATCGTCTGTCGTCATGTCGGTAGATTCTATAGTTTCTTTCTTGTTGGTCACGTGGTGGAGAATTCCTCCCTGAATCGTAACTGCGCGCTGGACCGTTGCGTCTAAAGTTATTCTGTCTCCCTTGATAATAATTGTTTTGGTTCCCATATTGTCTGTTTCTCTGATTGTCTCTGTGATAGTCACTACTGCGGAGAGGTGATCTTTCCCTGTAATTATTACTACTCTGCCAACTGTTGTCATACAGGTGGTGTCTGTTTTGGTCACGATTTGTGTTGTAAGAATAGACTTGTCGTGTTCAGTTATTGTTTCTTTCGTCGCGGAATTGCGACGGATGTGACCTGTAATTGTTGTGTTCCTGTTTTCGCGTTCCGTGATTGTCAGTGTCAATTTCTAATTCTTGTAAGAGTCCCTGAAAAGCTTCGATGTCGTCTTTGCAACGTCCTGCCAAAATAATATGTCGTAAATGTTCAGGTAGTTTGATTAAGCAAATATGGATGAGTTCTGAGGGGCTGTATGGGTTTGACAGGTACTGATTCTTGTGCAACATGTCTTCAAAATACACTCCTGGAAATTGAAATAAGAACACCGTGAATTCATTGTCCCAGGAAGGGGAAACTTTATTGACACATTCCTGGGGTCAGATACATCACATGATCACACTGACAGAACCACAGGCACATAGACACAGGCAACAGAGCATGCACAATGTCGGCACTAGTACAGTGTATATCCACCTTTCGCAGCAATGCAGGCTGCTATTCTCCCATGGAGACGATCGTAGAGATGCTGGATGTAGTCCTGTGGAACGGCTTGCCATGCCATTTCCACCTGGCGCCTCAGTTGGACCAGCGTTCGTACTGGACGTGCAGACCGCGTGAGACGACGCTTCATCCAGTCCCAAACATGCTCAATGGGGGACAGATCCGGAGATCTTGCTGGCCAGGGTCGTTGACTTACACCTTCTAGAGCACGTTGGGTGGCACGGGATACATGCGGACGTGCATTGTCCTGTTGGAACAGCAAGTTCCCTTGCCGGTCTAGGAATGGTAGAACGATGGGTTCGATGACGGTTTGGATGTACCGTGCACTATTCAGTGTCCCCTCGACGATCACCAGTGGTGTACGGCCAGTGTAGGAGATCGCTCCCCACACCATGATGCCGGGTGTTGGCCCTGTGTGCCTCGGTCGTATGCAGTCCTGATTGTGGCGCTCACCTGCACGGCGCCAAACACGCATACGACCATCATTGGCACCAAGGCAGAAGCGACTCTCATCGCTGAAGACGACACGTCTCCATTCGTCCCTCCATTCACGCCTGTCGCGACACCACTGGAGGCGGGCTGCACGATGTTGGGGCGTGAGCGGAAGACGGCCTAACGGTGTGCGGGACCGTAGCCCAGCTTCATGGAGACGGTTGCGAATGGTCCTCGCCGATACCCCAGGAGCAACAGTGTCCCTAATTTGCTGGGAAGTGGCGGTGCGGTCCCCTACGGCACTGCGGAGGATCCTACGGTCTTGGCGTGCATCCGTGCGTCGCTGCGGTCCGGTCCCAGGTCGACGGGCACGTGCACCTTCCGCCGACCACTGGCGACAACATCGATGTACTGTGGAGACCTCACGCCCCACGTGTTGAGCAATTCGGCGGTACGTCCACCCGGCCTCCCGCATGCCCACTATACGCCCTCGCTCAAACTCCGTCAACTGCACATACGGTTCACGTCCACGCTGTCGCGGCATGCTACCAGTGTTAAAGACTGCGATGGAGCTCCGTATGCCACGGCAAACTGGCTGACACTGACGGCGGCGGTGCACAAATGCTGCGCAGCTAGCGCCATTCGACGGCCAACACCGCGGTGCCTGGTGTGTCCGCTGTGCCGTGCGTGTGATCATTGCTTGTACAGCCCTCTCGCAGTGTCCGGAGCAAGTATGGTGGGTCTGACACACTGGTGTCAATGCGTTCTTTTTTCCATTTCCAGGAGTGTACATGGCTCATCGGCTGCAGAGGCCCATCGTTGGGAGTGTTCGGTGCAACGTGTGTTCGGACCCACTCGTACTCTGCCCAGCACTGGAGTCTGATGTTAGCTCTGCCACAGTTCGCCACCTTCTTTTGCCAGTCTGCGCAGCCTACGACGTCCGAAATCTGTAATGTGGGGCCCATCACCACGGCGTCCGGACGAGGTTTCACCTTGGTTCCGCCATGTATTGAAGCCACTCACCACAGCACTCATCTAACACCCGACAGCTCGTGCAGTTTCCGAAATGCTCGTGCTGATCCTCTGGGTCATCACAATCTGCCCTCGCTCAAACTCGGATCACGCGCCTTCCCCAGTCTACACATAGACAGCACGCTAACTGGTACTACATACATCGTGCGTTTGTCTGACTAGCAGTCATTCCTAGCCAATGATGCTGCTATCACCTGGAAGGGTTTATATCGATAGCAGGTCGGTGCTCTTAATGTTCAGTCTGATATGTGTATTTCAGCTGGTCCAACCGCATGTGGCGAGGAATGTGCAAGCCTTCTTCTAGGGACGCGGTACCAATTGTTCTTTCGTCTAACACATCGCCCATCGAGCACGTCCAGTGTACGGTCGGTCGACAACTTGGAGACGCGCGTACAATGCGCGTGGCAGTGTGTTTCTCAGCACCATATCCGGGTTCTCTACGATTCGATGCCACGACGCCTAGAGGCTGTGGCACTGGGCGGCCACACATAACACTGAATCCTCACGGTCAAACTGCATGTACAATACTGTTTTCTAAACGCTTATGTATTGTCATGTAACCAGTTTATGGTATAAAGTCCATTGTCTCCTTCTGGGCGTTGCAATTTTCACAAAGAGTGGTGTATTTCTGGACTGGTACCTCCTCTACACAGCGCTTGCTACTCTAGTTCAAATGCTTGTTGACGCAATGCCGCAGACAGGACCTTCCGCCTCCGGAGGCTGCGACGTCGTGTGTCGGGCGTGCGAAATGCCGCAGGGGGCCGTGGCCGGCGCCGCGACCTTCCCACCTGTATCGGGTGCCCGCGCAGCCCACTGCTGATGACGCAACGCATCGCCGGCCTCTCAGAACCGTGTCGCCGACACCGCCACCGCTCTCAATGGGAAAGGCGGTGAGCGCAGCTACCCTAGTAAGGCTCCCTTCTAATCGGTCTCTCCATGTCAGCCGTAAACTTTTACTACACGCCGTTTCTGCGCAATGGATCGCGTAACAGCAGCTCGCGTTTTCCTTACACGATATCTTACGAGTACGAGTGAGTTCTAATTGTCGTCTCGAATAAACCACGCCGCGACCATGAAACTTCTTAGTGGTGCCAGTCCTTTCCTAGACATTCACTCCTCAACACGACACACTTCTCCTAGAGGTTACAATGAAGCTAGTCACTGACACACTATTCTATTCTCCCAACACGATACATAAAATAAAACCACTATCCGATCCCGCAGCATTTTTCACACAACAATATTTTTATATTTTCAGTTACGTTCAAATTACAAAGTTGTTAAGGCTTTCGTGGCCACTTGTTGGCCAATTGCCTATTGGCTTCTGTGGAGAACAGCTCCGTGACTTATTCAGACACTTGAAGAGCCTCCATGCCGACATAACATTTATCATGGAAGTAGAAAAGGACAAGAAACTGCCATTTCTAGATGTGCTGGTTACAAGGGACGGCGAAAACCTGGGACACAGCGTGTATCGAAAACCGACACACACGGGCCGATACCTGCACAAACTATCAAACCACCACCCGAGCCAGAAAAGAGGAATGGTTAATACGCTCGCAACGAGAGCAGGACGAGTATTTGAGCCGCAGCACCTCAGACGAGAAATGCAACACCGGGAAAGTGTTCTGAGGAGCAGTGGGTACTCCACAAATTATATTAGAAGTATAACAGAGCCAAACACTCGGCAAAGTAAGGAATCACAAAAAGAATTGTCGGGTACCCCCTTTCTGCCATACATTCCCAGAGTGCCAGACAGAATCGGCCGTATATTGCGCAAACATGGCGTAAACACGATTTTCAAACCGACAAGGAAGATCAAAGAGTGTCTTAGATCGGCGAAGGAGAAAAGGGACCCACTTGCAATGTCGGGAATATACCGTATACCATGCACATGCGGAAAAGTTTATGTGGGAATGACTGGACGATCAATTAATACCAGGACCAAAGAGCATAAGCGACATTGCAGGTTGGGGCAGGTGGAGAAATCGGCCGTGGCAGAGCACGTACTGAGTGAGACCGACCACGTAATAAAATTCGCCGACACGGAAGTTCTGGCTGTAGAGAAGCACTATCACACGCGCTTGTTCAGAGAAGCTGTAGAAATACAAAAACACGCGAACAGTTTGAACAAGAAAGAGGAAAGCCTTAAGGTAAATGGATCCTGGCTTCCCGTACTGTATCGAACGACCATCGCAGGTAGCAAGAGGAGAACCGCACCGGAAATGACCGAGGAAAAGCCCTCGGACGTTGGCGTGCCAGGTACATATAGTCTGCGGCCGCGAGCTCAGCTCCAGTTCACCACCGGCAATGGAGGGTGAAGCTTTGACAATGCCAGCCACTCGTGCTGGCGAAACGTTAGTAAAATCATTAGATGAACGTCGGCCGAATAACCGGAGACAAAAGCCAATAGGCAGTTTGTACATTCAAACTGTCGTTAAAGTATAATTTATTTATATACCAAGGTAAAAATATGTACTGAAGAGTTGATTTGGGTGAAGGATTGTAATACTAAAGTTTGTCAGCCATATTTTGAAATCTTGATAATACTAATAATTTTCATCTTCATTATTTTTTACTGTTTTTTGCAATTACTGTCAGCACTGATTTTCTGAATTATAACAGAAAACTCAAAACAATGAATTATACTGAAAGATAATTTCATCATATTGTCAAATACATATTTGTTTGGAGAACGTCCGACTTGAGAAAACATAATTTTTATCTTCTACGAGAAATAGAGAAAACAAAAATTGTATTTTGTTCAAGCAGACCATCTCCAAAAACAAATCTATTTGTAAGCAAACCCCGGACAGAAGAGCTTCAATCTCTATATGTCAAATATTATCTTTGTATAGTTGTGTACATAATGTGATCAAAAGTGTCCAGACCCCCCCCCCCCCCCCCAAAAAAAAAAAAACATACGTTTTTCATATTAGTTGCCACCTGTTGCCAGGTACCCCATATCAGCGACCTCAGTGGTCATTAGACATCGCGAGAGAGTAGAATTGGCCGCTCCGTGGAACACGCGGACTTCGAATGTGGTCAGGTGATTGGGTTTCAATTGCGTCATACGTCTGTAATCGAGATTTCCGCACTCCTAATATCCCTACGTCCATTCTTTCCTATGTGACAGTGATGGGGAAAACGTGAAGGGACACGTACAGGACAAAAGCGTACAGGCCGACCTCATCTGTTGAGTGACAGAGATCGCCGACAGTTGAAGAGGGTCGTCATGTGTAATAAGCTGTCATCTATCCAGACCATCACTCTCCCACGATGTCTAATGACCACTGAAGTCGCTGATATGGAGAACCTGGCAGCAGATGGCAGCACAGTGCACCTAATAAAATAGTATGTTTTTGGGGGTGTCTGGACACTTTTGATCACATAGTGTACACAACTATACAAAGATAATATTTGGCATCTAGAGGTTGAATCTCTTCTGTCCGAGGTTTGTTTACAAATAGATTTATTTTTGGAGAGGGTTTGCCTTGAACAAAATACAATTTTTGTTTTCTCTATTTCTCGTAGAGGATAGAAATTATGTTTTCTCAAGTCGGACGTTCTCCAAACAAACCCGTATTTGACAATATGATGAAATTATCTTTCAGTATAATTCATTGTTTTGAGTTTGCTGTTATAATTCACACATAAAATACCACAATATCGTCTGTTACGATAGTCAGCTGCTGCCTTTAACGAAGTCGATAACAGAGCAAGTTTTCATTTAAGCCTAAAACTACCAAGGATGTCCTGAAATACTAACGTTCTCGTGCATCAGATTTTGTTTACAGTAACAGGGTGACGAAAAGCATTTCATATGTGACAAGAGCACTCTACAATTCATTGCCTAAGGAAGCGATTAAGTCACAGCTTGCGAAAGACAAGTCTCTTACCTGATCATATTCACTTGCCTCAGCAGCAGAAGCTTAGATTGTCGAAGAACCACAAGGACATCTCACTTTTTTCACTACGTCGGACTATGTCACAGCAGTAGAGATGTGGCAGCACTAACGTGTTTGCCGCGCGGAATTAGCCGAGCTGTCTGGGGCGCTGCAGTCATGGGCTGTGCGGCTGGTCCCGACGGAGGTTCGAGTCCTTCCTCGGGCATGGGCGTGTGTGTTTGTCCTTAGGATCATTTAGGTTAAGTAGTGTGTAAGCTTAGGGACTCATGACTTTAGCAGTTAAGCCCATAAGATTTCACACACATTTGAACTTTTTTTTGACTAACGTGTTCATACTGCAGTGATGAATACCACAAGAGGCCTTTAAGTTGAAGAGGAAAGGACATCTCTGAAAAGGGCAGTCACATATATTGAATAGACAAATATAGGTACAAGGAAGGTAGCGGAGAATAAACCTTTGGGTTACAGAATAAAGACTTCCATTGATGGACGAAAGAAGGAAGTACAGAAATGTTGATGGAAATGAATACAGCAATATAAGTCACGGAGCAACAAAATAAATAGGAAGTCCAGAGAATCCAAGGTGACATGGCAGCAGGAAAAATGTGAAGAAATCTTAAAAGAGATGCTCAGTTGGATGATTGATTCAGCATACAGAAATGTCAAAACAACCTACGGTGAAATTAAAAGCAAGAACGTGGAAAATGAGAGTGCAATGTAAATTCCACGCAGAGCAGACAGATGGAAAGGGTACGATGATGGCCTTTACGAGGAGGAGGAAATATTCAATGAGGTAATAGAAGAAGTAGGAGACGGTATGGAAGACATAGGGGATCCAGTGATAGTCAGAGCTTAAGAGAACGTTTTAAGATTTGCGATCACACGAGGTAGAAGGGATAAATAACATCCCTTCAGAATTTATAAAATCATTCGAGGAAGTGTACGACACAGACCTGACACAACCGCAACCTGAACACCGGGCTGCAGTCCCACAGCATCACAAGGTGGACAAACCTTCTGGTGGAATACCGTGTCTCTAATAACTTTCTTCGAATGTTTCATATCGACGCGAAAAAGACAGCAAAGAAGAAAAGAAAATAGAAACAAACATCGAACAACTGAAGGAACAACCTGAAGGCTAAGCCTTCACCGAAGATTGCCAAGTAGAATAAATGCACCATTAAAATAGATATTTAGAATGTCCTTCACAATTATGACGAGAAGCAATAAAGTGATGCACCAAGGACACGTGCCACTTTACATGGCGATTCTTACACAACTTCAGCACCTGTGATGATATCAGAACTGAGTTCCTAGCGAATGTCGGGTGTATGCTCATGAACTTGTCTCTTCAAATATCGGAGAAGCAGACCTATATTACAGCACGTGTGGTAATCGAGATGCCCCAGGAAACAGAACGACTATGACCGATGCCTCTGTTTCTAAACTTTACACCAGCGTAGTTCTTTACATGGCATAAAGGGTGTAGCAGCGCCTCGTCACACGGTGAGAGAGAATATGTTAAAGGACAGTAGGCGTTTCCGTTTAGTCTCATGAGAAGGGCATTTACTGGGCAATAGGTTGTAGCGTAGTGTGAGTTCCACACACTGAGTATCCAGCAAGCAGCTTCTAAATGACCGTCAATAGCCTTCATATCCAGCGACGACACAACTACCTACAGGAACTTTCTCTTCCTGTTTCCCTGCTCACAATGTTGTCAGGTTATATTCTATTCAGAGTTGAGATTTATTACGAATTTAACACTTCTGAACTCCAAAAAGGGGATTTTTCCGAATCCCACTTCATAAAGCAAGAATCAACGCACACGTCTCTAAAATTCTGTTATATGTCCTATAGTAACGAATGAGATAAAGTAAACGAATTTCAGTTGAGGAAATGCACCGCGCTTTACCTGACTGATACTTCTCTCCTTTCTCAACCTCGTTTGTAGAACCGTCCCTTATTCCCCATCCAGGAAACGACGCAACTCTCTCTCTTTCCATGAATTTATCCCGACTTGCGGGGTCTGCTGGTTAATCGGACGTGGCATGTTAATGTTAAGGGGTAGCCAGATGCCCTTCCTCTCGGCACCCTGTAGGTCCCAGGAAGGAATTAGTGTACCCCAACTGTCTGCATCTAGTGTAATCCATGGAATAGTGCGATTGTGTTCAGATATCTGTGTGCCGTGTAACTGAGGTGCAAGGTGGCGACAAGCCCGGTATTCACCTAGCGGGATCTGGAAAACCGCTTAAAAATCACATCCAGGCTGGCCGGCACACCGGCCCTCGTCGTTAATCCGCCGGGATTCGATCCGCGGCCGGCGCGCCTAACCGAGTCCAGGAAGCAGCACGTTAGCGCCCTCGGCTACTTTGGCGGACCAGGAAACGACGTATCTACAGGCACGTTAAAGAGTTAATTCAGTGTCTAACGTTGCCATTGACTTAGCTCGCCAAGAGTTCCATACGACCTTAAAATTTCTTTCCGGGGCAGCACTGCAGTGAGGTACAGAAAATACGAAACAGATAACTTTAAATAGAACCTAGCAATTTATATGATAGCGACAAAAAGCCTCTCTCATGTCTAGTCAGATTCCATCTTAAAAAATACTCACACTCTGCTTCTTCCTTGACAAAGTGAGCATTATAATCATCTTCACTTTAATTGAAGCTGTCGGCATGGATACATCATTAGGTTCATTGTCTGTCGACGATTCCATTTGCAGGAATGCTTTATGAACTTTAAAATGCACATTAACAACAACCAACAGTTTTGACCGGCTTCGACTCACTACTGGATGTGAGAAAGTTAGATGTAACGGCTGTTGCGTGCAGCTTTCTCTCTTCGGAATACAACCTGAGTGTTATTTTCATTTACGTTTATTAATTTCATTATTCTCTTCCTTTAAGCACTCATGTAATGAAGAAACTGTATAATGCACAGGGTGCCTCTAAAATGATTGTAAAAAATGAGAAGGCTAGGAGAGTGGATCACACAAGCAATTTTCAAATAGCAAGCCACGTCTGCATCCCTTAGCATTCGGCGCTAGACGTCTTTTAACAGCAATGTGCGCCGTCGGGGGGGGGGGGGGGGGGGGGGGGGGGTAGGAGTAGGAATACAACCCGCCAACCAAATGGACGGACGGGCTGATGTTTCATGACCTTTATTTTCAAACAATTACAAAAACTGTTCCAAATTACGAAATCCTGCTTTGAATACACAGAGTGCAAATATGTCTGAGTTATTTTCCCACTCTTTCTAAGATCCCTGGCAATGTTGGGATCGCATCTGGGGCTGTCATAATTCACGCTATCAGCTCTTCATCCGTCTCCATAGGTGTTTCTTAAACAACAGACTTCAAGTGTCCCCAGACGAAAACATCAAGGAGTGTGAAATAGGGGGAACTTGCAGGCCGTGCCACCGGTCCACCGCACCCTCCCAAGTTCTCACCAAATGGTTTAGCACCGCATGAGCGAAGTCCGAATATGTATTACCATCATATTGGTGCCACTTGAGACGTCGCACGTCGAGTGGGATACAGTCCAGTAACTATGGCAGTGTTTCTCTAAGAAGATTATGTATCTGTTGGCGTTCTGTCGTCGGGGCAGCATGTATGGACCAATCAGATTATCGTCTACCAAACCAGCCCGAACATTGACGGCGAAGTACTCTTGGTAACCACGAACAAAGGCGGCTTGCATATTTCCCCATATCCACACTTGTTGATTGTGACTGTTGAACACATCTCCCCTTATAAGGGGAAAATAGAAAGCAACAAGGAGCGAACAATTTAAAAATGGAGCAAAGAGAGAGAGGTGAGCATATTTGTCGATGCGGATGAGGACGTCTTCTTTTGATCAGCTCTGTCTACAGCTTTTTTCCTGCATAAGGTTTCTACATTACATCGTTCTACACTGACGGTAAAAAAATCGCGACACCAAGAAGGAGCTGTGTCACAAACGAAAATTACAATCTGAAAGATGACGTGTATCAAATTTCGCACCAGTCGCATAAGAGTGTCGCTGGTAGAGCCACTACGACGGTGCAAGCAAGGTTTTCTCCGAACATGAGCTGTAATGGTCGTGAGTGTTAGTTTAAATTTGAAATTGACTTCGTGAGTTGATATAACCGCTGTACATGATTGCTGGCAGCAGTGGTCACGAGTAGGAACGTCTGCAAGAAGAACTGGCTGCAGACGACCACGTGGCACTACCGAGAGCGAACACCGCCGTGTTGAGCGTATGACTCTGTCGCTTCGTACTGCGTCTGCAGCAGTAATTGGAGCAGTAGTTGGCACCACAGTCACGCGACGAACTGTTACAAATCGCTTGCTTTAAGTACAGCTCCGAGCCAGACACCCTGTAGAGTTTCTTCCATTGAGCCCAAATCACCGCCGTTTGCGACTTCAGTGGTGTCAAGCGAGAGCTCATTGGAGGGTGGAATGGAATTCTGTCGTGTTTTCTGACGAAGGCTGATTCTGGTTCAGTGTCGATTATAACCGTGTGTTGGTTAGGAGGACGCCAGCTCAGGGCTTGCAACCAACCTATCTGAGCGCTAGACGCACTGGACCTACATCTGGATTTATTGTCTGTGTTGCGCCGGCCAGAGTGGCCGAGCGGTTCCAGGCGCTACAGTCTGGAACCGCGCGACCGCTACGGTCGCAGGTTCGAATCCTGCCTCGGGCATGGATGTGTGTGATGTCCTTAGGTTAGTTAGGTTTAAGCAGTTCTAAGTTCTAGGGGACTGATGACCTCAGCAGTTGAGTCCCATAGTGCTCAGAGCCATTTGAACCATCGTCTGTGTTGCGATTTCGTATGACGCTAGGAATACTCTCGTGATTACCCCACGCACCCTGACTGCAAGTTTTTACATCAATCTGGTGATTCGAACGATTATGCTGCCATTCATGAACATCACTGCAGGGAATGTTTTTCAACAGGATAACACTCGCCCACATTCTACTATTGTAACTCAACATGCTGTACAGTGTGTAGACATGTTACCTTGGCCTGCTCGATCACCATTCCTGCCTCCAATCTAGAAGGCATGCGACGTCGTCGGACGACAACTCCAGCGCCATCCACAAACAGCGTTAACCATCCCTGTATAGACTGACGAAGTGCAACATATACGGAATGCCATCTCAAAACCTAACATCCGTTGCCTGTACGACACAGAGCATTCTCATTTGTATGATTGCATTCAACATTGCGGTGGTTACACCGGATTATTAATACACCAGCATTTCACATTTGAAATAGTTTCTTTCGTGCTTACATTAAACTGTCAACTTCCATCGTTACCCACTTAAATGTATTACCTATACACACGTACTCCCGAAATTTTATTACTCTACATTAATTATTTCGTGGTGTTGCGACTTTCTCCGCCAGTGCATTTGATGAGCGTCACTTATACACTCCTGGAAATGGAAAAAAGAACACATTGACACCGGTGTGTCAGATCCACCATACTTGCTCCGGACACTGCGAGAGGGCTGTACAAGCAATGATCACACGCACGGCACAGCGGACACACCAGGAACCGCGGTGTTGGCCGTCGAATGGCAATAGCTGCGCAGCATTTGTGCACCGCCGCCGTCAGTGTCAGCCAGTTTGCCGTGGCATACGGAGCTCCATCGCAGTCTTTAACACTGGTAGCATGCCGCGACAGCGTGGACGTGAACCGTATGTGCAGTTGACGGACTTTGAGCGAGGGCGTATAGTGGGCATGCGGGAGGCCGGGTGGACGTACCGCCGAATTGCTCAACACGTGGGGCGTGAGGTCTCCACAGTACATCGATGTTGTCGCCAGTGGTCGGCGGAAGGTGCACGTGCCCGTCGACGTGGGACCGAACCGCAGCGACGCACGGATGCACGCCAAGATCGTAGGATCCTACGCAGTGCCGTAGGGGACCGCACCACCACTTCCCAGCAAATTAGGGACACTGTTGCTCCTAGGGTATCGGCGAGGACCATTCGCAACCGTCTCCATGAAGCTGGGCTACGGTCCCGCACACCGTTAGGCCGTCTTCCGCTCACGCCCCAACATCGTGCAGCCCGCCTCCAGTGGTGTCGTGACAGGCGTGAATGGAGGGACGAATGGAGACGTGCCGTCTTCAGCGATGAGAGTCGCTTCTGCCTTGGTGCCAATGATGGTCGTATGCGTGTTTGGCGCCGTGCAGGTGAGCGCCACAATCAGGACTGCATACGACCGAGGCACACAGGGCCAACACTCGGCATCATGGTGTGGGGAGCGATCTCCTACATTGGCCGTACACCACTGGTGATCGTCGAGGGGACACTGAATAGTGCACGGTACATACAAACCGTCATCGAACCCATCGTTCTACCATTCCTAGACCGGCAAGGGAACTTGCTGTTCCAACAGGACAATGCACGTCCGCATGTATCCCGTGCCACCCAACGTGCTATAGAAGGTGTAAGTCAACTACCCTGGCCAGCAAGATCTCCGGATCTGTCCCCCATTGAGCATGTTTGGGACTGGATGAAGCGTCGTCTCACGCGGTCTGCACGTCCAGCACGAACGCTGGTCCAACTGAGGCGCCAGGTGGAAATGGCATGGCAAGCCGTTCCACAGGACTACATCCAGCATCTCTACGATCGTCTCCATGGGAGAATAGCAGCCTGCATTGCTGCGAAAGGTGGATATACACTGTACTAGTGCCGACATTGTGCATGCTCTGTTGCCTGTGTCTATGTGCCTGTGGTTCTGTCAGTGTGATCATGTGATGTATCTGACCCCAGGAATGTGTCAATAAAGTTTCCCCTTCCTGGGACAATGAATTCACGGTGTTCTTATTTCAATTTCCAGGAGTGTATTTTCTAAGTAACAGAATGCGAACTTGAAACGAGGATCACGGGTAGGAAAAGAACGAAGGCGAGCAAAATTTGTTATTCTGGTGGTAGAAGTGAGGGCAGTTATGTGAAAAAGAGATTGTTATTTTATTTAGTTCCAGTTAACGTTTATCTGAAAATAAATCTACCTTGCGATTCAGATCTGAGACACGACGTGCCGTCGGTAGGAGACATTGCAATGATTCGACTGTCAGTAGGTCGTAGCAGCAGTTCGGCTCACTTTTATTTGAGGCCAGGGGTCTGGATTAGAACATTCAGCTTCCGAGATTTGTTATTGGGAATCATCAAATAAATGCAGGGTGAACTACAACACCAACGGCAAACTTTCGCAGGTGGTAACACGGACCAAGGAAGAAAAAGATTTCTATTAACATTGGTCCTAAAATGACAGCTAAGAACACTTGTTCACCTTCACTAGTATCTACATCTTCACCTGTCTTTTGCTGCAAGTGCTTTGCTTTTCTCATTTTGAGAGGTGGTAGTATGGACCACAGAAAGAAAAGCCCTTAAACATGGTCTCTAAAGAGCACACCTGTAAAGTTATGGGCAACTGTTCGTCTTCGCTACTGTGAAACACATCTCTTTTACTGAACAAGTGCTCATAGCTGCTAAGGTACGCATTTTATTTTACTGGACATTTTTTTCTTGTTTTGGTTCACTTTATCTCCTCCCAAAATATGAAAATCAAAGAGCTTGCTGTAGAAGAGATATGTTTCACAGTACCGAATATGAACAATTGCTCTTAGTTCTTAAGGCATGCACTTTGGAGCCGTAGACTTTGTTTTCTTCTTCTGGTCAGCACTGCCACTTCTCAAACGTCGTCGGTGGAGCTCTTGGTCCCCCTGTATACAACGAAGAATCATGACCCATTGCTTCGGTTTCTAATAATGTACGTAATAATGTATCTCCACTTAAAGGGAAGTAAAAACCTTAAAGCTTCATGATACTTCTCCATCTGTAACTATAACCGCAAGCCACGTTGCCGTCTGCTATGGCGAGTACTTCTGGCACCATTATTTTTTCTCCATCGCTGCTCCAACCTCGAATGTGGCCTGGGGAGAATAGCTATCGGCAAACTTCCGTATGAGCTCCAATTTCTGCGAGATTTTGTCGATAACATTACGCAAGACGTAAGTGGGAGAAAATACACTTCTGGAAATTGAAATAAGAACACCGTGAAATCATTGTCCCAGGAAGGGGAAACTTTATTGACACATTCCTGGGGTCAGATACATCACATGATCACACTGACAGAACCACAGGCACATAGACACAGGCAACAGAACATGCACAATGTCGGCAATAGTACAGTGTATATCCACCTTTCGCAGCAATGCAGGCTGCTATTCTCCCATGGAGACAATCGTAGAGATGCTGGATGTAGTCCTGTGGAACGGCTTGCCATGCCATTTCCACCTGGCGCCTCAGTTGGACCAGCGTTCGTGCTGGACGTGCAGACCGCGTGAGACGACGCTTCATCCAGTCCCAAACATGCTCAATGGGGGACAGATCCGGAGATCTTGCTGGCCAGGGTAGTTGACTTACACCTTCTATAGCACGTTGGGTGGCACGGGATACATGCGGACGTGCATTGTCCTGTTGGAACAGCAAGTTCCCTTGCCGGTCTAGGAATGGTAGAACGATGGGTTCGATGACGGTTTGGATGTACCGTGCACTATTCAGTGTCCCCTCGACGATCACCAGTGGTGTACGGCCAGTGTAGGAGATCGCTCCCCACACCATGATGCCCGGTGTTGGCCCTGTGTGCCTCGGTCGTTTGCAGTCCTGATTGTGGCGCTCACCTGCACGGCGCCAAACACGCATACGACCATCATTGGCACCAAGGCAGAAGCGACTCTCATCGCTGAAGACGACACGTCTCCATTCGTCCCTCCATTCACGCCTGTCGCGACACCACTGGAGGCGGGCTGCACGATGTTGGGGCGTGAGCGGAAGACGGCCTAACGGTATGCGGGACCGTAGCCCAGCTTCATGGAGACGGTTGCGAATGGTCCTCGCCGATACCCCAGGAGCAACAGTGTCCCTAATTTGCTGGGAAGTGGCGGTGCGGTCCCCTACGGCACTGCGTAGGATCCTACGGTCTTGGCGTGCATCCGTGCGTCGCTGCGGTCCGGTCCCAGGTCGACGGGCACGTGCACCTTCCGCCGACCACTGGCGACAACATCGATGTACTGTGGAGACCTCACGCCCCACGTGTTGAGCAATTCGGCGGTACGTCCACCCGGCCTCCCGCATGCCCACTATACGCCCTCGCTCAAAGTCCGTCAACTGCACATACGGTTCACGTCCACGCTGTCGCGGCATGCTACCAGTGTTAAAGACTGCGATGGAGCTCCGTATGCCACGGCAATCTGGCTGACACTGACGGCGGCGGTGCACAAATGCTGCGCAGGTAGCGCCATTCGACGGCCAACACCGCGGTTCCTGGTGTGTCCGCTGTGCCGTGCGTGTGATCATTGCTTGTACAGCCCTCTCGCAGTGTCCGCAGCAAGTATGGTGGGTCTGACACACCGGTGTCAATGTGTTCTTTTTTCCATTTCCAGGAGTGTATATGTTGCACGACTCTTCTTCAGACGTACCTTATCGGGAAACCAAAAGGAATGTACTCGCTCTTCTTCGAGGTAAGGTAATTCGCATCGACCAGATGTTACTTTCACGTGCACCGCAGTACAGAACAAGCTTAGGGTCGGACGCTTAGGCCTGTTACGGGAGGCCGGGGCCCGTACTGCTTATTGGTTGGGGATGGATCGGAAACCTAGCTACGCCTAACTTCAAAGATGCAGACAAGCCCTTCAACGATGCTGTGGCGCGGGCAGTCTTGACGCAGGGGCGACAACTCTTGTTCCGTCCGTTGTCGTTCGTAATGCATTCATTTGCTGCTGATTTCGAAAAATCACCAGGCTTTTTATTACGTGTAAGGATCAAATGCTTTCACCTTATAGAAGTAGTGATGCAGAGTATCACTCGCCTTGCATGTCGACGTTTCAGATTCCACCTATCCGAAAAATAATACATTTATATATCTAACCCCTTTCTGACATTGCTTTTCCAGAGAATTCTGAGAAAATTCTTATTGGCTTGCTGTTGCAGTTAAGAATTATTTGTCTCCGAAATTTATTTAAACCAATGTATGCTCATTCTGCAGCAGTTCATACTTGGAACATAAACATTTGAATGATTCTCTGACTACACATGTAAACTTTAGTTTTCTTCACGGCACTCGGATAACTATCAAGAGATGAAGCACCGCGGTAACTAGTCCATCTATTTAATAGAGTATATGTTCGCTTCGCAAGCAGAGTTCTATGCCTGCATCTAAACTGGATGGCGTGCTGCGAAATGCGGTTCAGTTTACAGACAGAGTAAATCTATGTGTTTATCGACGTGAATGCAGTGCGCCTTCGTCGTGTTTGATGCATGCTATTAGCCGTCATATCCTACTAAGTGATTCTACATCTTCGTATACATAAATAATCCGGAAGCCACTGCACAACACCTGGAGCACGGTACATCGTACCGATACCATAGATTTTCTTCTTTGTCCCACTCTCGTATTGAGTCTGCACGTCTCTCTGCATGTCTCTCTGCATTTCCTAATATCTCTTACCCCATCCTCGTGATCCCTAAACGAGATATACGACGGTGGCAGCATAGTGGTCGCACAGTTTCCTTCGAATATAGGTTATCTAAATATACCCACTAGGGTTCCGTGACAACTACGCCGTTGTAGCTTTTGTTATTTCTTTTTATTTTTGCAAATTTAATTTCCTTCAGCATATTTCTGTATGGACTATGCCAGTCAAACACGATCTTATCGGTTCGACTCCGAATTTGTTCGATTTCGGTTGTCGTGCCTACATGATAAGCACTCAACACAGAAACAACACTCTAGAATTGGTAGCACTAGCATCTTCTGTGCAATTTCCTTTATAGCTGCATTGCAGTTCCCCAGAAACGTTTCAAAAAATACGAGGGCTGTTTGGAAAGTAAGGCCGAACGGTCGCGAAATGAAAACCACAGTGAAAATAAAAAACTTTTTATTCGCAACAGTTATCCACATCTCCCAGCTACCTCTTCAAATAGTCGCCACTCCGTATTAGACGTTTGTCGTGGTGTTGTACAAACTTTCTAGTAGCCTCGTTTCAGAAAGCAGCAGCCTGTTCTTTTCTGCCAATTCTCTACACTGGTCTGCCTTTCGTTGTTTGTGCCAAAATTGCCTTCGTAGCCAGTAGTTCATGTGAGCAGAGATGAACAACGGAAGGAGCCAATTAAGAGCTGTATTGTGGGTGATCAAACACTTCCCATCGAAAAAGCTGCAAGAACGTCTGCATTGCCCCTGCAGAATGCGGATGAAAATTATCTTGAAGAAAGAAACGCATGACATTTATGTTATGTGGGATGCATCACTTCAGGCGATATCTCTCACCAGATCCACGTACTTGGTGGAAGACTCTGTTCTTTTAGGCATTTCTACGTGATCACTTTGCACTTTGAACTGAAACGAGCGGCGTGAAACAATCGACAGGCACACTAAAAACACTGCTCAACACATCCGTGCTAAGTTACATCTGATTTTCACAGTGGCTTCCATTTCGCGCCTAGCCGGACTTTATTTTCCGAATACGCCTCGCATCAGCATTATATGGTACTGATCCATGTGATTGTTCCACTTGATGTCGTTTCTTCGCATTGTCCCTAAATACTTTCGCTATTTGACCAAAAGTATCTGGACACAGTTATGTAATGCGGAACTGATCATTAGATGTCACAAGATGCGGACCCGCTTGTATAAAAGAAGGCGGGAAGTACCGTGTTGTCAGCAAAGAAGCAGTTATAAAGCGGGACGTGTCGGTCAGGAGAGGCGAGTGATTTAGAACGTGAAAAAGTCCTTGGAAGTCACTTGAGTGACAAATCCATCAGGCACATTTCAGCCCTTCTCAAGCTGCTCATGTCGACTGTTGATGTGATTGTGAAGTACAAACGCGAAGGAACAACGACAGCTCAACCAAGCCCTCATGTACTGACTTCCAGGGACCGTCGAACATTGCGGAGAGAGGTCTTACAAAATCGCACAGAATCAGCAGAAGGAATCACTTCTGAATTCCAGAGTCTCGGTAGCCAAATGAGTGTACATGTGGAGTTAAAAGGAATGGGATACACTGTCCGAACAGCTCATCGTGAGCCACAAATATTTGTAGTCAGTGTTCAGCGACGTTTGAGACGTTACAAATAACGATGCCACTGGAAATTGGATGACTTGAAAGGAGTGACACTGAGTAATGAATCGTGCTATATCCTGTGGCAATCATATAGATGGGTTTGGATTTGACAAATGCCTGGAGAACGTTACCTGATACCACGTGTAGTGCCTACAGTGAAGTAAAGGGTAGACGGTGTTACGGTATCGGGGGTTGTTTTCGTCGTTAGTCTGTGATCTACTCATTACTCTTAAGAAAACGCCAAATGAGGAAGGACTTAACATATTTTACAGCATTGTGTACTGTTACGCAGCAAATGAACAGTTCGAAGACGATAATAGTATCAGCATGGAAGTGCACTCTGTCAGAAAGCAGCATCTACACTGAAGCTAGTATAGGCATGCGTATGCAAATACAGAGATATGTAAACAGGCAGAATACTGTGCTGCGGTCGGTAACAAGGATCAGGCTCAGTTGTTAGATCGGTTACTACTGCTACAATGGCAGGTTATCAAGATTTAAGTGAGTCTGGACGTGGTGTTATAATGTAAATTGTTGACCGGGAGGCCCCATTCGGGGGAGGTGGCCGCCGTAATGAAAGTCCTTTCCTAAATGACGTCACATCAGCGATTTGCGAGTCAATGATGACGAAAATGATGATGAAGGGCACAGAACACCCAGTCCCCTGCCGCTAATCGAACCCCGGGCCCCTGCGTGGTAAGTGGTAACGCTACCGCTACGCGACGGAGGCGGACGTGGTTGTGTTACAGTCGGCGCATGACTGATGGGCCACAGCATCTCCGAGGTAGTGATTAAGTGCAGATTTTCCCGTACAACCACTTCAAGAGTGTACCGTAAATATCAGGAATACGTTAAAACATCAAATCTCTGACATCGCTACGGCCAGAGAAAGAACCTGCAAGAACGAGACCAATGACGACATGACAGAAGTGCAACCCTCTCGCAAATTGCTACAAGTTTCAATGCTGGGCCATCAACAAATGTCAGCGTGGAACCATTCAACAGCACATCATCGAAATGGGCTTTCGGAGCCGAAGGCCCACTCGTGTACCCTGGATGACGGCACAACACAAAGTTTTGCGCCTCGCCAGGGCCCGTCAACACCGACGTTGGACTGTTGATGACTGGAAACATGGTGACTGGTCGGACGAGTCTCGTTTCAAATTGTATCGAGCGAATGCATGCGTACGGGTATTAAGACGACCTCATGAATCCATGGACCCGACATATCAGCGGGAGAATGTTCAAGCTGGTGGAGGCTCGGTAATGGCGTGGGGCGTGTGCAGTTGGAGTGATATGGTATCTCTGATACGTCTAGATACGATGCTGAAAGGTGACAAGTACGTAAGCATCCTGTCTGATCACTTGCATCTATTCATATCCATTGTGCATTCCGACTGACTTGGGCAATTCCATCAGAACAATGCGACACCCCACATATCAAGAATTGCTACGTAGTGGCTCCAGAAACACTATTAGAGTTTAAACACTTCCGCTCACCACCAAGCTACCCAGACATGAACATTACTGAGCACATCTCTGATGCCTTGCAACGTGCTGTTCAGAAGAGATCTCCACCGCGTCGTACTCTTAAAGACTTGTGGACAGCCCTGCAGGATTCATGGCGTCAGTTCCCTTCAGCACTACTTTAGTCGTTAGTCGAGTCCATTCCACGTCGTGTTGCGGCACTTCTGCATGCTCGCGGGGGTCGTGCACTATATTGGGCATGTGTACCAGCTTCTTAGGCTCATCAGTGTATAAGACAATGGTTTGCAAACAACAATAATCCTGAAATGGATTAACCTGCTAGGACCAGACCTGAACCAAAAAGAACACCTCTGGAATGAATTAGAATGTCGACTTCGTTCCACACCCCAGAGTCCAACTACCTTCTCCGATTTCAGTTCTCGAGGAAGAATGGGCTGCCATTCTTCAAGAGCCACTGGCACACCTAACCTTATTAAAAGTGTCCCCAGTACAGTTGAAGTCGTCGTAAACGTGAAGGGTGGACACAGTCCATATTAATGTCCGCTTCTAGGTGTCTGAACACTTTTGATCAGATCTGGCTTGCTCGTAATGTTTACCACTAATCCTGTAATGGAGCACCGCTATCATGCTCGTTCTCTTTATAAATGCAAACACCAATCACGGATCAGGCCTCTTCCGACTGGCTCGCTGCTGCTTACAAAGCAGTGCATGAAAGAATCTATGATCTTGTCTTGGAACATGTGATCAACATGCTCCCAATCCCTCCAGTAGTTTTTGCCAGTAGATAAATCCTGGTGATGCCACTACTTCTTTATTCAAGCAGCTCCTCATTTGGCCTGGAAAGGGTAGGTGGACCCCGTACCAGATCTCCTTATCTCAGAATCGAAGCTGGGCAGGGGCCTTCCCCACAGAAGGCAGCGACGATAACCAATCATCTACGAAACCGTTCTTCTCTTTCTTACAGGCATTTCCTTACATTTATCCACTTTTAGAAAAGTTGCCATTCATTACAGTAAGTGGACACTATGTCCAAGTTTTACCGCACTTACTGATGATCGTTTAACAACTGTACTATCTTGTATTACATATACTTACACACTCCACAAGCCGCCGTATGGGGCGTGTTGGTGGATACCTTGTACCTCCACTAGTCATTTTCTTTTCCGTTCTACTCTTAAATACAGAAAAGGAAAAGCGTTCGTCTATACGCCTCCGTAAGCGTCCTAATTCCTCTTATGTTATCTCCATGATCCTTAACCGAAACGTATGGCAGTAGAATCGTTCTGGAGTCAGCTTCAAACGCAGCTCCTCTAAATTTTCTCTATAGTTTACCGCAAGAAGAACGTCCTGTTCCTTCCAGGGATTCCCATTTGAGCTCGGGAAGAAACTTTGTAACATGCGTTGCTTGAGCTCACCGGTAATAAATCCAGCAGCCCGCCTTGGAATTGCTTCAATGTCTTCTTTTAACGCGGTTTAGTAGGAATACAAAACACTCAAACAGTACTCAAGAATGGGTCACGCTAGTGTTCTAAACGCCGTCTCCTTTGCGAATGAATTAAACTTTCCTAAAATTCTCCCAATAAACGGAAGTCAGCTATTCGCCTTTCTTACGCCTTTGTTCCATTTCAGAACGCTTTGCAACGTTAAGCCCTCGTTCCGTATTCTAACATTATAGGGTTGTTTTTGGATTCATCTAAATTCACTTATATTTGTACACATTTAGAGGAAGCTGCCATTCTTCACACCAACTAGAAATTTTTTATAAGTCATCTTGTATCCTCGTACAGTCACTCCACGGCGACTCCTTCCCGTACTCCACAGCGTCACGAGCAAACGCCTGCAAGTTGCTGCTCACCCTGTCTGTCATATCACTTATATATGTAGAGAATAAGTTCGATCCTATCACGCTCCCTAGGGCACTCTTGACGATACCATTGTCTCTGAAGAACACTCGCCATCGAGAACAGCGTACTGGGTTCTATTACATAAAAAGTCTTCGAGGCACTCGCAAATCTGGGAACATATTCCGTTTTCTCATACATTCGTTAAGAATCTGCAGTGGGGCACCATGTCAAACACTTTCCGGGAACCTCTGTATATGGAAGCTACCTGTTACCCTTCATCCGCGGTTCGCAGGATATCATGTGTGAAAAGAAAAATGTGAGTTTCGCAAGAGCGATATTTTCTGAACCCGAGCTGATTATTGTACACAAAAAACCGTATTCAAAGTAAAATGTCGACTAGAATTCCGTCAATGCTGCAAATGTTAACGTCGATGTCTCTCACTTGTCAGTCTGTGCAGCGCTCAAGTACTGATGCGGTAGTATCCTCATGCGTGAACAATTTTTTAAATGCCGAAGTTAATATTTCTGTTTACTGTCAGCTGTCTTCAGTTTCAACACCTACAGATATATGTGATTAGAAACTGAGTGATTTCAGTTTTGTGCTTTGTAAGAAACGTAATTAATTTTGCTTCGGCCTCATGCCCACCATATGCTGGCCATATAATTCAATGCAAGATGTGACAGTTTTCTATCATTCGTGTAAAAACTGATTCACTTGAGTAATAGTCAGTGAAATTTTCCGATTGTTCCTAAATTTTAATATAAAGCATGTGTTAGTACTAGAAAATATGCATTACAGATAGAAGGCCAACCATATCTTAAAATAGCTTGTGAAAATTTAGTTACTAGAATTTTAATCTATCTTAAAACTTCAGACAACTGCACTGTCCGCGAAGTCCTAGATAAAACGTGAAAATTGGGATAGTATAGTGAATCTTGGAATCCAGATGCATACTAGAAATTTTTGAAATCGTAAATAAATAGCTTCTGAATGCAGATATGGTGTTTATCGACTTCAAAGCACGATCAAATTCGGGACTCTCATTCCTATCTTCAGATGCGATCTAAAGCTCACATCTGATCGATGTCAAGTATTATTTCTCTATCACAGATGGCTGTCATAGCCAATCAGCACACTTGCAAGCCCTCTTGTCCACAACACCACATAAAAGATATTAGGCTTGCAACTGTGCTCATCTGAGATGCAGATGGAGAATCTCTAACGAGACATGCTGGTCTTCTTTGGATCTTACCTATTCAGATCCTAGCAGGGTCGCCAATTTGAGTTGCTGGAGACCTCAGATCTTATGACATCTGCAGCGGTAATTAAATTGAAACATATGTCGCTGGGTGGATGCGCAACTACATATAGAAGCCATGTGCTTAGGGAAACCTATCTGTTACAGATCTCAGACTAACGACCAACATTCAGGGATACAAAGATTTGTTCAAATGGCTCTGAGCACTATGGGACTCAACATCTCAGGTCATCAGTCCCCTAGAACTTAGAACTACTTAAACCTAACTAACCTAAGGACATCACACACATCCATGCCTGATGCAGGATTCGAACCTGCAACCATAACAGTCGCGCAGTTCCGGACTGAAGCGCCTAGAACCGCTCGGTCACCGCGGCCGGCACACGGATTTGTAAGCTGCCTCCTTCGTAGATGTACTGCACTTCCTTATGACTCTCCCAAGGAATCTGTCTGGCATCTGCTTTAAATGCGATTAGTTTTGTGTGGTTGTTCCACTTCAAATCACTCGACAGCATGCTCCCAGTTATTTGTTGCATGTGACTGCTGCCAGTAACTGTACTACAATCATTATGTTTTTTCTGCCTATTGTGCACAATACGCTCCATTTGTTTATGTTGGGGGTCAGTGCCACTCCCTGCACCAAGGACTGATGATCTGCGGATCTTCCTGCATTTCTATAAAATTTTCTAGCGTCGTGACTTCTCTGAATACAAAAGCAGTATCCACAAAATGTAGATAACTTCCGAAGTTACCCACAGGTCATTTATATTTTGCGAAAAGTAATAGTTCTTTAACACTCTCTTGGGATACGCTCTAAATCACTTTCAAGCCTTCAGATTTTTCTTCATTAAGAAGGACATGCTGTGTTTCATTTGTTAGGAATTCTTCAGTCTAATTACAGAGTTTATCCAATACTCTGCAGGCTCGTATTTCGTTTATTATGCTGCAATGTGGAACTATTTCGAAGGCCTTCAGGAAGTCAAGGAAAATGGCATCAACATAGGAGCTGGTATCTACGTCATTTTTGGCCTCGTGGGCTAACAGAGCGAGCTGAGCTTCACACGAACGTTTTTTTTTCGGAATATACACATATTTTGATTTCTCCAGTTTTGGATCTCCAGAAATATCATAATACATGAGCATAAAACGTATTCAAAAATTCTACACCGTGTTGACGTCAGCGACGTAGGCCCATAGTATTGTGTGTCTGTTTAAGAACCCTTCATGAAATGGCCTGGGCCTTTCTTCGGAAAGATGTTGCGTGTGACTATATAGTTATTTATGAATTTTATGACTATCCCTTGCACGAGCAATTTGGATTTATTTGCCTTTTTGCACGAGAGGTTCGTGTATTCTTCATTTCTCTAGTAATGGATTTTTATTTACCGTAACTTGCAAGGGATAATGCATCTCCTTCCTGCCGTTGTTACTCACCACAAGGAGCATGGTAGCGGGTAACTTGTACCACAACTAGTCATTCCCCTTCCCGCTGTACTTGCAGATGGGGCGAAGAAACAACGACTAGCTACATCGTTCCGTACGAACCCTAATTTCCCTTACCTTGTCCCCGTCGTCGTTACTCGAGATGTATGGCGGTGGCAGCTGGATTGTTTTGTAGGTACTAGAATACACGGTAGGGGCTACACGCAGGCGGGCTGAGAGCTGTGAGATCAGGTGAACCCTCTCGCCATGCCGCGCTGCATTGAAGCTTATTGACACACGGCGCACACGTGTTTAACTCATGTGTAGCTATGAATTTAATCGAGATTTTCCAGATTTTAGTGTATTGTTATTATTGTTATTATTATTAAGCTTTATATCAGTTACACAATTTTTTTCTGTGGTCGGTGAAATACTAGTGTAAAGCCTCCGAACTACGGCTTTTTTCAAATTTTGTTAATAACTTCGAGTTTTCAGAAAAAATCAATAAAACCTGGAGGAATGCTCAGCATTCTTTTGCGTAAGGTCTTTATTTCTGTTTCCATAAATTCTAATTGTTGAAATAAGGATGCATTTCGCATTTACAGCAGCGTTTGTTTTCACGGTTAATGTTTTGTCTAGTAGTAAGTTCTTCATTAGTTGGTACTTCCATCGTTTCTCATTGTTCGCATAAGCATGCACAGCCCCATTTACAGCAGTGTGTTTTTACGCTTAATGTTTTGTCTTTAAACTTTCGATATAGTATTCAACACTTCACTTTCGAAATTCCTTTCATGATCCGAATCAGTCATATGCACTGAGCAGACAGGAGCATGTTCAACTGAAAACGAATCTGAACTTTTGCACGCATTTATCTCTTTTCGTTACATCTCGTTGTTTTTAGGAAATATATGAATCTTAATTTCTAACTGGCGATTGCACAGCAAACCATTATATTCCACTCAAAATTACTGTGCGACTCTGAACTTAATCCCCAGTCACTAATAAAAATTCACACTGCCGTAAACAATCTTGTTTTCGCTCGTAAACGCAATTACAGCACAATATGTTACGGCAATTGCGAGCTACTGAGCGCTGGTTGGGTTCAGACTCTGTCAGCGGCGCGGTTTGCTACTACGCATACACCTCGTGATACGCACCGTGTATTCTAGTATCCCTGCTGCAGACACTCTCAAGTGCCAGTTGTCTAAAGTTCCTCAATACCGATTCGCTTAAAGAACGTCTTCTTCCTTCCAGCGATGCGCTTTTGAGTTCACAAGAATTCCCCTTAACACTCGCTTGTAGAATGAATTTACTGGAAACAAATCTAGCAGCAAGCGTCTGAATTGCTTAGACGTCTTCCTGTAATGCGATTTCCGTTTAACCCGCCTTTGTCGCGAAAAAAGGAAGACAACTGAGACTTTGTTACAGTCCTTGTAACGTGTTCTTTCTTGACAGACCAGTATATACAGGCAGGACTAACTGCGCTTGGGCTATTGCAGTTATCATTTACATTTTTCAAAGGCTTTTTGGAAGTTATTTCTTTGAAGCGTACCGCCTGCAATAATGTTTGACGCATTTATTGTGATTTTAGTTCAGTGATGAAAATTTATTTTCCCTAATAAATTAATATGAAAGCAGTTTCATTTTTTTCCTCGGTAATTTCGCACAGAGTGCAGGTTTTTTTTTAAAAAAAAAACCTGGCTGGGTAAATCTGAGACAAACGTTTACTCCTGAAACATTTTTTAATGCAGTCACGTGATAAAACTAGGGCCTCAGTTGCAATTTTTGTGCTGGTAACTTTAACTCTTCAGGGTATTTTCAATTTAAATCCCTCATTACGGTGGCTCACCCGGACAAAAAAGGAACTACATTATTGTTCACCTATAGCCTGGAGAATCTGAAGGTGTCTATTGACATTTAAATGAATTAAAGCCTCATTTTTGAGTGAGCGTGTCGCCACTCAGTTCCCACAGTCGACCTTACGCGCTCGACCCATTCCATGTCGCTTTGCAACGTTACACCTAGACGTTTAATCTGAAACTTCTTTATTTAAATTATTTAAATGTGTGAATCTCTACTTAAATTGCTGAGTGACTGAGAAGATGAAACTTCTACGTTATTTGATTCTGAAAAAGCTGAGTAAAACTGAACGAACTGAACCTACTTTCTCTTTACTTTTTCTTATCGTGTCAACATTGACCCACAATGTTCTAGTGCAGCGCAATCTGACTGCTCAAATCTTAAAATAATCTATACATTTCATTAAGCACTTACCACACAAAAATCTTCATTACGCGAACTACTGCAATACAGCGAGCGTCAATACTGCCAGCTAAATAAAAGATTCTAACTACTAAAGCCACTAACTACTAATAGGCATGTGGTTAGCGAAGGAAAGATTTTGTTGCAAAAACCAAATAATGTATTTCTTACCTTAATAATGTGGCATCCAGTTCAAACACCGAATATAAATCGTCATTGACATCTAGTACAATAATATTCAATCTCCAAGTCGAACATGTACAGACCGTTAGCCTACGCTAACACTTCAGACCACCACCCTCCATCAGTGCTAACTTCACACATCTAACATCAATCACTGCTGGCTGTTCAGCTCCAACTGTCCAACGGTACTTCCATCACTGCTGGCGACTGACTTCCAACTGCCCAACACTACTGGCAATTAACTTCCAACAACGAGTCCGACTAGCCACAGTCTCTTACAAAGAAAGCGCAGTCAGAGATCCAATGCAAAGCGCTACACAGCGCTGCCAACACAGAAGCACCCCACTTGCAAATCAACGTGACTGTGTCAAGCAGCAGTCCACTGATACTGTATGCAAACATTACGTAATCGTTTCTCCTGCTCGTCTCCGTAAAAGCACCCTACATTTTTCCTCGTTTAGAACAAGCTAAAGTTTAACAAACCAAATATATCTTTTAGTAGCGGGAGAGGGTCACGGAGATGCTTAACCATCCTTAATGACAGACTCTACAAAAGAGCCTTTGTAGATCACGGTGAAGTCTGCACCTAAAATTTCGAGAGCGGGTGTACCTAGACGAGAGGACCAATATACACTGAGGTAATAAAAGTCATGGGACAGGAATATGCACATATACAGATGGCGGCAGTATCGACGGGAATTAACAGAGTTTGAACGCGGAATGGTAGTTTGAGCTAGACGCATAGGACATTCTATTTCGAAAATCGTTAAGAATTCAATATTCCGAGATCCACAGTGTCAAGAGTGTGCCGAGAATATCATATTTTAGGCATTGTCTCTCATCACGGATACGACCGAGAGCAGCGGCGTTTACTAGTTGTCATTGCTAAAGACAAGAAACACTCCCTGAAATAGCCGCAGAAATCAATGAGGGACGTACGACACACATATCCGTTAAGACAGTGCGGCAAATTTGGCGTTAATGGGCTGTGGCAGCAGACGACCGACGCAAGCGCTTTTGCTAAAAGCACAACGTTGCCCGTAGTGCTTCTCCTGGGCTCATTACCATTTCGGTTAGACCCTAAACAACCGGAAAAAAGTACTCTGGTCAGATGAGTCCCGATTTCAGTTGGTAACAGTTGATGGTAGGGTTCGAGTGGGGCTCATACCAAACGAAGCCATGGACACAAATTGCCAACAAGATACTGTGCAAGCTCGTGGCGGCTCCATAATGGTGTGGGCTGTGTTTACATGCAATGGACTGAGTCCTCTGGTCCAACTGAACCTATCACTGACTGTAAGTGGCTATGTTCCGCTTCTTGGAGACCATTTGCAGCCGTTCATGTACTTCATGTTCACAAACAACGATGGAATTTTTGTGGGTATCAACGCCCCAAGTCACCGTGTCACAACTGTTTGAGACTGGTCTAAAGAACATTCAGGAAAATTCGAGCGAATGATTTGCCCACCTAGATCTCCTGATATGAATCCCATCGAACATTTATTCGAGGTCATTTCGTCCACAAAATCCTACACTGTCAGCATTTTCGCAAGTATGGACGGCTATACAGGCAGCGTAGCTCAATATTTCTGCAGGGAACTTCAACGAAATCGACGACGAGTCCATGCCAAGGTCGAGTTGCCGCAATACGCCGGGCAATAGGAGGTCCGACGCGATATTAGGGGGTATTCCATGACTTTTGGCACCTCACTGTGTAGCTTCCGCCTACGTACATATCGCGAAAAGTCCACGAAGGCAGAGCCGAGTTCCCGCGGAGACTTAACCAACAATCGTTCTTCCCGCGGATCATTTCCGACTAGGATTGGAAAGGGGGAACTGGCTGTGGTTCACGAGGTACGCACCATTGTGTGGTTTGCGGAGTACAGATATAGACTTAAAAATACTATCCTTCGGTTTAACAAAATTAGTCATTGCGGTGGGTTGTTTGATTGGTTTCACTGCAATGGCAGGTCAGCCTCTCTGTTACAATATGCGTTTTCGGCACTGCCAGCTCTTACCAGCTGATCCTGGAACAGATGTACAGTTCGTCCTCTGACAGTCAAGAGCTGTCACACCAGGTGGCTACTGCGCGTGGGAAAGACGGACGCTAATTTCACCGTTCCAGAGACGCACAGCTATAAGCCTTCACACGCGAACCAACATCATTACGGTCAGCTCATACCTAAGACGAAATTAACTAGAAATAAAGTAGGACAGCAAGAAATAACCGGTGGCACGGACTACTTGCAGAATCAGTTAAATTCTTCTAAGGGCAACGTCTTCTTATAACGGGTTCGAAGTTACCAGTTTTGCTCCTAAGGACGCCTGTCGTTACCGGAATACTTGCAAATTTGCGATGTAACATCCAGTAACGACGTCTCTTCTAATGACATGCAGTATGATTTTATTTTCATCGCCATCAATTAGCTGCCAACTGGAATGTTTCCATATATGTAGCGTCGCTGTCGACGCCTCGCACCGGGGAACACTTTTCACGGCAGTCACAGCTGAGTGGCCACATCAATATTGTCGATACGGATACCGTTCACTGGTTGTACTCACCGACAGCGAATGTCTCCGTCTGCTCCCTCTGTGAGTGTAATGAGCTGGCAGCTGCCTCGATCGAGTCCACTGCCCGTGACCTGATAGGGTGGCCAGTCTAGCAATCATCTGCTTTATGCAGCGCCACTCATTCTGCTGCTACATGCTTCCTGCTTATATGCCCTCCGCAGGCATTGTTCTGAACTGAGAAGCTGTACGTGTCTGGGGAAACGTCAGTGCTTTGTTATTGTTGAGATGATGAGATTACGCCTCGAAGTATACAACCAGGATTGAGTACTTTGCTTAAGCTCATTGTACAAATATACAAATAGATATAGTACTGAAAGTGCCTCGTTGTTAAGAAATACTTTTACCTCCTGGTGGATAATCAGTGATTAGAAGTTTATGTTGCTGAGTCGGCTAAGAATAAGACAGCTCAAATAATTACTTAGTTCAGAAAAATGGAAACTGTGATTCTAATTTGACCATTTACTTAGTGAACATGCGTCAGACGAGGTAAACAACACGGCGACTATAACGCCATGTCTTTGGCCGTATTTCAAAACGCAAGTGAATTTTGATTCCGATAATTTACTACGTGGATAAAAGGATATTTTTTCGAGCTGAAACTATGAAATTCAACCACCATTGTAATAAATAAGCAAAACCTGAGCTCTCACGGAAACATTTAAGTGTTCATGTTTTCCCACGTGCTAAGTAAAAATTAGTCTTAAATTGAGCTATGGACTATCTGCCAAGCACTTGAGCTCGAATTGCAGAGTTGTCATATACACGCAGATGTAGATTGGCGAACGTCTAACGGAAGGAAAAGGAATGAACCATCATAAAAGAAGCGCTACAGTTGTTAGTGATACCACGACACATTGAATGATCTTATAAGAAGAAAATATATTTATCCCAAGGGATGCGAAACTAAGTGTTTCAAAATACACTTTAGCTAAGTGCGGGGGGGGGGGGGGGGGGGGGTGAACTAAACATCCAAAATACAACACATTACCACGCCTAGTATGGTGTAGGAAAAGCGTTGGCATTCAAAACAGTTTTCAGTCGTCTCGGAATGGATAAATATAGATCCGGTATGGTTTTCAAGGGTATCTTACACCATTCTTCCTGCAAAATTGTGGTGAGTTCAGGAAATTATGATGGAGATGGATAGCGATCACGCACCTTTCTCTCCATAGTAGACCGCAAAGGCTCAATAACAGTGAGATCTGGTGACTCTGATGGCCAGAGGAGATACTAAAATTCATCCTCATGCTCACAAAACCAGTCCTGGACTATGCGAGCTGTATGAACAGGGGCCATACCCTCTTGGCGCACAGCATCACTTTTGGGGAACAAGCACTGTACCAGTGGATGGATCCAATCCGCCGAAATAGTCACATAATCCATGGTAGTAGTGCAAGGTCTTGCACAGTAGCCATGTAGCCCATGGAATACCTCGATATGGGGCCCGAAACATCGTCGAACCCCCGCCCTGTTTCGCTCTAGGGGCCTAAACTCGGCCAGAAGTTGGAAACCCGTGAAACAGGACTCATCCGACCAAATGACTTTCCTCTACTGCTCCATAGCCCGGGTTTTATGGCTTTGGTACCACGTTCTCCCGTTACAGGTATTTGTATTACTGATGTTGTGCTTCTGGAATTCCAGCTTCTCCTGTAATTTCCTGCTTATGAAGCTTCCTTACAAATGGTAGAGCACAGAAATCAGTCAGGACGATTGATTGCTGTGCTCTATCATTTGAAAGTCATATCATAGTCGTCAAGTCCACCCACATTCCTAGTGGAACGTAGCATGATGAGGCTCTCCTAGTTGTTTTGGTGCTAACAGGATTCACTAGCTCGACATTTACCTGGCTGAAAATAACTTACAAATTCGTGGCGCCCTTCATCGGTAGTGCTGGAATTGAGCATGGTATTGGCTCATACTTAGCGTTGATGATAGCTTCCGCTCTCGCAGGCAAACGTTCAATCAGGTGCTGGAAGCTTTCTTGGGGAAAGGAGTGCTCCACTGAGGAGAGGTATCGATGTCGGTCGGTCAGGCCTGGCACGAAGTCGGCGTTCGGAAACATCCCAAAAGTGTTCTATAGGATTCAGGTCAGGACTATGTGCAGGCCAGTCCATTACACGAATGTTATTGTCGTGTAACCACTCCGCCACAGGCCGTGCATTATGAATAGATGCTCGATCGTGCTGAAAGATGCAGTCGCCATCCCCGAATTGCTCTTTAACAGTGGAAAGCAAGGAGGTGCTTAAAACATCAATGTAGGCCTGTGCTGTGTCAGTGGCACGCAAAACAACAAGGGGTGCAAGCCCCCTCCACGAAAAACACCACCGCCTCTGAATTTTACTGTCAGCACTACACACACTGGCAGATGACGTTCACCGGGCATTCGCCATACCCACACCCTGCCGTCGGATCGCCGTGTACCGTGATTCGTCACTCCACGCAATGTTTTTCCACTGTTCAATCGTCCAATGTTTACGCTTCTTACACTAAGCGAGGAGTCGTTTGGCATTTACCGTCGTGATGCGTGACTTATAAGCAGCAGCTCGACCACGAAATCCAAGTTTTCTCACCTCCCACCTAACTTTCATAGGACTTGCAGCGGATTCTGATGCAGTTGGGAATTCCTGTGTGATGATCTGGGTAGATGTCAGCCTATTACACATTACGACCCTCTTCAACTGTCGGCGGTCTCTGTAAGTCAACAGACAAGGTCAGCCTATACTCTTTCGTGCTGTACGTGTCCCTTCAGGTTTCCACTTTACTGTCATATCGGAAACAGTGGACCTAGGGATGTTTAGGAGTGTGGAAATCTCGCGTACAGATGTATGACACAAGTGACACCCAACAACCTGACCACGTTCGAAGTCCGTGAGTTCCACGGAACGCACCGTTCTGCACTCTCACGATGTCTAATGAAAAGCATATGTTTTTGGTGGGTGTCCGGATACTTTTGATCACATAGTCTACTTTCGTCCGGTTTGTGTCTCACCGGATGACATTCTTCAATTTTCTCCGAGGGCGATATAAATCTACGATACGGTGCCTCTTGAAACACCAAACACCTATTGTCCCTTGGCTGCGGAAGCAACCACCCTACTAACACCAACAATTTGCCTATGTTCCAATTCACTCACCTCCGACATAATGCACTCATAACTACACAGAACACTGTCGTGATCATGACTGACACTTGCAATGTATTGAGGTCGTAGTACAGGTACCGTACGTGATCAAATACAACAACGCAATCTACAGGCTTGGCTAATATCTGCTTTTATGTTCAGGCACGAATTTTTCGCGGTGTTTCAGTATTTTTGTCAACAACTGTAGTTCAAACGGACACTGAGGCGCATACATATACATATCAGTAGAAACACTTATTACAAGACACTTAACTATTTAGCTGAAAGTTAACAAAATGTGTAGAGTAAAAGAAAGCCCAACAGCTGTATTGAAGGCCACAGTATGTAGTACGAATTAGAAAAAAAGGAACTTATTTGTATTGATTAAAGAAGTTTAATAAACCGATGATGTATTAGCTCTCGCTGAAACAGAAGAGATAGTATTTTGTGAAGCAAACCTTCAAGACATTTAAAAAAATAATTTGTCTCTCAGCCAATGAAAATATGACAAGTAATAACGTTGTAAAGAAATTAAATTCAAAATACTAACCAAGAAATGACATAACAGCAGCCAGTACCATTATATCATGGGTCAAAACCAGTTAGTTTCTGTCGGAGAAGACTTATGAAGTAGCATTCCTTATACCACAGTAGGTTGGATCACGCTCAGAAAAGAAGTTTGAAGCAAGGCATGAGAACCAGCTTCGTCCTGGTAACTGCACTTATCCGTAGCTGTGTTCAGTGAACATCTAATGATGATATTTTATGTCCTCGGTGTCAGACTTAGCAATGGTCTTGGAAAAGCACAATGATAACATACAAATTTTTCTAATCCCTCTCCTAAAAAGGATCCACAATTGTTCTTTATCCGAAGACACAGGCTATGTTCAGTTGAGTAGTAGACGCAGTTTATATAACTTAAATTTATTGGAGCTACCATGATGTTGTTCAAAGAAGGTCGTTCTTAATTCAGTGGATAGTGAGGTGCCGTCCTTTCGAAAAAGTGGTTCAAATGGCTCTATGCACAATGGGACTCAACACCTGAGGGCATCAGTCCCCCAGACTTAGGACTACTTAAACCTAACTAACCTAAGGACATCACACACGTCCATGCACGAGGCAGGATTCGAACCTGCGACCGTAGCAGCAGCGAGGTTCCGGACTGAAGCGCCTGGAACAGCTCGGTCACAGCAGCCAGAGCCATCCTTTCGCGCTGTAGAATCATTGCTATCTATTTATTTGCTTTCGTTGATTTCACTGACAGGAGACACTGGATTAATGAGGGTATTCTCAGAAAGACAACCACAGAATCCGACTCTGAATGGAATGAACTGCATGAAGAGAAGTAATAACAAGTTAGAAGTGTAGTGTCACGTTCGAACGACTACGTTATGTCATGCAGATGCGATTCTGGATTTCCAGAATGTCCATTATGCTTCCGCACCGTACTCTCCCCTCGTGTATCAGAAGCGGTGCACCAGTGACAAAGGCACTGGGCTCGAATTCTGAAGAACAGAGGTTCTGTTCCCCACTCCGCGATCCATTTAGCCAGAACAGCTGCAATAAAAAGACATGAAAGATTTCCTTCCTCAAACCAAACTTCAACTCTGTCTCTAATAACCCTGATGATAACACTAGTTTGAACCCTCGATTTCCTTCCTTCCTTGCTTCCTTCCTTCAAATTCATAGTTCATTCTGCTTGGCAGTGGGCGTGAGCTCGACTGAATGATTTATGTAGAGCCCCAGTAAAGAAACACTAAATAATTACACTCGATAACGACTCTAACACCAGAAAAATTTCAAGAATTCTGCGGGTCATCGTTTCATTATTTCTTCCTTGGCGTAAAATTTAACTCTTTCCGGAAAACCGTATCATTACAGTCTATATTAAGGTAATTTCTGCTGCATCTGATGGCGCCGATATGTATCGTTCGTATTCTTTCGGACACAGTTTATCACCAGCAAGAGTCTTGCTGTCACCAAATGTGCGACGGCACTTCATGGAGCATTGCGTGTCATGCTGTCGGCAGAGATCCGTTCGTCAGACTGGGAAATTGTGCTCGGCGTTCCTTTTCTCCAAATGGAGAGGAGCCAACTATATTGTAGCAGTTGGCCTTACTGTTCTTCTCGTCACGAGTTCATAATCATACATAACAAAACAATCGCAACACCGCAGTGTACGTGCATATTTCTATCAGCTACATGATACAAATACAAACACCCTATTAGACTGGTGCATAAGTTCGTAGCGTGTTCGCTTTGCATGTTGGTCTTCTGGTTGCTGTGGGTTTATTTATCGACTGTCAGTTTTTGTTTGTAGTTCACTGTTGCTATTTGAGTTTACATATTGTTGTTTTGAGATAGTGAATAGAGCTGTGGACGCTAGAAAATCGAGTGCCAAGTGGAGAAATTGGAACATTTTCGACATATTCTTCTGTTTGAGTTCAATAGAGAGGTGTCAGCAGCGGAGGCAGACAGAAACTTTTGCGCCGTGTATGAGAATAATGCCACCTGGCAGAGCAAGGCAAGAAAATGGTTTTCGCATTTTAAGCTTTGACATTAGTGACTCTCCATATTCAGCAGGAAGAGAACATACAGTAAGATGACGGACAGCGCAGTGCAATGTATTGAGAATACTCTTATTAAGATCGGAAAAGTGGCACAAGGAGGAGGATATATCAAGAAGGAAACGAAGAACGAATTCCTAGAGGCGGTGAGTGAAATAAGAAAATGCTTAGAATCTGCGAAAAATGAAACAAAAACAAAGAAAGAGGAGAATAGGAATCCTACGGGAGAGGTTATGAATAGACAATAAGAGGAGATGAGGGAGGAAGAAGAGAGCTGCACTGCTGGACAACTAGCGACATCTATTGGAGAGACGCAGGAAACAGCACATAGCGGACAAAGGCAGACGAAAGACACACCTACAGAAGCTGACAACTTCAACAGCGACATCTTCGGAGTAGGTAGCTCTCTGGGAAAAGCAAAAAAGACGAAAATGACACGGCAATGAGAAAATTGAGGCATAAAATGGAGGAGATAACCGATTTCCGAAAAACCCAACTAGGGATATTAATACAGGAGCAAATAAAGAAATCTCTAGAAAAGGAAAGTCACTTAGAACTAGATAAAACCAAAACTGATGGAAACAACATACAAATTAAGTTTAACAACCAAGTTGAACCAGGGGGAACGACAATATACAGAAATCCTCTGTTCCAGCAACAATATCAGCCAGAAGTCCAAATCAATGCATATGAGCAACATGATGATATCCAAAATGAGTTTAATGAACTAGAGGGACCATCTTGGAGTAGTGTGATAGGGAGGAGCTGGTATATGAGAAGAAACCAAAGTAATAATAAAACCATAATGGTTACAAAAGAGACGAAGAAATACAAGTAGTAGAAAAAACAGCGTGGCTATATATACTTAACTCAAAGAGAACTGATATAGTAGTGAAATACCTCAACAAGAAAAGAATACTGGGACAACTAGAATGTAAAGAACTGCGCAACTGGGCGCCAAAAAACCTTTCAAAGTAGGCATTCCCTTTGAAGATCTGCAAATCACACAAGAACCAGGATTCTGGCCTGAAAACGTAAAAGTACATTGATTTCGTTTCCCAAGAAGATCAATGGAAGAGGGAGCAGAGCTCAACTAAATGGTTCAAACGACTCTGAGCACTATGAGACTTAACTTCTGAGGTCATAAGTCCCCTAGACCTAGAACTACTTAAACCTAACTAACCTAAGAACATCACGTACATCCATGCCCGAGGCAGGATTCGAACCTGCGACCGTAGCAGCAGCGAGGTTCTGGACTGAAGTGCCAAGAACCGCTCGGCCACCGCGGCCGGCAGCTCAACTAAACCAAGAAGAAAACCAGAAGAACAAGAAATAAAAGCCATCTTGTGGAATACAAAGGGAATAAAAAGTGCTCTTAATCTAGCACCAACAGACACTCTACAAAACTCTTGCAATTCTAACAGAAATCTTCGTGATAGACAACTGGCAACATAAAGATTTCTACAATTTTCACCTAATGGCAAAGAAGCGCGAAAGAGGCCGACCCGTGGGAGGAATATCTGTCTTACTGAAACCCTGGATGAACCCCACCAAAAAAATCATAAAACAAGAAAATAGTATGCTAGTAGAAGCATCAAACATAAATATAATTGCAGCCTGTTTCCAACCGCACCCAAATGCAGTAGAAATAATTGACGAAATAGTAACACTCATCAAACAATGCGACAGCAAACCCACCATTTTGCAGGCGATCACAACTGCCGGATAGACACGGAGAACTGTAAAACAAGACTAATCATTGAAACCCTAGAAGAAGTCGGTTTCACCCTAGCGCTATTGCTATCGCATTAACGAGAGGAGAAATAAAAAGAAGTATTCAACCAATATGGCATGACTCCATCACTCCTGTACGAAAGCACATTCCAACGAAGATAAAAACAAATAACATCGCCTCACCAGCAGCAAGAAAGATCCACCAAATCAGACAAAGAAAAATAGATAAAGAAAAAATAACAAGCCAACAAGAACAAATAACAAACAGAAACTTTAATAGAGGAAGGAGACCTTGAAAAAGCAACAGACAAAATAGAAGACCTCCTAAAAAAATCAGTGATACAAACAAACTCAAAGTCAAGGACGGCAAAAAAAGGTTCGATACTAAATGCTGTAGCAAAAGGAATACTGTTAAGAATGCTCCACAGAATAAGAAACGAGCGCGTCGAGGAAACATGCAAACTATACGCAGAAAAGAGGAAAATCTACAAAAAACTAACACAAGAGAAGAAAAAAGAATACATAGAAAGATACATAGCAGCTAAGGTCAAGAAGACACGCATACACAACATATATACTTGAAGGAATGGGAAGACCACTTCAGTAAAAAACTGAAGAAACGAGGAATCCAAACACCCCCAAAGAAAGAGAAACAACATCAAACAAAGGAAAAAGACAATGTATGACAACCTCTAAATGAAGAAGATGTAAAAGAAGTAATAAAAACACTGAAGAACAAGAAAGTAGCAGGAACCGATAATATATATAATGAACATATACAAATGCGAATGAGGCTCTCCAAGACATAGGGATCAAACTATTCAACAAATGCCTGGAACTTGGAAAAATTCCAACACAGAGGAGACACACTATAATAAAAGTTCTCTGCAAAGTTAGGGGAGACCCAACGGATACAAACAAGTACAGAGGACAGTTCTAGAAAATAGTTTAAGATATTTTCAAAGATAATTACACAGAAACCTCCCAGAACTACAAATGGGCTTCAGATCTGGAAGATCAACACTTACAACAGTCAGGCTTCTTCCAAACAATATCGTCGAAGCGCTGCAAAAGAAACAAATGTTCTACACAGTGTTCACAGACGCTACCATAGTCCGAAAACTGGAAAACACAATGGGAGAACATAGCGTATGGACAAGAATAATCAAGTCAATCCTCGAATACAGCTCAATCACAATAGCAGACAATCTCTCTTTTTCGAACCTCATTTTGCAATCGAACAGAGTCTTGCAGGGTGACCCAATGGGCCCCCTGCTGTACATTCTTACCACTGAAGAAATACTGCGAATTGGAGAAAATGAAGAACATGTATACGTATATGCATACGCTGATGACATAGCCGTGGGATCAACAGATATACGGAAGCTGCAGAAAATCATTGAGAAAATAGATAAGTGGTGCACTGAAGACAAACTACAACACAAACATAACAAAGACCGAAATGGTGATTTTAAGAAAAGGAGGCAAAACACCCAAATATGTAAAAGTCAACATCAGAGGACAATCAATAAAAATCTCATCAGACTTTAAATGCCTAGGGGTGACATTGCAACCAACAACGAAATGCTTCACAAAACATACAACAGAAAGTGCAGCCCAAGCAATAATAGCAATACAGGACATCAAAAACATCTGCCTACTCAGTCTAGAAACGGCCACGAAATTATTCAGCGCAAAAATCATGCCAGTCCTGGCCTACGGTATATAGGTTATATGGAATCACCTGACAGCCAAAAATCTAGAAACTCTAGAAAAAGTAAAATCGACTTATCTAAAAAGAGCACTAGATCTCTCAAAGACAACAAGATCTAGACTAGTGTACCTCCGGGCGAGAAAGGCATTCCTAATTGTAGGCATCAAACTTCGATATATGATGCCACCCACCAAAGCTTCCAGAAATCCACTGAAGATCATGGAGGATAAATGAGAAAAAATATGGCTGGAGTTCTATGGCACCGAAGCAATGACGAACCGCTCATGGACAGCGCCAAACTTCTAACTGCGTCATGGCGTAACTAGATATTCATGGCTTTCATCATCTAATTTGCAAAAACAAAAATTATCACGACCCAAACGCAATATGTGTGTGTGTGTGTGTGTGTGTGAACTGCGTAACGAAGCCTGTGAATGATACCAATAGGACTGTGCAGTAAAAGAGTGAAATCTATAAATGAATATGCAAAAATGTAAAATGTTAAGCAAAGTAACTGCATGTGGCTATTTGGCTGCAATTTTATTAAATAAAATAAAATTTTCAGGAAGATATGTAGGTTTTGATGAAGATCGTTTAAACGCGTTAATCCACAATGATCCACGTCATTCTACTCGAGAACAGGCAGATGTGATGAACTGTGATCATTCCATCAACGTGCGACATTTTCATGCAATGGAAAAGTTTCAAGTTTGGTACCACATGCCAAAAAGCCAAAATCACACAAATCAGCGGGTGGCGATACGTGTATCTCTACTTGCTTGTCATCAACTAGCCTCGCGAAAAACACCGACCATTCCTATCCTGTACCGTTATTGGTATCGAGAAATGGCTTCTTTGTGCTAACATAAGGAAAAGAAAGAAGCTCCAACGTCAGGCGCGTAATGTGGCCCCTTAGGGATATGGCAGCAAGAGAGGGGAAGAAAACCAATGTGCACTCCGTGTGAATACCGGGGGAAGTCATTCCAGATGTGGAATAGGTCCTTCCGGATGCCATGAAGGGTACAGGGTGCACCCATCTGCAAGTGGTCGCTCATGTCGGCACCAATGATGTGTGTCGCTATGGATCGGAGGAAATCCTCTCTGGCTTCCGGCGGCTATCTGATTTGGTGAAGACTGCCAGTCTCGCTAGCGGGATGAAAGCAGAGCTCACCATCTGCAGCATCGTCGACAGGACTGACTGCGGACCTTTGGTACAGAGCCGAGTGGAGGGACTGAATCAGAGGCTGAGACGGTTCTGCGACCGTGTGGGCTGCAGATTCCTCGACTTGCGCCATAGGGTGGTGGGGTTTCGGGTTCCGCTGGATAGGTCAGGAGTCCACTACACGCAGCAAGCGGCTACACGGGTAGCAGGGGTTGTGTGGCGTGAACTGGGCGGTTTTTAGGTTAGATGGCCTCGGGCAAGTACAGAAAGGGCAACAGCCTCAAAGGGTGCAGGGCAAAGTCTGGACATGCGGGGACCAAGCAGCAATCGGTATTGTAATTGTAAACTGTCGAAGCTGCATTGGTAAAGTACCGGAACTTCAAACGCTGATAGAAAGCACCGAAGCTGAAATCGTTACAGGTATGGAAAGCTGGCTGAAGCCAGAGATAAATTCTGCCGAAATTTTTTACAAAGGCACAGACGGTGTTTAGAAAGGATAGATTGCATGCAACCGGTGGTGGCGTGTTTGTCGCTGTTAGTAGTAGTTTATCCTGTAGTGAAGTAGAAGTGGATAGTTCCTGTGATTTATTATGGGTGGAGGTTACACTCAACAACCGTGCTAGGTTAATAGTTGGCTCCTTTTACCGACCTCCCGACTCAGCAGCATTAGTGGCAGAACAACTGAGAGAAAATTTGGAATACATTTCACATAAATTTTCTCAGCATGTTATAGTCTTAGGTGCAGATTTCAATTTACCAGATATAGACTGGGACACTCAGATGTTTAAGACGGGTGGTAGGGACAGAGTATCGAGTGACATTATACTGAGTGCACTATCTGAAAATTACCTTGAGCAATTAAACAGAGAACCGACTCGTGGAGATAACATCTTGGACCTACTGATAACAAACAGACCCGAACTTTTCGGCTCTGTAAGTGCAGAACAGGGAATCAGTGATCATAAGGCCGTTGCAGCATCCCTGAATATGGAAGTTAATAGGAATATAAAAAAAGGGAGGAAGGTTTATCTGTTTAGCAAGAGTAATAGAAGGCAGATTTCAGACTACCTAACAGATCAAAACGAAAATTTCTGTTCCGACACTGTGTGGGGCGGCGGTTAGAAAATTTGTTTGTTGTTATATACGTTTGAATGTTGAAACACTTCCCGGCCGATTAACCACATGTGGGACGGCAGGTGGAATTAATTGTTATTTAAATGTTCCTATTATTTATGCTGTTGTTTTGCCGTTCTCAACACTGGCTCTCTAACTACAATATTGGCAACCAGAAAGTGATTAGCAAAACGTGAAGCCTGTAATTAGAATTCCTAGTAACCACTTCATCTGAGAATACACTTATAGTTACAGCTTATAGCTCTGAGGAATTAGGAGATTGTCTGGGATTTATAATCAAAAACAGTCGTGAAAAAACGTCCTGTATTCTGAAAGTCACAGATGAAAACAAAAGAATCCACACAATCTAACAAACAGAGCAGTTCAGAGTCTAATGCGCTGATGCCACTATAACTGTCCAAATTAAATATTTAAATGAATGCTCGCCATAATTTGATGATTAGGTTCATCAAACGCCACGCTAAATAATGGTAGAATGTTTGTCCTGCGGCGGCACGTGAAAATACGACATACGCAAACTGAAAATAGATAATTAAAGTCAACCCAGAATTAACACTTCACTCGAAAATGATTTCATGGTTACGCGTATCTCGAGTAACTTAATACGGCAACCGAGGCTGTTTGTAGCAATGATACTGACACAACGCGACTCCCGACACAGATGGTGTGCTATTCAGCGGCTGGAGAGAACTGGGGCTTACTTCCTCGCGCAGCGTTCTTACGTATAAAGCCGCGGTGCGGACGGCTAAGGGAACGCCTGATCAAATCGGCTCTCCCGACTAGCCGCTGGGCTAGTAATGCACCACTTTAAGTTACCGAATAAATCATAGCTTCTCTTGCTGATGGCCGATGAAGCTCTTAATTTAAATGTGCATTCAGCATACAGGTAAGTAATCATAATAAAAGTTTTACGTGGCTAAGTTAAATATTTTGGGCGAGACAATTAATTTAATTACACTGCACGCAGTAGACGAGCTCTGAACTGGCCCTTTGGAGATACGCTATCGCTATAGTTTTATAGGTATTCAAATGAAACTTCTCACATCCTTATGGTTATAGCGGATCTCCATTCTACTTAAATATAAACATCCTAGCCTTATTTATTAGCCTACTTAATCTATCTTGCTTCCTTAAGTTTTAAGACAAAACCAAGAAAATCATGAATTTCAACTAAAATCTTAATTTGCGAAATCCAAAGTACTGTTTTTATTAAATAATTATGAAAAAGGAATCTAATTATAAATTTTGAAGTCTCCAGCTCTTTTCTGTTGCGCCAATGGTTTTTACAGAAAAACGTCCAAATTTCGAAAATGGCTAAAGTTATCGAACTGATATTCAACACATATTGATTTAGTATTACTCCCGACATGCTAGAACCATTTCAGGTTATTTATTTGATTTTAAAAGTATTGCGCAACATTTATGACGTCAGAGCTAGTTACAGTGGACTGGCTGGCACACAATGAAAAGACTGATGTGAATTTATTATGGCGTGAGTAGGCTGCTTCCCTACAACTGAGAATGTTGAGTGTTTATGGAAAAAGTTCAAGGCAATCGTAAAATGCGTTTTAGACAGGTACGTGCCGAGTAAAACTGTGAGGGACGGGAAAGACCTACCGTGGTTCAAAAACAAAGTTAGGAAACTACTGCGAAAGCAAAGAGAGCTTCACTCCAAGTTTAAACGCAGCCAAAACCTCTCAGACAAACAGAAGCTAAACGACGTCACAGTTAGCGTAAGAAGGGCTATGCGTGAAGCGTTCAGTGAATTCGAAAGTAAAATTCTATGTACCGACTTGACAGAAAATCCTAGGAAGTTCTGGTCTTACGTTAAATCAGTAAGTGGCTCGAAACAGCATGTCCAGACACTCCGGGATGATGATGGCATTGAAACAGAGGATGACATGCGTAAAGCTGAAATACTAAACACCTTTTTCCAAAGCTGTTTCACAGAGGAAGACCGCACTGCAGTTCCTTCTCTAAATCCTAGCACAAACGAAAAAATGGCTGGCATCGAAATAAGTGTCCAAGGAATAGAAAAGCAACTGGAATCACTCAACAGAGGAAAGTCCACTGGACCTGACGGGATACCAATTCGATTCTACACAGAGTACGCGAAAGAACTTGCCCCCCTTCTAACAGCCGTGTACCGCAAGTCTCTAGAGGAACGGAAGGTTCCAAACGATTGGAAAAGAGCACAGGTAGTCCCAGTCTTCAAGAAGGGTCGTCGAGCAGATGCGCAAAACTAAGGACCTATATCTCTGACGTCGATCTGTTGTAGAATTTTAGAACATGTTTTCTGCTCGCGTATCATGTCGTTTTTGGAAACCCAGAATCTACTCTGTAGGAATCAACATGGATTCCGGAAACAGCGATCGTGTGAGACCCAACTCGCTTTATTTGTTCATGAGACCCAGAAAATATTAGATATAGGCTCCCAGGTAGATGCTATTTTCCTTGACTTCCGGAAGGCGTTCGATACAGTTCCGCACTGTTGCCTGACAAACAAAGTAAGAGCCTACGGAGTATCAGACCAGCTGTGTGGCTGAATTGAAGAGTTTTTAGCAAACAGAACACAGCATGTTGTTATCAATGGAGAGACGTCTACAGGCGTTAAGGTAACCTCTGGCGTGCCACAGGGGAGTGTTATGGGACCATTACTTTTCACAATACATATAAATGAACTAGTAGATAGTGTCGGAAGTTCCATGCGGCTTTTCGTGGATGATGCTGTAGTATACAGAGAAGTTGCAGCATTAGAAAATTGTAGCGAAATGCAGGAAGATCTGCAGCGGATAGGCACTTGGTGCAGGGAGTGGCAACTGACCCTTAACATAGATAAATGTAATGTATTGCGAATACATAGAAAGAAGGATCCTTTATTGTATGATTATATGATAGTGGAACAAACACTGGAAGCAGTTACTTGTGTAAAATATCTGGGAGTATGCGTACGGAACGATTTGGAGTGGAATGATCATATAAAATTAATTGTTGGTATGGCGGGTACCAGGTTGAGATTCATTGGGAGAGTCCTTAGAAAATGTCGTCCATCAACAAAGGAGGTGGCTTACAAAACACTCGTTCGACCTGTACTTGAGTATTGCTCATCAGTGTGGGATCCGTACCAGATCGGGTTGACGGAGGAGATAGAGAAGATCCAAAGAAGAGCGGCGCGTTTCGTCACAGGGTTATTTGGTAACCGTGATAGCGTTGCGGAAATGTTTAGCAAACTCAAGTGGCAGACTCTGCAAGAGAGGCGCTCTGTATCGCGGTGTAGCTTGCTGTCCAGGTTTCGAGAGGGTGCGTTTCTGGATGAGGATCGAATATATTGCTTCCCCCTACTTATACCTCCCGAGGAGATCACGAATGTAAAATCAGAGAGATTAGAGCGCGCACGGAGGCTTTCAGACAGTCTTTCTTCCCGCGAACCATACGCGACTGGAACAGGAAAGGGAGGTAATGACAGTGGCACGTAAAGTGCCCTCCGCCACACACCGTTGGGTGTCTTGCGGAGTATAAATGTAGATGTAGATGTAGATGTAGATGTAGAAAGGAATGGTTGCACTCAAACAAAGCACCGACTCTCCGAACCAAGTCCTGCGTTGATCCACAAAAGATAATGTTATACATCTGGTGGAACAGTAAACGTGTGGTTTACCCATCACTGCTGACATTTATTGTCAACAACTGAGACGTATTGCAGGCAAATTCTAAGAACACGACCAGGAAGACTGCATGAGGTGATGCAACTCCGCGATAGCGCCCGCTCGCATTCTGACAGACTGATAAAAAACACTAACAGAAGTTGAACTGGGAAGCCATCCATACCCATCTTATTCGCCTGATTTTGAGTACTCGTATTTTCACCTTTGCCTCTCTCTAGTGAACAATCTTCAAGGAACTTCCTTTCCAGATGAAAATGCTCTCCGAACATGGGTCGACGATTTCTTTGAATCCAAAAGCTACTCCAGCGTTGGAGGACTGTTGTAAATATTGAATGAGTATATATTGTTGTTAACTAGAATCTTTGTTATGTGTATCTCTTGTGTTTATTAAACATATGGAAAACTGATACGAACTTACGCAATCAACCAGTCTTTTGTCGTCAGTCTTCTGTCTGGTTTGATGCCGCCTGCCACATTTTCCTCTCTGCAGCAGCCTCTTCTCAGGGTATCATTCACATCCAACATACTCACTTAATTGTTGGATACACAGGACGTTTCATATCTGCACCTAAATCTACGTGGCTATTTCGCAATTCATATCTAAACGTCTGGCAGAGGGTTCATCGAACTATTTTCACTCCATTTCTCTACCGTTGCACTCTAGAAGAGGGTGCGGGAGAAAAGAACACTTAAATCCTTCCGTGCGTCCTCGGCTTCATCTTATTTTATTACAATGTTCATTTTTTCCTATGTAGGTCTGTGCCGTCAAAATATTCTCACATTCGGAGGGAACGTTGCAGATTGAAATTTCTTGAAAATATCTCTCCGCAACGAAGAATGCCTCTGTTTCAATTACAGCATTACCACCCAGTGTCGTACCGAGGGCATTGCGAGATTCGCCCCCGCCAAGGTCACAGGCACAGAGGGGGCGCAAAATAAGGCCAGTTAAAAATAAATGGTTCTTCATACGTAGCCGGGAGAAGTACTTCAGTTTTCCTACTGCCCGTGATTCCATCTACTGTCTACGATAATAACCCTTTCCCTTGGGTAACGGCTATAAACGCACGCTGTTGTCACAGTGTAGGAGTGGGAAAAACCGACTGTTAAAACCGATACCGGTGTTTTAGTTCTGAATAACCGGTATTTTTCGCTATTTGTTTAACCTCAGTTATAAAAGATTTTTCCTCTTCTTATCTAATAACCGGGCAAAAAGACCGGCATATATACGCCATAGTATCGGTGTTAAAATTTTTCGTAGTTAATGAAAGTATTTAAAAGAGCGAGTATTGTTTATTCGTAAAAGTTCCATTGCTTTGAAATATAGGGTTGTTACTTAAATTGGGAAAAGCGACCACCACTATTTCAATATCAGTGCCTACAGTTAGAAACGAACACCTAACGTGAGAATCGGTACAGCATTGAAGAGACAATAATGTACCTGTTGCCATGTGGCGTAGCCTGTTACACAGTATGCGTGCAGGTACAATACGACATTAGCATCCACTGGTCTATACGAAGTTGCTCGCTGTCAACACAAGTCGTATTGCACAATAGTACCATCCCTACGTGCGAAGTATTTTACAAAATGTGGCAGCAGTCAAGCAAAATGCTCCATTAAATATAAAAGATTAAAAACGGGACGAGGAACAACAAACTTGCAGCATCAATCAATGATAAAATATCCAGAAAGTTCCTAGAAAGAGAAGCTAAATTTGATTGATACACAGACAATGTTACTGATGTGCTATAAAATTCTGGTAATAGCTCAACCCTTATTTTTTCGGTTATTTCAGAGAGAAAAACTGATGCCATCCAAAAGTGACGATAAGGGATTTCATCAGCTTATGACCTTTCGCTCTCGCTGTCACCGCGCCCGACTCCTTCATACTCTCAATGTATGCTCGAGACAATGAGTTCCGTCGCAGACTCAATCACATATCGACCGTCATTTCCTACTCCTTCAGATTCATTAGAATATTTCAATCTTTGTTCGAAATCTACTGCAAGTACACTGAAGCGCCAAGGAAACTGGTATAGGCATGTCTATACAGATAAAGCGATATGTAAACAGGTAGAACACGGCGCTGCGGTCGGCAACGCCTATATAAAACAACAACTGGTCTGGCATAGTTGTTAGATATGTTACTGCTGCTATCAAGATTTAAGTGAGTTTGAACGTGGTGTTACAGACGGCGCACGAGCGATGGGACACAGCATCTCAGAGGTAGAAATGAAGTGCGAATTTTCCCGTACCATCATTTCACGAGTGTATCATGAATATCAAGAATCCGGTAAAATATCAAATCTCGACATCTCTACGACCGCAAAAAGATCCTGCAAGAACGGGACCAACGACGACTGAAGAGAATCGTTCAACGTGACAGAAGTGCAACCCTTCCGCAAATTGCTGCAGATTTCAGTGCTGGGCCATCAGCAAGTATCAGCGTGCGAACTATTCAACGAAACATTATCGATATGGGCTTTCGGAGCCGAAGACCAGTTGTGTACCCTTGATGACTGCACGACACAAAGCTTTACGCCTCGCCTGGGCCCGTCAACACCGACATTGGACTGTGGATGACTGGAAGCATGTTGCCTGGTCGGACGAGAGTCACGTTTCAAATTGTATCGAGCGAATGGACGTGTATGGGTATGGGGGGCAACCTCATGAATCCATGGACCCTGCATGTCAGCAGGGGACTGTTCAAGCTGGTGGATGAGACTCTGTATTGGTGTGGGGCGTGTGCAGTTGAAGTGATATGGGACCCGTGATACGTCTAGATACGACTATGACAGGTGACACGTGCGTAAGCATCCTGTCAGATCACCTGCAGCCATTCATGTCCATTGTGCATTCTAATGGACTTGGGCAATTCCAGCGGGACAATGTAACACTGCACAAGTCCAGAATAACTACAGAGGGGCTCCAGGAACACTCTTCTGAGTTTAAATACTTCCGCTGGCCACCAAACTCCCCAGACATGAACATTATTGAGCATACCTGGGATGCCTTGCAACGCGATGTTCAGAAGAGATCTCCATCCCCTTGTACTCTTACGGATTTATGGACAGCCCTGCAGGATTTATAGTATCAATTCCCTCCAGCAATACTTCAGACATTAGACGAGTCCTTGCCACGTCGTGTTGCTTCACTTCTGCGTGTTCGCGGGGACCCTATACGATGTTGGCAGGTGTACCAGTTTCTTTGGCTGTTCAGTGTAATAGTAATGAAAAATTGAAAAATCGATTGTTTCCGAACCCGGTTATTTTGATCGGTTTTAACTGTCAGGCTAAACTGGATGTTAAAAGATCCGATGTTTTCGACAATCGGCTGCTTCAGTGATAACCCTCAATACTATCTCAGCGTCATTTCAAAAATGTCATTTTGTACGACCAAATGATGAAGAACCGACAACAGCCGAAAAGACGTCTGTCGGTAATACAGTTTATGTGGCAAAAATTCGCTTGGTTCACACAACTGCAGCCTATGCAACTTGCTCGTGTCCAACAGCCGAGCTCTTGCTGCAACTTCCCTACACTGTTGAAGTATATCAAACGTTAGCGAGATGATGATGAAGCAAATATGCTATGTGACTGGCGGTATCCGCTTTTTGCCGACTAAGGACGAGCGAAACTGATTGATTTAGGGTGCTTTATAGGTGCAGATGATTCATTCGTTTTTACAGATCAATATTGTCCAAAGTATTACCCTTCGAAGTATGACACGCGTGAATAGCACCGTCACCTCAACGAGATTGCATTGTGCTCTACAGTTGGCGTTACCAGTGCCATGTCTTAACAAACTGGCGACAAAATAAGAAAATAAGACTTCTCTTCTAAGCTGCAATTTGACGACGAGGTAACCTTCCGTATAACTGGAAAGATTAATCACTACAATGTGAGAATGTGAAGGACTGAAAATCCTCACGAAATTGTGGCGCATTTGCCAAAGATTCTGTAAAATGTCACAGACAAAGCTTTATGTCATGGGCTGTGAGAAGGCTGTAACAGGCATCTCTCACCTTGATATGTTGCAGTTGTGGTTGTTTTCACAACTGGACTGCTGACTCCAAGACCTTCATCTTCCAACAAGACAGGGCACTCCTCGTTGCAGCATCGATGTTCGTCGCTACCTAAATGATGAAGTTTGGCATCGCCGGTGGAGATGGTGGTTCTCTGCTGCCTTGTCCCCCCGTCCCCATGCTTTGTAACTTTTCCCTTTGGGGTGCATTAAGGCCACTATTTACGTATCCCCACTGCCAAATACACTGGAATATTTGATAGAACACATCTGTGCTGCTATGAAGGCCACCGACAAGCTGTTGGTACATAGGTACAGAACGACCTCGATTACCTTTCAGACATGTGTCGTATGAATAGAGATACGCTCATAGAGCATTTGCAGATTGCTAATCGCAAACTTTATGAGTTTACGGCTCTAATCATGCATCAGTTATATTTTTACATGTAATACTTCGGAAAATGGGAAAATATAGCTTTGGAAACGAGTGAATCATTTATAGTAGCTGTGTATTTGATAGAATAACAAGTGCAATGGGATACAGGTATCATAGGCATCAAAAAATTTCACGTGACATTAATTTCCTGTCAGGAACACGTTAAATAAAATCTTTCTGCAATGTCTTGAAAAATGTGCAGCTGATTTTGTGCCTAATACAGCAGAAATAGCGATGCAATGCAGAAAGTTGAAGTAGTAGTTGCTTTCAAGTTCTAGTTGCAAGAGCAGATTAAGAACACTGGAACGGATTCCTATTTGGATATTTCAAAGTATGGCTTGCTAATACAAATTCCGAATTAGCTTTGTCAGGAATTACAGTATCCTGGTTGAAAAGAGACTGTTAACCCAACATATTGTCCATAGTATACCACATAGCTTTAAACTTCACGTCAGTGATTATATCATTATGTTTTCTACGCTTGAAACAAAGACGTGCAAAGAAGAATTCTAATACAAAGATAATTCTTGAAAGGGATATTCTCTCGACTCCCCATAAGACTCTTTTCCCTCAACTTCTAATTAGTGACGTACACATTACCGATAATTTATAAGGAATAAATAAAATCTGTTCTTTGTTGTTATTATTATTATCATTATTACTATTGTTGCTATTATTTAAGAGTGTACTATCTTGTATCACACAGTGTTTTTAGATAAACTTTCTCATTTCTCAGTGTGGGTCTCATTCTTTCTCAGTAGGCTATTTTCCTTTCTTTATTTCACTGGATTCCTGCTTTAAAAAAAAATAAAAATAAAAAAATCTTCTTTCTCCCCAATAGTCCATATTTCGACTGAACGAATTCCTATTGCTTCCACTGCTTCTGTCTGGGTTTTCTCGAAGTCCTTTTTAACTTGTTTGATCTATGCTACATTCTGTATCTTTCCGATCTGTGTCCTTGTATGTGCACTGAGGCGACAAAAGTCAGCCGGCCCGTGTGGCCGAGCGGTTCCAGGCGCTTCAGTCTAGAACCGCGCGACCACTACGGTCGCAAGTTCGAATCCTGCCTCGGGCATGGATGTGTGTGATGTCCTTAGGTTAGTTAGGTTTAAGCAGTTCTAAGTTCTAGGGGACTGATGACCTCAGATGTTAAGTCCCGCAGTGCTCAGAGCCATTTGAACCATTTTACAAAAGTCAGGGGATACCTCCTGATATCGTGTCAAACCTCATTTTGCCCGGCATAGTGCAAATCGACGCGGCATGGACTCAACATCTCGTCTGAAGTCCCTTGCAGAAATACTAAGCCATGCTGCCTCTATAGCTGCCCATAATTGCGAAAGAGGATTTTGCATACGAACCCCCCTCTCGATTATGTCCCATCAGTGTTTACGGTGGGATTCTTGTCGGTAGATCTGGGTAGCCAAATCATTCGCTCGAACTTGAAAGAATGTTCTTCAAACCAACCGCTAGCAATTGTGGCCCGGTGAAAAGGCGCATTTTTGTCCACAAAAATTCCATCGTTGTCTACGAACATGAATGGCTGAAAATGGTCTCCAAGTAGCTGAACATAGCCATTTACAGCCAACGATCGGTTCAGTTGGGCCAGAGGACCCAGTTCATTTCATATAAGCACAGCCCACACCATTTTGGAACCACCACCAGCTTGCACACTGCCTTGTTGACAACTTGTGTCAATGGCTTCGTGGAGTCTGCACAGTCCTCGAACCCTATCATCAATTCTTACCAACTGAAATCGAGACTCATCTGACCATTCCACGATCTTCCAGTCGTCTAGGGTCCAACCGATACGGTCACGGGCCCAGGACAGGCAGGTCGTGCTGTTACCAAAGGCTCTCGCGTCGGTCGTCCGCTATCGTGGTCCATTTACGCCAGATTTCGCTGCACTGTCCTAAAGAGAACGTTTGTTTTACGTCCTGTATTTGTTACTGCTGTTATTTCATGCAGTGTTGCTTCTCTGTTAGCTCTGACAACTCGACGCAAACGCTGCTGTTCTCGGTCGTTAAGTGGAGACTGTCACCCACTGTGTTGTCTGTGGTGAGAGGTAATACCTGAAATTTGGTATTTTCGGCACACACTTCACACTGTGGATCTCTGAATACTGAATTCCCTAATGATATCCGAAATGGAATGTTCCATGCGTCTAGCTTCAACTAACACTCCACGTTCAGAGTCTATCAATTTCCGTCGTGTTGCCTTATTCACCACAGAAACCTTTTCACATGAATCACCTGAGTACAAATGACAGCTCCACCAATGCATTGCCCTTTTATACCTTGTGTACGCGATACTACCGTCATCTGTATATGTGCATATCGCTATCCCATGACTTTTGTCACCTCAGTGTAACCGTGATGCAGGAAGTCTTTGAATATGTCCAAAAAATTTAAAAACTTGTTTTGTAATGTTTGCTGCCCAGTTTCGCTGTTGGTTTAAAGCACAGGCGGGCAACCGGCGGCCCGCTGGCCGAATCTGGCCAACACCGACTCAAAGAAAGGCCTCGGCGCTTGTTCAACAGCTAGGCACGCCGAACGCCAGGTCTGTTGCAGGCATACTCATAATGGAGGTGTCTCCCTCTCTGACACAGGAAAATGTGAAACTATTGGCGGTAGTTGACCAACACACATTGTTCTGAGAGATTTCTGCAATCAATTAATTGTGCAATTCATTGCACTTCTTAACAAATAGTGTACTCCTGAACTTAAATTTCCACGTGTTTTAAGAATTGACATACAAAAACAACTTCATGGTCCAGCAGCAACAGAATTCGTGCTTCTTTACCTTATTTGTAAATCTGAGGAAGTTACGTTTGTACTGGGTAGCTTTTATAAGAAACTGTGAACATACTGGTGCTCTTCTTTAGATATCTTTGTTGACTATGGGCTGAGGAGCACTGAATGTTAATGAAATATCTTGCGATTGTACACGTTGGGGGAGGTGGTGGGGGACAGAAGAAGAGGCAAAAGAGAGATACTTGTTTTATCAAATAAAATTTTTTTATCTTATAAAGTTTCTCCTTTCAGTTGCAAGAGGGGAATATTTATCTTTTCTAATGTGCATGTTTAAAAAAGATTAAGCTCAGCAATATTTTCGATGTATGAAGCTATTTTGTTTCCTGTTTAGAATTCCTTTCGTTGAAAACAACTGTAATCTAATGACTGGCGACAGTTGGACATTTACACATGTAAATTAGTTCTCATTTCTAGTGACGATGTCAAACGAAAATAAACAAATAAATAAATAAAAGAACCGAGTTCATTGTAAGGGGGTTGGGGTAAGTTTCGATAATAAAATGGATCAAGTAAATATAGTTACTTGAATGTAAAATTTCCGAAGCTTACAATGGGCCAAAGCATCTTCTCATATTGATCTACGTTTGTTTCGTCAGGATTCAGTAATACAGAACTATGATCTTCATTTGTAGCTCTACGATAGTAAGAAAATCTTTCATCTAAATAAAACTGCAGAATCCAAAACAATACCAAACATTTGTCCAAAAATAAGAGATTTATAAGCACGCCCAGGCGTTTCTGCCTGCAACAAACCTGGCGTTCGCCGTGCCTTTACGTTACGAACAAGCGCCGAGGCCTTCCTTTGAGTCGGTGTTGATCTGGCACGCGATTGGTTTCTTTCCGGTCCGCTGAAGACATTCGTGGGAGAAAACAGAGAGAGTTAATGGCCCACACGCATTCAACATTATTTTCTATACGCCAATATAATGACCGTCTGAGGGAGACTATTGTCGTATTTTTAATTCCAGACCTCGGGCATCGATGTGTGTGATGTCTTTAGGTTAGTTAGGTTTATGTAGTTCTAAGTTCTAGGGGACTGATGACCACAGATGTTAAGTCTCATAGTGCTCAGAGCCATTAGCCATTCAATTCCAGAAATATTTACGACCAGTACTGATGACTAACAAAATACCAGTATTACCAACACATACTGAGCATGTGAGAGCGAGTATTGTCGGTTTGACAATTCGCCATTCTTTTGTTCGTATTTTTCCAGTTTGCCTTCTGTATAATGCAGCCGATATTCTTATGTTCAGCTGATTTAGACTTTCAAACTTTTTTTTAAAATGAACAAGGAAATGATGGCTTAATTTGTTTAACGTTACAGGAACAACCCACACTAAAGCAGTCAGTCATCAAAAGCATTTTTCGACAAATATTTTAAAAAATCGTGTTAGTAGTGTTTGTGGATATTACCACACTCGAATGACACCAAGTTACTTTTAATTGCTTGTTGACTGGAATGCCTATCTCATTGCCGTATTTTGTTTTTCTGTTCTTACTTGTATTAACATTAATAACCAATTCTTGTACATTGTGGATGTGTTAGAACACTGCAGTCGTTGAAATTTAAGGCAATTTATTATGAATTAACTCCAGCCAGTTGTCTCCTCAGGCGTTTATTTTCCCATGATATTTCGAGATGCCTGGCATCCCATCTACAGATGTTTACAGTTATTTACGTAACGTGAACATTGTTTCTTTACCAACGGCGTTGCAGAATTTCGCAACAGAACTTTTTTTAAGACAGCTATTGTCAAACGTCGTAAGCAAGAAACAGTGTTCACGAGGTGTAAATAAATGTAAAAATCTGAAGATGGGGAAAAACTAAAATGTTTGTACTTTCAAAAACGTGACATTCATTTAGGTGCGTAATTTTGCATACAGTAATGTCACTGAAGCTATAGTTTTGGATTATGGCTGTGGTAGGAACACTAGCAGGCTATGCCTGCTTTAAAGGATCCCAGTCTATATCGGTCCTCCGTTTTGTCTAGGCCAAGAATTTTCATTATTGTCCTTCGTTCTTCCTTCAGGATGTTTACCAGATCACATTTTATGTTTATTCTTTTAAGAATTAAAATGTCGCACGCATGCAGAACTTCGGGATTGATTACCATGTAGCAATTCCTAACTTTTGCGTATGTGGATATGCACTCTTGAGTTCTTTTTCGTACTCTCAGTACTTATTTACTAGCCTCGTTTTGTTCTATGATCGCACCAAGCACCCTTATCACGAAGGGTGGACATGTGGTCGCTGTGGACATACTTGTCACTTGGCTGTTTTTTCATCTTAGATTGCTGCCACCAAGCGGCAAACGCCGTAACTACTAGGCTAGAGCGCCTACAGGTTTGTGTTGAACTTAGAAGGTATTTATAGTTTGGAAGTTATCCAAGATTTTCATGTTTTTCAACTCACTGATGTAAGGTAAGTGCACTGTGTTAACTTTTTTTTTTTCATCAATCTTCTGACTGGTTTGACACAGCCCACCATGAATTCCTCTCCTGTGCCAACTTCTTCACCTCAGAGTACCACATACAACCTACGTCCTCAATTATTTGCTGGATGTATTCCAAACTGTCCTTGTCTTCAGGTTTTGTCCTATGCAGCTCCTACTAATACCATCGAAGTCATTCCCTGATGTCTTAACGGATGTCCTATCACCTTATCCCCCCTCCTTGTAAATGTTTTCCTTATATTTCTTTCCTCTCCGATTCTGGGCAGAACCTCCTCATCCCTTCCCTTATCACTTCACCTGATTTTCAACATTCGTCAGTAGTACCACATCTCAAATGCATCGAATCTATTCTGTTCCAGTTTTCCCACAGCCCATGTTTCACTACTATTCAAACGTACATTCTCCAAATTTTCCTCCTCAAATTAAGGGCTATGTTTGAAAATAGTAGACTTCTCTTGGCCAGGACAGGAATGACCTTTTCGCCAACTCTTTTGTCTTTCTTTGATTTACATTCAATCCATATTCTATACTCATTAGACTGCTCATTCCATTCAGCAGATCATGTCATCAACGAACCGAATCATTGGTATGTTTTCACCTTGAATTTCAAATCCTCTTCTGAACCTTTCTTTTATTTCCATCATTGCTTCCTTGTTGGACAGATTAAACAGTAGGGGCGGAAGACTAGATCCCTGTCTTACACCCTTTTTAATCCAAGCACTTCATTCTTGGTCATCCACTCTCATTATTCCCTCTTGGCTCTTGTACGCATTGTATGTTACCTGTCTCTCTCTACAGCTTAATCCTACTTTTTTCAGAATTTCGAACATCTTGCACCATTTTACATTGTTGAACGCTTTTTACAGGTCAACAAATCCTATGAACATGTCTTGATTTTTCCCTTTTGTTCTTGAAAAAATATACAAACCTTTGTGAAATACAGTCATCTTTAAATATAACAATATAGTTAGCTCACCCAGCTACGTTTGTGGCATCATTCTAACATATGTCAGCCTGGATAAATTCTTTTGAAGCACAGTCACAAGTGATGTAAATCCCTTCCAATACACTTTACCATGCTGATATGATTCACAGAAAAATGTAACTAAAACGTTTGATTTTATTTCTGAAATCAAACCATAGTCAGAGATTTTTTTGAACCTTTTGAAACTTGCATTTTTGAATCTCTTGTGCCATGGCAGAGCTAAACCAGATTATGTACATTTTGCTTGTTCCACATTGTCCATACAAAACGAGATTCTGTAACGTTGATTTTCAGCTTTTACACCACTTGCCACCAGCCTCTCACTAAATACCTCAATCTTACTATTGTTAAATCTGACTTCCAAATCTTTACTGGCTACTGCTCCTACTGGAAAAAAGATTTTTTTTTATTTGCAAACCAGGTGCATGCATTGTATCCTCCAGTGTACGAGGTTCCCATACACCATTTACTAGAGCATTTAACTTGATTGATTCAATAACTTCAGCAGAGGCAACGGAAATATTTCCTATCTGAACAGGAACTACGAACCTCCCAACTGGTTCAAACATTTCCTGTGTCACATCATGTGTTTTGATGCTGTGCTGTCTGCAAACTTTTGCTTACATTAGTTTTCAAACATTGACCCTTACCTTTATTCCTTTTGTAATTACCATTAATATCAGGAAATGCAATTACCATGTCCACAGTCTATGACAAACTTTGCTCTTCTTTCAGTAACGTTACTGTTAAATTATCAAAAGTGTGTCTGCTTTCACCACACGAGTCCCAAGCTGTAACGAAAGAACCAACATTTTGCCAAAGTCCACTTAAAACTTTTGCAATCTTGTCTGTTTCTGCCACTGGTTCATCAGCATCTGGACTAGACTGTGCTAATGCTTCAACTTTAATAATATGTTGGGCAATAGCATCAGTATATGTATTGTAACTAAAGAACTGCTTTTTCAACACTGCTTTATTTATTGCAAATCCTTGCTCATGAATTTAGGTGATGTCACTGGAAACCCTTGATCATGGAGTTGATCTCAGAGAGGTGAGAGGAGATTTCCAGAGCTGATGTGAAGATGGCCATCAGATGCTCGATCAGGAGTTAAAGGGTGTGCTGCAGCTGCTGGAATAGTATCAACATCTGGGCAGATGAATCCACCAGTTCTATTATGCTGTAAGCAATGTTATAATGTGCCTACTGTGAGTGGAAAACAGACACATAAGCACTTACTACCTGTATTGGAGCACTTGCGTGAACCTGATGAGAACACTAAGCTGCTGGTGGTGGCACAAAAATATCCAAGTAGTAATGACTGAACAACTTTATTTATCAAAGATTAATAGCATGCCTACTCTGACATAAATTGAAGCAAAACATAAAGCAAGTCAATTCTCAAAGAAGAACAATAATTCTCCTGGTGGCTAAACACTGGTTACATTGTCACTGATTCTAAATTCATTAAACACACATTTTACACAAGTCAGAGTTCCATAGGTACCAAAATTGTCTAAGCCTGGTGTATAGCCATTTGAAAATAAAGCAAGAATAAATTTACAAGTCTGCCACAATAACAGTCCCTATCTTCTTTAGCAAGGAGGCTATGATCAGTCTAAGTGCAGAGTCGGCAGCTCCCAGTTTCATGAAGTGGAAAGAGGAAACATCATGGTGGCAGCTCTTGAGGGGGAATCTTGATTGATGGAATACTTGAGGAATCAGTGACCAGCCCAGGAAACTCACTTGGAGCAAACTCATCTTGTCTGGTCTGAGTGCTGCCCCAAATACCACTTGGCACTTTGGTACTATACAGCCGGGCCTATTTTTGCACTCTTGCCTTGCTGCAGAGAATAAGTATGCATGGCCTTCAGCCTCTAACAGCACTTGGCTTACATCCTGGTGGATGGTTGGAGCTTGGCTGTTTGTCTTCTGTAAGTTGGTTGCTGATATTGCAGACATTAAGCCTCAGTACACCACCAACTCATTTCTTAGCTATGGCATTCTTTTCTGGTGAACAACTACACAAAATATGAATAAAATTTTCAAACTGGGCCATAAGACTAACAACCAAAACCATTAGCCGAGTTCATTATAAAGGTCTGTACAAAACACTGGCCATTCTGACTGCACTATGTGGATACTTTTACCAATCATCTGTACACATCAAAAACAACATTGATAATTACTGCACAAACTGCTTTGTATATGACAGTGGAACAAAATCCAGAAGCAACTTACACTTACCAAGAAAGAATATGTATAAAATTCAAACCAGCATTTTATGCCAGGGTATAAAATTGTACAATAAATCACCAAAGGAGTTGAAGGAAGTTTCTAAGAAACTTATATAAAAAGGCAGTTGAAAAGTACTTTTGAAACGATACATTCCATAAATTGCAAGATTACTTAAGTAATATTGAGAAGGAGACTGGTAAAAAAATGTAACAAAAATAAATAATAATAACAATAATAAAACATCTAACATTCCACATAACACTTTCACACAGTAGTTTTTCTTTCTTGTTTTTTTTTCCCTTTTCTTACTCCCAAAGCTATGCAGTGTATATTACTAATGCCTTATCCTCTTTCTGAGCTCAACATCTCACATGCTATAGAGTGCTTCTGACTCAGTTTTTCAGACTAGCAAATGATAAGTTGTGGTTCACAAAATGGTTCTGACATCAGCTGACAGTGTGTGTAATACTTATGAAACAATGTGTGTGTGGTGTGTGCAGTGACTGGGAGTGAGAAACAAATGAACAACATAGCATTTGCCTTTTTCCTTATTAAATAACTAATTTGTGAAACAGTATTGTACACAAGGAGTAAACCAAATGAGGTAGCATTGCTTTAAACATTGCAGCCTTTTATACAGGAGGGTGGAAGTTCCAGTCTTCAAACAGTTAGCAACATTCTAAAAGAGACCAATGCTGGATTAAAGAGTTAGAACGTATCCAGATCTCTGACACTCCTGTCAAATTCTGTAGGACTATCTTTGACAGTGTGCATAACTTGTCACATCTTGCTACTTCACACTTGCTATCTGTCCCACCACAAAGTTAGTGATGGATTCCTTTGTGTGATGTGGTGTTAAAGTGGACTGCAGCCAGTGAACATGCACCTGTCTCGCCAGCCAGCACAGCAAGAAAGGTCACCACACTTTTGTGCAACAGGTTAAGATTTGATCTGCTTAAAGGCAGACCACAGAACATACATTTGGACCTGAGTCAAATTGCTTTTGATATACTTTATCCACAGTTGACAAATGACACAGTGGGTGGCAGCTTTACTTTTAAGATATATGACAGCTGAATCTACTGATTTGGTCTTCATTCACATGTGGATCCCTCACTTTGGTTGCCCATCATCAATTACTATTGACCATGGGTGTCAGTTTGAGTCATATAATTTTAAAGAATGATGTCAAGTTTGCAGTGTGCAATGTTTCCACACTACAGCATATCACCCACAAGGCAATGGGTTAGTTGAACATGGACACTCTACACTTATAGCTGCACTGTTGTGCCATGATGCAATGTGGGCTGTAGCACTATCATGGGTTTTGTTGAGAGTTAACATTGCCTACAAGGAAGATCTGAAATCAACTGTAGCTAAATACTGTATGGAAAATGTTTAACTCTTCCACAGACTTTCTCCTACCATTCTGCCATTGGATCGGCAGTCTCTCTACCTCTAGCACCTGTGGTTAAACAACTTACAGCTCATGTTCATATGCCAACTACCCAAGGTCTTGGCATACAGCAGGTTTTTGTGCATAATGCCTTGAATGCTCTGGAATGATACCTTATGAGCAGCCCTTTGATATCCATATGCAGGACCTCACAAGATAAAGCACTGGGACAAAATGTTCTTTCTCTTGCTTTATGTCAAATAAACAACTGTCTCCATTCAGCACCTCAAGATGTCATCTCAGATGCTGCGGGAATGGGAAATTGTGAATTTTTTTATCCCAACTGCTGTTTGTCCAGTGAGGAATATAATGTCTTGATCTCATCGCTATGGCTGCCCAGTGTGAGATACTCCCCTTTCTTGTAGAGAATGTATGGGATTAGTGACACCTCCTACAAACAAAAGATCTCTGTTTGCGTCTATACAGTAATGCCTATCTGCAATTGTATTTTAAGAGAGTAACTTGGAGTATGAATTGTGCTTAAATGAATATGTTAGATCAACAGGTTTCATGCCTGCAGTATCTTGCGCTCTTAGCTCCACACATTCTTTATAAAATTTGTTTTATACTTAGTTTCAAAATCTGTATATAATGAAACCTAAATCAAAACGATAACAACACCAAGAGCAGTCCACAAACAAGTTAAAGAATATACTTAAACATGATATGCCGTATCTGTATTTAGATCTGTCAATTGTCACTACATAGTCCTCACAATAACTTATCAACATAAATACTCTGCAGACCACTGTGATGCAATGCATATGTCAGAGTGTACTTGCTGTTATACCACAAACTAGGGCTTCTTCCCATTTCAGTCACATGTGGAGCATTTGAAGAATAACTGCTTAAATGTCTGTGTGTGTTGTGCTTGATCTAATCTTGTCTTCATGGCCCCTTTGGGAATGGTACTTAAGGGCTGAACAGTACCTCTAGATTCATCACTTAATACTTGTTCTAGGAATGTCATAAGTAGATTTTTGTATGATAACTGTCAGCTGTTTCCAAGCTTATGCCAGTTCAGACTTTTAGAATTTCCATGATGCTCTAACATTTATACTGTCCTTCCTGGTATACATTCAATGTCCACTGTTACTCCTATTTGGTGTGTATCCCACATAATAGGATAATATTATTATTAGGAAACTCCACCAATTTGACCTCATATTGTAAGGAGAGAAAAGCACACTTGGAATATATCAGCTCCAGAAATCAATCACATGCAAATATTTGTATCTAAATTTTGATAATTCACAGTTATGACCTACTCAATACACAGATATTAAATGTTTGCATGCACTGGTTCTCACTCTGTCCTGCTGCAGTAAACTTAATGTCCAAGTGCGAAGTATCCTAAGTGGACCAAGATGTTTGTGAAATCCTGTCACAACAATGATAATGTGCTTTGTTTGTTGTTGTAGCTGATAGAACAGAAAAATATGCACACAAGTAAGAAACTGGAAATGTATCAGAGTATTACAGGTGTGGTTCAGGAACTCTTCTTAAGGTGTTTTGACAAAGCAGGTTGGCTCATACCATCATAATTTGTGTGCATGCCTATTTCGTGTATTAAGGTCTGTATAAAGTTTTCACTGAAGTACCTGCATTAAGCACATGCTATGCAAATTATCAACATTTTAGAAACACATTGCCTCCCTCCCTCCACACACACACACACACACACACACACACACACACACACACACACACACACACAAGACTTTATTACTCAGATTATTTGGCTCTGAGCACTATGGGACTCAACTGCTGTGGTCATAAGTCCCCTAGAACTTAGAACTACTTAAACCTAACTAACCTAAGGACAGCACACAACACCCAGCCATCACGAGGCAGAGAAAATCCCTGACCCCGCCGGGAATCGAACCCGGGAACCCGGGCGTGGGAAGCGAGAACGCTACCGCACGACCACGAGATGCGGGCACTCAGACTATTCAGCAGAAATCATGGCGATCAAAAGTTATTGCTATTGTAAAATATTGAACATCCAACTATAGCAAAAATCTTGTGGGCTAATAGGTAAATTTGGAAGGAGAGATTACTTTAAAATTAAAAAGCTATTTTTTGTTTATCAGTAACATATTTATACCAGCACATACCCACTTAGTTCAAAAGATACTATTAAAAATTTCACATAGTCTGAAGTTTCTGTTCAAATTATGGCCAAACTACTGTTCATTTCTGGGATATATTTATGTAATTTTGATTGCCTGATTTTTCTGAATCCAGTGGCACCCATAATGATGCTGGTAGATAGACACAATAAAAAAAACACACAAACACACGCACAAAATTTCAAGCTTTCGCAACCAGCGGTTGCTTCGTCAGGAAAGAGGGAAGGAGAGGGAAAGATGAAAGGATGTGGGTTTTAAGGGAGAAGGTAAGGAGACATTCCAGTCCCGGGAGCAGAAAGACTTACCTTAGGGGGAAAAAAGGACAGGTATACACTCGCACACACACACACACACACACACACACACACACACACACACACACACACACACACACACACACACACATATCCATCCACACATATACAGACACAAGCAGACATAATATGTCTGCTTGTGTCTGTATATGTGTGGATGGATTGTGTGTGTGTGTGTGTGTGTGTGTGTGTGTGTGTGTGTGTGTGTGTGTACTCCTTACCCTCTCCCTTAAAACCCACATCCTTTCATCCTTCCCTCTCCTTCCCTCTTTCCTGACAAAGCAACCGTTGGTTGCGAAAGCTTGAAATTTTGTGCGTGTGTTTGTGTGTTTTTTTATTGTGTCTATCTACCAGCACTTTCCCGTTTGGTAAGTCATGGAATCTTTGTTTTTAATATATTTTTCCCATGTGGAATATTTCTTTCTATTTTATTCATATCAGTATGTAAGCTTAGATATTTTTGAGTATCCACCCTAGCTTCTCTGCTGTCTCCAAGTTTTTCTCCTATTTCTTCATCTGTAGGGCTGTGTGAAACTGAATAAAGCTTGTTTTACTGCAATTATTACAGTATGTATATTACAGCTGTTCATACTATCCCCAAAAATCTTATTAGATGACATCTCAAGTCCATCTATTGAATTATCAGTAGGTAATATCATCAACAAATATGGTGAATTTACTGTATTCTGTATGAAGTGGTAGAGTGTTAATAAAAAGGTCCCTGAACTTAGCCCTGAGACATTCTACACATGATGGTACTCCTTTCTAATGATGCTGAGACACCTTGTCTATCCAGTACAACTGTACTTTGTTAGAAATATACAAATGGTGACACATCCCTGCTGCAGCACTTATACGTACATATGTAGCTTTGTGTAAAAGTCTTAGGTGACTGGCACAGTCAAATGCTTTTGATAGGTCACAAAATAGTCCATACACTTTTGTCTTTTTATTGATGGACGCAAAAACATTGACATCAAATGCAAATATTGCATCTTTTGTTGCCTTACTCTTTCTGATATTCAAACTGACGTTTTGCTGATGATATTATGGGCACTTAGGTGCTGAACAGTCATGGCATGCGGCAACTTCTCTGAAACCTTGAAACAAGTTGTGAGTAGTTAGACAGTCTGACAGTTAGCAGTATCTGCCTCATCTCCCTTCCTACACTGTGGTCTTATAACTGCATACTTAAGATTTTCAGAAATTGTTCATTGCTTAAGTGACACATAAAAAATGTGGCAAAGTAAATTATTGACATCGCTGCAGCAATGTTTTAATAACTTTCTAGATATCTTGTCAATTCCAGTAGAGTGTTTACTTTCCAGAGACTTAATGATTCTTTCAGTTTTCTGTATAGTGACTATTGTTACTTGGATGTGTGGTACTGTGCTAGGAACATTGATTCACAGAAAATTCATGGGGCCTCACAATCCTATTCCTTATGTCACTGCTACTGTTGAGATATTGTTATTGAATATATCAGCAACTGCTCATGAGTCACTAACCAGATGACCCCCATATTTTATTGGGACATTTTCTCTACAAATTGCACTTTTCTCTGTTTCTCTCTTAACGAAATTCCAGATAGTTTTTAGTATACTCTCTGTGTCGTTAATTCCTGTCTTCAAGACAATGTTCTTCAATGCCTTTATGGTCATGTTAAGAATTTTACCGTCCAGTTTTTGGAAATATAATGTAGTTTGATAGATTAAAAAACCTACTCGTAAGCAGGAGAAAATACATTTCCTTAATTTTGTTTGATACACATTTTCTCCTGCACACCACTTGGTGAGATGATTTTTTTTTTATCTATTCAGTTATATTATTGTACAGTTCACAGTTACCAATCTTAATGGGAACATTTGGTCTCTTGCTTCTTCCATAAAGTATACTTTTCATTCTATAAGAGATTTTGATTCACTTAGTAATCTGAGGTTTATAACCTGATTTAAACAGTTTTTCTGTCACTATCTTTTTGGGAAATATTTATTCACATGGATTTGCAAACACAGTTATAAAAACATTAAATTTTGAATTAACATCAACAACAACATAGACTGGAGATCAGTCTACAACCTATAGTTTATGATTAAAGTTTTCACTGGAGTGATTGTTTAAAAGCCTTTAGATTTTCCAAATTGAATTTAACTGTCCTCTGTAAATTTACTTGATTCATGGTAAGGAACAGTCCATCATGGTCAGAGAGTCCTACCATAGCATTTTTTGTAGTTAAATTATTATACCTATCATTACCTATAAATATATCAATTGAAGCCCATGTGATTCCAAAACCATGATGTCCTTCCTGCTCACAACAGTCAGCTTTGTACTTACCAACAACTACTTTACCTTTGAGGTGCAGACATACAGAAAGCCAGGGGCGTGGCCATGGGAATTGAATGAATCCTCCCTATGCCAATATTTTCATGGGTCTTTTAGAGGAAACTTTCCCGGGTCACATAGGCCTTCAGTCCCTGGTCTGTTTTATATTCATTGATGATATATTTGCCATATGGAATCATGGTGAGGCTGACCTGTTAACATTTTTGGAATCTCTAAATGCATTCTCCCAATTAAATTTCACATGGTTCTATTCTGAATTTGATGCCACTTTCCTCGATGTTGACCTTATCCTCACCTGGGATCAGCTACACATTTCTGTTTACATTAAACCTACTAATACATAATAATATTTACATTTTGTCAGTGCCATCCTTTCCATGTCAGATGTTCCTCCAATACAGTCTTGACATTTGAGGCAAACTTATTTTTTTCAGATTCAGACTATTACAGCAGTACACCACCATTCTCACCTCAGCCTTCATCAGTCATAATAACCCCACCAGCATAGTTCAAAAGCAGATTTCCTGAGCCAGAATATGCTATCCTGGTACTGCTGAACCCTCCAAAAAACAACTTAATGTACACCTCTCGTAATTCAGTATCATTCTGGTCTTGAATGCATGAATTAGCTACTTCAACAAGACTATGACTTCCTTAAATCACACTCTGAAATGAGATCCACTCTGTCTGATATTTTGCCCAACACATCTAGAACGTCTTACCACCCCCCCCCCCCCCTCAATGCACCTTCCACATCGATTACGCTGTCCTATGGCTCCTACCCCTATGACCAGCCTCCCTGTCAGAGTTTCCCCATGCCCTCTCCTAACACTACCTGTACCAGCCCTGCAACTGGTCAAGCATATGCTATCAAAGGGAGAGCCACCTATGAAATGACACATGTTGTGTACCAGCTGTTATGTAAACACTCTGTGGCCCTCTACATTTGCGTGGTTCTCTTATCTACAAAAATGTTACCTATTAAAATACTGGAACAGGCAGTTACTCTTGTTGGAGCGTTTACTCCTGATACTAGCTTGTAAGAGCACATCAGATATTCAATGTCTATTCTGCTTCTATTACCTGTTTTGAAGATCACAATAATGTTACCCAATACAATGAATGAATTAGGCCTTTTAAACTAGTGTGACAGGATTGATTCAATGTGTCTCAAAAAAGCATTCAAATTTTGAACAAGTACCCTATAAATTGATAGCATAACAACTGCACGCCATCTGTTATTGTTTTGAAATTGCACACCCCAGTGTTTTGTTCAGCACAGTATTTGCTTGAATCCAGAAACTTACACTCTACACTATTTTTAACAAAAATTAAAACTCACCTTTTCCATGCTATGCCTAAAATAATGAGCAGTTAAGCAAATATTTTTGATCTGTAACATGTTAGTTCCATTTCTGATGTGATGTTCACAAAAATATAGTACATCAGGTTCCTTCCATAATCTTTGTCTTTTAAATGTATTACTAGCTGATCTTTTTTTACCTGTTATATTTTGATGTAATGCAGATAGAGTTTGATTGTTGTTCATATTTTTATTAATATGATATTTCTCTGGTGTAAGGGCAGCTTCTCTCAGTACGTGAGTTGTTAGTTCTGCTTTGTGCACTGGGGGTTATTTTGAATTTATGGCAGAGGGGTTTGATATGGTTTGGACTGCTTTTCTCTCATGTGATCCACCATAAAAAACAATGAGCCACTATTCTGTTGCATGTATGATGAGCTAATGCTTCTGCTGCATGTGGTAGAGTTGTTTTAGCTGCTGGCTCTGACACTGATGCCACTTGTTTTTGATGATATTGATGATGCTTCTTATGCTTTTCCTGTGGGTTGAGACACTTCACTGCACTCTGTATGACCATGGTTTGCATTTTGTGAAACTATCTGAGTTGTCTGAGGTCAAGAAATGACAGCTGAGCTAGATGTGCATTGAGCAGTCCACAGAATTTCTATTTTTTTTAATGAAGGTTTTCCCCATTCCCATTAAGGTTCATACCATGTCTGATAAAAAGTTCTTGGTAGTCCATATCCCCTGTATGAAGAAAGAATTTGTTCTGAAAGGCTTGACAGATTTTATAAAAGAGTGTTGGTTTTCATGGTCTCTTTGTTCACATAGGAAAAATTTGGGATGTCATATCTGTGTTGAGCTGCCACAAACATCACTGTTTACTTGTCCAGTAAGATCAGTCATCTTGTGGCTTTCTTGTGTTCATTTTTATAAATGGTCATTTTTATAGATATGCAATTAATACTGTTAACCATTTATTACTGGATCGGTTCTTAACAATTTGTTATTAAGGCACTTTGCTATTCACCATAGAGCAGAGATGTTGAGTCGCAGATAGGCACAATGAAAAGACTGCCACAAATTAGCTTTTGACCAGTAAGGCCTTTGTCAGAAGAATTAGACAGCAAACACACACATACACACTCACTCAAACGTTACTCACACACACATGACTGCAGTCACAGACAACCGAGGCCACACTGCGAGCAGCAGCACCGGTGCATGATGAGAGTGGCAACTGGTGGTGGTAAGGAGGAGGCTGGGGTGGGGAGGGGGAGGGATTGTAGGGTAGGTGTGGCTGACAGTGACGTGCTGTTGGGGAGTGGGTAGGTACCAGGTGGAAAGAGGGTAGGGCAGATATGTGGAGTCGGGAGGTTAGATGGACAGAGCAGAGTGGTGGTGGGGGGGGGGGGGGGGCAGAGGGATAGTGGAAAAGGAGAGAAGTAAAAATACTGGGTGTGATAGAGAAATGAGTGCTGTGTAGTGCTGGAATGGGAGCAGAGAAGGGGCTGGATGGGAGAGGACAATGACTAATGGAGATTGAGGCCGGGAGGGCTATGGCAACACAGGATATATTGCAGAGAAAGTTCCCATCTGTGCAATTGGGAAAAGCTGGTGTTGGTGGGAAGGATCCATATGACACAGGCTGTGAAGCAGTCATTGAAATGAAGGATGTCATGTTAAGCAGTGTGTTCAGCAACAGTGTGGTCCTCTTGTTTCTTGGACACAGTTTGTCGGTGACCTTTCCAGCCTGGATTTTCCATTGTTTCATATACAGGTGCACTGGATCTGATGAAATTAGTGAAATTTATGTGTTGATCATTTCATAAAATTTTTGGGATTCCTCTGCCATGACTGTCTGAATATACAACGTGTTCCAGAATTGTCAATTTTCAGGGAATGCAACAAGACTGCTCATTTGAGGCAAAGAACTTCTTATGGACATTTCTGTATTCTGAATGGTTTCCAAGAGAGAACATATGTAATAAATGGACAGATAAAAATCTATTTACCAAGTGATGGGAGGAGAACACACACACACACACAATAAAGTTTAACTTTTACAAGCTTTCAGAGCCAGTGGAAAAACCCTAAAACTGCAATTTTTTATATAAATGAGTTGGTCAGTTTTGAGAAGTCATGCCACAAGAATCAAGTTTTGTAGGTCACACATAGAACTTATTATATCCCAGAGATCCAATGGTCATCCACTCACTTCTAGAAGTCTATGAGAATTTTGAGAGTTTTGTAATGAAGGAAAACTGTACTCCAAATTCGAGAGGGGAGGGGAGCAGGGACAAATGCCTCCTCTTGTCACCCTCCTCACCCTTCCCCTTTGTAGACACCTAGATTATCACAAATAATTGCTTTTGTCTGAGTTTCTGTAGGAGGAATAATTAAGTATTTCATGATGGGAGAGATTCTTTGATGTAGCTCTTATATTTATTATTTACCTCCACTGCTGTAATTCATTCTTAAAATCTTTCCAACAGTCATTAGTGGTGTGAAAATTTTGTACGTATTACTTAGCAGAACACAATAGTTTGTGAGTTCACATGCAGTTACTGATTGATTTCATTTTACGTATGAGAGTAATCTCAAAAGTAAGGTATCCTATTTTTTTTATAAGCACATAGACATTTTTATTTCTACAATGGTTTACATCAGTTTACAACTTGAATGTTTAGGTACTTTTTGACATAATCTCCATTTCTGTCAATGCATTTTTGTAGACACTGTGGCAGTTTTTGTAAGTCCGTGTCATACCAGTTCACCGCCATGCTGGCGTGACTGTTGATTGGTCTCAGGTGTAAAGTGGTATGCCCAGGTTTTGTCACCCATTACAATTGAGTCCAAAAAGTTGTCCTGTTTGGCTGCAAGGCAGTGAAGAAATACGTGGGAAGCATCAACTCATTGCTGCATGTGGTCCTCAGTCAGAGTACTGTACTTATAAAAAAATAGGAGACCTTACTTTTGGGATTTCCCTCGAAGGATGAGTCAAAGAATACATTTTACAAACATTACTACTGGGTATTGGTGAATGGAAAATAAGAAATAAAACATAAGGAATTGTTCAACTGACACAGTCCAGTACAGAAGATATTTAACACAGCTGTTAAAATAATGAATCAAAAAAAATGGTTCAAATGGCTCTGAGCACTATGGGACTCAACTGCTGAGGTCATTAGTCCCCTAGAACTTAGAACTAGTTAAACCTAACTAACCTAAGGACATCACAAACATCCATGCCCGAGGCAGGATTCGAACCTGCGACCGTAGCGGTCTTGCGGTTCCAGACTGAATAATGAATCCAAAGTGAGCAAATGGACAGGTTAAAAGAAAATAAACTTTGTAAAAATAAAGAGCCATTTATGAGCATTATTGATAATTAATAGATTATACTAAATAACATTGGATTACATTGTATTAAATAATTGTGTGGGTTAACCCACATGTGTGCTGGCATAAGATTATTCCCACTCAACTCACCCAAATGAGGAAACAAGGTTCATGAGCATTATGTTGCCATTATTGGTACAGAGCTGCAAATGTAACAATAATTGATAGAAATTATTCCTGTTGGTTTAAATATTCATCTAATGTATATATGGATTTTTCTAATGGGAACTGATTACGAAGGTATTTATATTTTTACAGTTCATGGATAACAGACTTCATTTGAGGAGGGATAGCATTGAACACTTTGTGCTAGTGTAATGCACTTTTTCTGCCTCATGCTAAAGTTTCTTAGTTTGCAATGTGAGTGAAGCTCTCTCCCTGTATTGTGATTGTGGTATGAAATATTGGATATGTGCAGTGAGTGATTCCTTCAAATTAAACACTGCAGTGAGGATATATACTGTAATATTTTTGCCAGAATTCCTCATTTTTAAACATTTTCATGCATGAATGTCTAAAATGAACCTTTTACATGAATATTTTTACAGTACCTCCTTTAGAACAGTAAAATTGTTGTTGCCTTTGGCTAGTTCCCCCCAAAATTTAATGGCATAAGATAGTTGTTAGTGTAAGTAGCTGAAGTGTGCAGATTTGACAGCATCAGTGTTACAGAGTAATAATATGGGCAGTATAAGAGGCTGAACTAAGCTTCTCTTAAAAGTGAAGAATATGATCAGTCCACGTAAGATTACTTTCAATATGTGCACAAACCCAAGAACTCTTCCACACTCATTAGGTCATGATCATTACTTTTAATATTTACTTGTCCCTGCAATTTTCTACTGATATGGAAATGAGTGAACATTTTGTCTGCATTTAGAGAGAATATGTTTGAATTAAATCACTTCATATCTGCATTTAGAGAGTGTACATTTGAATCAAATCACTTTAGAAATCAAAACACTCACAATATTTGCAGCTTTCTAAAGATTATTCTTGTGTGATCTGTTAACCATAATGGTTGTGTCATCAGCAAAAAGTGTAAAATATGTCTCAAAGCTAGTGCACATGGGTAGGTCATTCATAAAGGTAAGGAACAGAAGAGGACCTATTATGGAGCTCTGTTGGACTTTACAGTTGACACGGCCCCACTTAGATGATACAGGTGCTCCATGTGTGATACTCAACAAATCATTCTCTTTCTGTCATTCAGGCAGGATTTAATTGATATCCCAGCAGATCTTAAAACTCTGTCTTTCTTAAAGGAATGTCGTGACTGATACAGTTGAAGGCTCTAGACAAGTTGTGAAAGATGCCAGTGGGAGACATTTTTCTATTAATGTACTCCAAGATTTGTTTAGTAATTGAGAGTACAGCCTGTTCACTTCATATACCATTCAGAAAGCCACATCAGATTTTGTTCAATAAGCTGTACTTGTTGGAGTTCATAATTAGCCTTCTATGAACAAATTTTTCTATCATTTTTGACAGCTATGTTAGAAGGGAAATTGGATTGGATTGTGATACATTATTTCCACTTTACCACCTTTTTTTTTTTTTTTAAAAAAAAACAAGTTTGATGATAGCATACTTAAGTCTATGTGTGTCAGTTCTCTGTTGCAGTGATTCATTAAAGAAGTGGCGCAGCATCCCATTTTTTGTGATAACAACAGTACTTCAGAATTTTGATCAATGTTTCATCAGTAACAATGTAGATTTTATTTTCTGTTTCACTAATAACTCTTTCAGTTGCAATTACAATGACAGGGGATACCAAAATCTTGTTAACAATTGTGAGACCTGTGTTTCTAAGCAGAAACTTGATCTAATTAACAGCCTATTTAAGATGCAGTACACAAGATATAACTGAAAATCTCTGCTACTTCTTCAGTTATATTAAAAATGGTCCCAATATGCATAACTTTACTGAAGTTGGTTTTATCTGAAATTATTGCCCTTTCTCTTTTTATTATACAGCATAAGCCTTTATATTCTTATTGGAAGCATCAATTTCAAACTTACTAGACATAATCTGTGCAGTTCTCAGAATAATCTTTTTACTGGAATATTGGGATCTAATTTGTAATGTGCTTTTATTTCAGGCACATTTCATTCTGTAAGTAAAGCAAACAGCTCACAATTTCTTCTACATGAGGTTTTTATCCCTTGAATAACCAAATATTTATTAATGGCAGCACAGTATTTTTTTAAAGAGCAGTGGTTTTTTTTGTGTGGCGGGGGTGGGGTGGGGGTGGGGGGGTGGGGGGGGGGTGGGGGGGGGGGGGTGAGGGTGACTGATAAAATCAAGGAAATAAAATTTCTTAAAATTTGGTTAAACTTATCATCTACATTTTCAGAATTATAGATTGATCCCCAGTTAATATCCTATAATATGGAATTTCTGAAACATAAGATTTTTAGTATTGATACGTTTGAAATTTTTGCCACAGGAGTTGAATTTTGTATCTGAGTAATGCCTCTGATTATAAGTAATTGGTCATCACAGTCACAAAGGCCATTTTAAATTTGCTTTACTGTTATATTAGGGCTTGGTCATGTCAGTGACAATATTGTCATTGGGAATACCTACAACATAAATCAGACTGTCTGCGTTCATTAGATATGCAACATCAGCTCTACTGCTATTTTCAATAAGACAGTTACCACAACATTAAAGTAGCCCAAAATAATAATAGTTTTTGTTCTAGAGAGAATGTAGTTCAGCAGATATTTTAATGATTTCAAGAAAATATTTAGTTTCTGCACAGGAGCCCTGTATATTGAGAGTGTAGGAGTCACCAGAAGAAGATCTGCAAATGCACAGTGAAACACAGCATTATTCTGTGGCAACGAGCATATGGACAATCTGCTTTACTCTTTGATTTTTGTTAGTATTCTTTGTATTGACTTAGATTTTTCAGTTGATTGGTGTCCAAGTTTAAGGAAATAAAAAGTTATTGCCTGACTGTTTTTTTTTTGTATCTCTTTAGCAGACTGACATAAGCTGTAGTTTGCTAAGGTGGTATTGAATTCCATTTTACACAAACAAATGCAGCACTGTTTGGTATCATTTACCTCAGAGTCAGCGTATCCATGCGACACACAGAGTGTTACATGTTGCCACGATGCTTTGTTGAAGCACATCAAAAATTTATAACATGACACTGAAAATCAGGAAAATGTTGCATTGAACTTTTCTACTGCATCAAGGAATGGACATTTGGCAGATAACACTAGTAAGATGAAGATACACCCAGTCCAGTTCATTCCTGATAAACCTGAATTGTGGCTTGCAGTGCTCGATCTGACTTTCCTGCACCACAGCATTGTAAACGAAGATACCAAATTTATAGTCACTGTTAGTGCATTCAACAATAAAACAGCAGTGATCAGCACAGATCCACCCACCTGCCATGTGGAAGTGTACACAATTTAAACAGTTACTCCTTGAGTGACTACATTGGCCAGTGGAGCAATGTATCCAACAACCACTACATGGTGAAAAGAGAGGAGATGAGTTGCCTGTGGAATTTTGGCAGCACCTGCAAAGTTTAGTCAATGACACTGAGTTACCAGACAGGGCACTGAAACATGTATGGTGCGTACAGTCACCAGGGGCAGTTAGCGTGACTGTGGTGCTTTCTGACACATGCAATATTTCATTGTTGCTCTCACTAGCTGATAAGGTCTATGCCTCAGATGCTGGGCATACATTGTCTGTGACATTCAAATGCAGCAGTACAGATGTTCAGGAAGCTGCAGTGACACAACAACACCAAGAAATGGATGTTACTCAACAACTAGACGAGCTACAAAATCACATTGATGACTTGTAGCAACAGATATCAACATTGCTCGGGGGCAAAGCAGCCACATACAAGAAGAGCAAGGAAGATGGCAATGTGTGTAAGGAATGTATCTGCTTCAGAAACAAGGCAACATGATACACATCACCCTGCACTCATCCAAATGACCGGTGATAGGCGCCACCAGTTGTGAGTTCAAGCACCAATGCCTACCATTGTGAGGTGAGAGCATTCATGGGCAACTACTGCTGAGTAACCTATCTTCTTTACCTTCACTTCCAATTGACCTTTTGTCACAGACATTAAATCTGGCCATGCTTGTCTAATTGACTCAGGCTCAGACGTCAATGCATTGGCTGTTAGAAGTTGCAATGTGAAGCTTCCTCCATCTCAATCAAAGGTCACAGCAACAAACCATACTTCAGTAATGGAAAATGCCAGATAGACATAGATCTTGCTATCCAAGATCGTTTACAATGGACTTTCATGATTGCCAATGTGTCAGACGCAATATTTGGTGTGGATTTCTTGTTCCATTATGCAGTTGAAATAGATATTGGCTTGTCGAGCATCCGCCAGGGTAAGCAGTGCATTAAAGACACCCTAGGATGAGGTTCTCTGCCTATGTTCAATGATAGTCAGAGAGTGATACCACATGTAGCAAACTGCAAATCCATGCTGTGTGCACAGACAGCTAAGCATAACAAGGTCCATCACATTTGGACTACACCCAGTCAACCAGTATCTCAGTGCTTGTGCTCGTTAGCTCCTGATCATTTCACTGCAGCAAAGGTTGCATCTGAAGAACTATTGTGCTTAGAAGTCATCCATAGCTCCGACAGCCTGTGGTCATCATCACTTAGTCTAAAGAAGAAAGATGGGACCTGGAGACCATGTGGAGGCTACCAGTCACTCAATACCCATATTATTCCTGATTGCTATCTGATACCATATATTAGGAATTTCACACATGCACTTTCAGGCATGACCATTTTAAATGTCATTGATTGCAAGAAAGCATATCAACAGATACCGGTAGCACCTGGTATTGTACTGGAGATGGCTGTCACATCACCATTTGGCTAATTTGAATACCTCCATATGCTGTTTGGTTTGAATAATGCGGCACAAACTTGGTAACTGTTTGTCAATGAAGTACTAAGTGGTTTACCATACTGCTTTGCATACCTCGATGATATCCTGGTCTTTTCAGCATCTGAGAAATTGTATGAACTGCATCTAAAGAAGTTTACCAATGCATTGATTCATATGACATTTCAGTCAATGAATCAAAGTATTTACTTCAATGGCGACAGATAGCATTCTTGGGATACTCAGTAACAGCAGCTGGAATCAGCCCATTGCAAGATAAACTTGCCATTACCAAAGAGATGACTCACCTCATCGATTATCACCAACTACACCAGTTTCTTGAAGCAGTTAACATCTGCCTAACACAGTGGCCACCCCGGCACCTTTGATCTCAGCCCTAGCTGGCAGGGACACAGTGGACCAACTACCTTTCCCATGAACAGCAGAGATGTTGATGGCATTCAGTAAGACCAAGGGGCATATATGTCAGGCAATCATGTTGGCACACTTGGTTCATCAGGCATGACTGGCAATTGTGGTTGCTAGCCAGCAACTCCACACCAGCATGTTCAAAGCCAGTGGCAATCCCTGGGCTTCTTGTCCCATAAGCTTACATCATCACAAGATAAATGGAGGACTTACAATAGGGAACTGCTGGCAATTTATGAAGCTCTCAGACACTTCTGGTTACAAGTGGAAGCAAGGCCATTCATGGTTTTCACAGACCATAGGCTGATTACTTTTGCCTTTAGTAGGAACAAGGATGGCTGCTCACCGCAACAATTTAGACAACTTGAATTCATCACCCAGTTCATGACAGACCTGCAGCATATAAAAGGAGCTGAGAATGTTGTGGCAGATTTTCTGTCTCAGTTGGAATCAATGTCTCAGGCTGTTGACTACAAGGAGGGTAGCTGATGCACAAGAGACAGACCAACAACTCGCTGAATTCCAAATGTGAAAAACACCTGGGTTACATCTGCATCAAATACAACCTGCTGGTATATGTTTGTGAGTTTGTTGGAATGCATTACATGAAAATCGAGACCTTTTGTACCTAAGAAACTGAGATGGCAATTATTTGACAGCATCTGTGGGCTGGATCATCCAGGAATAAACGCCAGTGTGAAATTGTTGATGGACTGATTTGTGTGGCCCAATATAAAGAAGGACTTCCATAATTGGGCAAAAACATGCCTGACTTGCCAGAGGGCGGAACTTGGATGACACGTGCACAAAGCAGTGGGAGACTTCCCACTTACAATGCAATGTTTCACACATGTGCATCCAGACATTGTGGGACCTCTATTGCCATTAGAAGGATACTGTTATCTACTCACTGCAGTGGTCTGCTTCACCAGATGGGCAGAGTGATTCCACTACTGGATATTTCCGTGGAAATGGTAGCATGGGTATTTCTTTCATCGTGGTCGCACATTTTGGCTGCCCTTTACATGTCACCACAGACCAGGAGCATCATTTTGAATCAACACTGTTCTCAGAATTGGCCAACCTCTGTGGTTTCCACCATCATCATACCCAATGAGCAATGGAATGGTGGAACACTGGCATAGAATGTTAAAAGCCATGTTAATGTGCCACACACAGTCTAGGTCTTCAGCTTTGTCATTGGTTTTGTTGGGCCTTTATACAGCATTAAAAGCAGATTTCGGAGCATTCACCGTGGAACTGGTTTATGGTGAACCCTGCTGTCTCGAGACATGGGGTGATAACTACATTCATGCACAAAGATCTACAGTCATTACACATGGGACACTGCAGAGACATGCTGTCAAGTCACCGCTGCAGCCCCCATATTCTGGGCCCTGTAGAGTTCTCTCCCTGTATGCCAGGATGAACTTGCCATGCATGTAGATCAAAATGGAAAGACCCAAGTGGTATCATTGTAACGGGTCCAAAAACATATATTTTACTGACCATAGAGGATGTACATGCTGTATTCAAAGTGTTACCTTCCTCACTACTGGACACAGACAACACTGTCTTGGCACCACAAGATGAAGTAGTACTGTCACTGCCGGCACTAGAGGCTGAAGAAGTTCAAGCAATGCCTTTAGTACATATGAGATTGCACATCAGGTGAAATATAAATACTCCCGGAGCTCCAATCTACTGGGATGGGGGAGGTGGGGGAGGGGGGGGGGAGGGGGGGCAGGGGGCGCTGTGTGGGAGTCGCCAAAAGGGCATCTGTGAATGCAAAGTGAAAAAACACAGCACTATTCTGTGGTAACGAGTGAGCACACAGACAATCTGCTTTAGTCTTTGATTTTTATTAGTATTCTTTGTATTGACTTAGATTTTTTCAGTTGATTGGTGTTCAAGCTTAAGGAAATAAAAAGTTAATGCATGACTACTTTGTTGTTTCTTTTCAGCAGATGGAGAAAAGCTGAAATTGGCAAAAAGAGGAATGTGGCTTCTAAATTTTATATATTAAAACCTCGAAAACTTTGAAGTGGTGCTCCATGCAGAATTTGCTAAAGTCTGTATAAGGTATTGTCTTGATGTCTACAGTAACTCCACAGTTCAATGAGCAGTTTCTAGTGTAGTGGGATGCTATCTATAACCATTCACCTTCATCATATTAATTTGTTCTCTCATATGATGTTCTGTAAGTGAAGTGTTTCAGCTGGAAGCTGATTCTCGTAGAGTTTTGCCATTCCACTAATGTATGGTACAGCATCTTATTATGTTTCTTAATACATGCTTTTAAAACTTGGGCAGCAACAGCTCAGATACATAATAAAATAATTTTAACTTTCTTTAAAAAACTAGTAAAATTTTGTAAAAAATATTTGGTAATTGCATTATCTGTTAGTAGTTTCTTTATTACAACAACACGCACAACCAGTTTCATGACAGTTTAGTCATGTCCTCAGGTGTATACATCTGTGAAAGACTATTGCATGAATTAGAAGGTATAATAATGGTAAAAATAAAGCAGTTGACCAAAAAGACAGAGTAACAAATACTCAGATAACTAATTTATCATTGGTTCATTAAAAACACATAGTTGCCCAATGTTTGAATGTATGAATTGCCAGAACAGCCTAAACAAAAATTTTGGTGGACAGTAGGCACACACACTATGGACCTAAAAAGACGCAAGACCCCAGAGGAAAATTATACGGAATAAACCCTTATTTTGATAGAAAAATATAAAGAAACACCAGTGATGAGAAATCAATAAATACCCACAAAAGCCACATGGTGGAGATGTTGTTATGCCTGAAGTGGGAAGGTCAGCTAACAGCCCCACTGACAATGTTATCGAAACCACCAGCACACAGTGTGGCCAAGAGAAGTGGCTAACATGAAGTATGGAAATATGCTGCTAGAAGGTGCAACGTTGGAGCTGGAAAAAACGCATTTACATACCAACTAAAGGCTGGGAACTGCTACAAAATAAATGAAGGAGGAAAAAGAGAGTGAGTAATGTAACAGACATGTAGAGGACAATTATAGGGCATGCAGTAAGAGTTGTTAAGGTAAAATTAAAATCAAAACAACCATAGAAATTTTTTTGTGATAAAATGTTAGTAATATAAAGATGCAGAGTAACCTATAAAAATGGTTACAGTTTCAACAGTCAGAACCAGACTTGTCTTTGATAGTTATAGCAAATGGATACAATGGTGCTACAACTATGTAACAATTTTAATTGATCAATCTGCACTTCAGCACTATGAAAACAACTCATTGGGAAGTGGCACAGATCTCTTTACTACTATTTAATTACTTTGGATGTTAGTTGTATACAATCTTCAGTGGATAAACAAGTCCTACTGAGAGGTAGCTACATGTGTGGTATATAAAGAACATACATTGATAACATTACTCTATCCATATAAAAGGATGTCATAGTACAGCAACATGGCATTTGCGACAGGACTCAAGTACTGGGCACAAATTAAAATAAAACCAGAAATTACTGGGGAAACAAATATACATCAGGAAGAAAGAAGCCAAGACCAATGAGAAAATTCAAGAGGCATGCAAGAAGATGAAGCACAAGTTATCATGAATGCACAAAAACAGAAGAGGAGGCCAGTTGTGGTGGGGTGGGGTGGGGTGTGGTAGGAGAGGGGGATGGGATTTCTCTGTACAGCTGGAAACAATTGTACATCTGGGGTGAGCTCAGAGAGGTACCATTACTGATGACACACCAGGTTGGAGCCATTGCAGATAGTGATGTGGAGCTACACCCCAGCCAACACACCAAGTTGCAGCCATTGCAGAGTAAGGTGCTGAACCAACCCAGCCAATACTAGAGCAGCAAGGTAGCTACAGTACCTGAACCACTTGCTGCCACCTAATGGACTAGCTGTTACTACAAACTCATTAGATGTTAATAAGTACAGTGAGTCAGACTGAAGGGCAGACCATTTGCTTAATTTTACTAAATGTGATGTAACTATTGTAACTTTTCTACGTATATATTTTGGTAATATAGGAATAGGAGCAACAACAGAAAGTTCTGGTTGATATTATTGAGGAATAGAGAAGCAATGATTCAGTGTATTGTGGAACCAAGGATTATTTGTTTAAAAAGTCAACTAGTGTAATTTACAACATGGAAGTGCCAGAATTTTACTGAATTATGGAAGCAATGTTAGATGAAAGTTTACCATCCAATCATAATGAGGTAAGGACCAAATTGTGGGATTGTTTAGTAGTCAGTTGTACTGAAGCTAATAGGGAAGATAGAGGGTAATACATAAAGACTGGAAATGCATATCAAGGAGTCTAAGTAAGAAAAGGAATAACTGCATCAGAAAAGAGGTGAATTAGCTGAGCAGTTGGGTAATTTTAAGAGTATATATAAGGAGTAACTCAAGGAAAGTATTCAGGCCATAGAACCATACATAGATAAGAGTGTGGAAGTAATAACTGAAGAGCTTGAAAATGCATTGAAGGGATTGAAATCTGAGGGAAGGTAACACCATGAGCAAGACCTAAGGAGGGTAGAAAAAATGGTGGAACTTTCAGGGACAAATCAAAAATATCGAAGATATGAGAGTTTGCAACAGGTTAGCTCTAGATAATAGGAAAATCCAAATAAAACAGTTAAATACCTATCTCAGCCAAGAGGGCAGTTATGATAATATAAACATTTCTCAATGAGGAACAAGGAAAACTATAAAAGAAATTGGTAAAGAATCAAAAGTTAGGCCTTCCCCTCAGCAACTAGAAGAGATTGTAACGGTAACCCATTCGGCGTAAGTTTTGGTACATAAAAGGAAGGTCCAGTAGGAGAGGAAGGATGGAGGATGAGAACAAGCACTTGAATCCTGTCAGAGCTTTCAGAGAGAGGTTTTGTTTAACAAATAACACTAAGATGACCAATGAGTTCCTCATATTCAAGCCTGCAAAAGGGTCCATCCAGAAGTATTTTTAAAGCAATTTGATGGCCGTTTTCTGAGTCTTTGGGATGAGAAATGGAAGATTCAATTTGTCATAGAATATCTTAATGGAGAACCCTCTAAATGGACAGTAGTGAATAGAGGAGCATTTCTGAGTTGGCAAGAATTTTGCAAATTATTTAAAAAAAGAGTATTGGCCTATTTGGAAATCAAAAGAGGTTGGCACACTATATATCCTATGGAAAGAGATTGTTGGGGGGGGGGGGGGGGGTATAAGGATTCTTTAATTGTCATTTTGATGAAGCTAAATTATTAGATAACCCTGTTGAGAAGTCCATCTTGTTACAGTACTGAAAAATAGGTTACCCATCCAGGTACAAGAGAAGCTATTATTAAGAGAATGCAATAGTGTCAAAGATATACTTAATGACTTAAAGCAATCACATATGTTCAATGAAAAGAGTAAATAAGAGTGGGCAAGGAGGAAGATAATTGGACATCTGCGTGGAGACAGGAATGTTAAATGGGAAGATACAGTTATAAACACCTGGTATTGTGAAACTAAATGGACAAGAGGAAATAAATGAGGAAATTTTAGAGAAAACCATTATAACTGATCAGTACTACAACAACACAATCTTTTCAACAATCAACCGGTGACAGGGCCTTGACAATTAAAACTTGGGACAATTACAATCGAAAATGTGAAAAATGACATGCTGTCGGGGGGAGAGCCAGGAAGAACAATAAAGAGTACCACTAGACCCACAAGATTATGCTTCTTAACATTGGGTCAGGAAAGAAGGATAAGAGAAAAATTAGTGGAAGAGAATGAAATTTGACAAGAAGTTGGGCATATGAAACTGATAGTGATAGGAAAGAAATAATGACATTTTCAAGCAAGTAAGTGAAAGGGGACAATACCCTGCATTCCCAGTAGCAGGTATACACATTGTTGGCATTACTGGTTACAAAGGGAAGCCTGTCAAAGAAGCAGTGTTGATGAAATTTCCAATTGGAAAAGTAGTGTGTGAACATAATTTCTTAATTATTGTAAGGTCAAATGTTTCTGTGTTGCTGGGGGCCAACTAGTTACAAAAATATCAAGCACTGCTAGATTTTGCAAATGGAAAGTTAGTCTTGTCATACCCCTCAACAAAAATTAAAACCCCTTTTATTGGAAGCATACTGACTAAAGAGACCACATCAAAACAATGCACCATTTATTTATTTATTTATCCATTCATAGACATGTTGTCCAAAAGTACATGTAAATTTATGGGAAACAATTTATGGAAAAGGAACATACAAAATTTTACATTAAATAGTACAAAGAATAATACATATAAAACTGCACAAAAAATGTACAAAGAATAATACTCGGTCATACAAGAAACAGTTATACATATATACTATCAGTATTGTAACTGCTTAGTCTGTTTGCCCTAAGGCTTTACTTTTGTCTTCCCTAAACAGGAAATCCTTATATTCATTGAAATAATTCAGTAAAGATTTTACCACACTCAACAGCTGTCCATCAGATATACAAAATTAACAGACACTTTAGGGGATGAAAGACAGTGTTTTCAGTTTTGCCTCAATATAAAAATTATCGCAATTATTTATTGGCCTGAATAGTCATTTACCGAGTAAAAACATTGTACAAGTAGAAATTCTTTAAATTCTATTTTAAATCTGTTTTTGTCTTCTAATTTTATGGTGTTGGCTGGCAGTCTGTTGTAGGGTTTTGGGCCAATATGGCTCACATACCTTTGTCTGTGTGTGTGTGTGTGTGTGTGTGTGTGTGTGTGTGTGTGTGTGTGTGTGTGTGTGTATTCTTTTTGTTTGCTGAGTATGGAGTGCTATGCTATTTTGGGTATTGTAGTTATGCAAACTGGCATTTGCCTGAAAATCTGCAAAGTGGGGTCTAACATATATAACACATTTTTATATGTGGGTATTATGTGGCGTAGAACTGTAATAACGCACTTTGAGAGTCAGAATGAACATTTATTTTGGCACTGAACAGTGCGAATACAGAAATGGATGTCGAACATGGTGCTAGAAGATGAAGACAGGATGCAAAGCCAAAGAACATAATTAAAGAAGTGTTACTTGATGCCACATTTAAATAAGGAAAGTGTTGTTAGAACTATAAGTTTGTTGAATAATGGTTTGCATTATGGCTGTAACAGAAATATTTGTTTTAGATGGCAAGTGGTGGAACCCCAAAATATTATTCCATATGTTGCAAGAGACTGAAAATAGCCAAAATATGCCATCCTGGCACCAAACATTTGCAATAATTCTCAAAGCAAAATAGGCTGAGTTAAGTTTCTGCCCAAGTTTTGTTACATGACCATTAAAATTAAGATTTTCATCAACAGGTATTCCCAGCAATTATGTTGATGCCACTCTGTCTATGGCCTTTTCATGCAACAATGGATCAAGATTTACATTTTGACATATTTTTCCAAACTGCATATAATTTGTTTTATTTGCATTTATTGTCAACTGGTTTGCATTAACCCAAGTGTGGACATTCTTTATCACTTGATCAGTAGTTGTTTGCAGCATTTGCTTTGGTGCACCTATTATCGCACTAGTGTCATCTGTGAATAGTATGGTCTGTGCTGCCCATCTCAGGTGTGAATGTCATTTATGTAGACAAGGAACAATAAGGGACCTGGGATACTGCTTTGCAGCACTCCTATTTCCACTTTTTTTGCATCTGATACTAAATTTATTTTGTGGTTGGAGTAAACTGACATCAGTCCTACAATCTGTGTTCTGTTTTGCAGGTATGACTCAAACCATTTTTTCCCTGTCCCATGAATACCTAATGCTTCCAGTTTTTCTAAAAGAATGCCATGATTGACAGTGTCAAATGCTTCAGAGAGATCTAAATTTATTCCTACTACAGGGAAACATTCCACGTGGGAAAAATATATCTAAAAAGAAAGATGATGAAACTTACCAAACAAAAGCGCTGGCAGGTCGATAGACACACAAAAAAACACAAACATACACACAAAATTCTAGCTTTTGCAACCAATGGTTGCCTCGTCAGGAAAGAGGGAAGGAGAAGGAAAGACAAAAGGATATGGGTTTTAAGGGAGAGGGTAAGGAGTCATTCCAATCCCGGGAGCGGAAAGACTTACCTTAGGGGGAAAAAAGGACAGGTATACACTCGCACACACACATATATCCATCCACACATACACAGACACAAGCAGACATTTGTAAAGGCCTTTACAAATGTCTGCTTGTGTCTGTGTATGTGTGGATGGATATGTGTGTGTGTGCGAGTGTATACCTGTCCTTTTTTCCCCCTAAGGTAAGTCTTTCCGCTCCCGGGATTGGAATGACTCCTTACCCTCTCCCTTAAAACCCATATCCTTTTGTCTTTCCTTCTCCTTCCCTCTTTCCTGACGAGGCAACCATTGGTTGCGAAAGCTAGAATTTTGTGTGTATGTTTGTGTTTGTTTGTGTGTCTATCGACCTGCCAGCGCTTTTGTTTGGTAAGTTTCATCATCTTTCTTTTTAGATATATTTATTCCTACTACCATACACAATAGTTTTTTTTCTAAATTTTTTTTATTTGTTCAGTGTAGTACATTAGTAGTGTTTATGTATTTTTACCTGCCTGGAAGATACACTCATTTTACTTAGTAACTTATGATCATTTAGATATTTGTTGATTCTGTGTTTCATCAATTTTTTTATTATTTTGGAAAATGCCAGAAGGAGGGATTTTGAATGATAGTTTTCTACCTTATGCTTGTTGCTGTTTTTGAATAATGGCTTCACTTTTGACATTTTCATTCTTTCTGGGAACACTCCTTCACCAAATGATAAGTTGGCTATGTATTCCAGGGGTCTTGCGATTTGTGCAGCTGTCATTGTTATGATATAAACAGGTGCCTCATCTACTCCTGCTGAAATTTTAGGTGTCAAGCTTTTTATTACCTTGAACTCTTCATGTTCATCTGTTGGATCTATCCTCATGCTACAAGCAGCTTTTGGAAATTCTGGTTTGTCTTGATTTGTAAATTTTGAGCTTAATGAAGTTGTTGCATTTATGAAATAATTGTTGATGTAATTTGGTAAATCTTGTTTTTTAATATTGACATTTTCTGTGTAGTGGTAGCAGTAGTAGTAATAGTAGTACTATTTCAAATTTCGTGATAACTTTGGTAATGTTGTAAATGCAGAGGGTATAGGAGATGATTACAATGAATAATCACTCAGTCCAGATACTTTGTACAACATTTTTGATTGACAATATAAATATGCAATGTATAAGAAACCGGACACAACAAACAGACTCAGTGCCAGTCAAAGAGTCTTCTGTGTGGGACTCAGGTTGAAAGTCAGCAAAGTTGCTTTGTGTAGTAGTAGTGTTCCCACAGGGCCACCCTCTCCACCCCCTTAGTGCAGAACATGGTAATGGAGGCTGCATCAAGTGTTGAGGCAGAGAGACTGCTCAGAGACAGGCAGGCCTCACAGGTATATTGTCATCTGCAGTGTCGTGGATGTGAGGTGGTGACATACACCAGGTGGCATATAAGTGGTATTTGTGGAGGTGGACCAGTACACTGTGGAGCTGGCCCAGCATCAAAGTGTGGTGCCACCAGGGGAGATGTGGAGTGAAGGGTATTTTCCCAGGGCTGGCAATGGTGTGGGATTCATTGGAAGTAAACATGGCACCACGGAAGTAAGGATACCCTGCTGACAACAAGGTGTGGGGGCAGCAGTTATCAGTGTCATATATCTGGATGTAACATTGCAAAGCAGTATCAGATGGAACGAGCTTCTGAAAACTGTGATAGGGTGGCAAATAGTCAACTTCAGTTTATTGGGAGAATGTTAGGAAAGAGTGATTCACTTGTAAAGGAGGCTGCATATAGGAAACTGGTGGGATCTTTTCTTGAGTACTGCTTGAGTGTTTGGGATCTGTAAAAGGTCAGATTGAAGGAAGACATCATAAAAATTCAGAGTTTGGCAGCTAGATCTGTTACCAGTAGGTTTGAACAGCATGTATGTGTTACGGAGATGCTTTGGGAACTCAAATGGGAATCACTGCAGGGAAGGTGATGTTCTTTTTGATAAACACTATTGATAAAATATAGAGAACTTGTATTTGAAGCTGACTCTTGAACAAATGCACAGCTAAGTGTTGTAGGTCGGAGGGGGGTGGGGGGTATGATGACACGATGGTTCAGGGAGCATGAAATATATGGGAGGGATAAGGTCTTTCCATATAGAATTCTGGCCAGTGAGGCTCTGAGGTCATGTCATGTTTATGTGTTGTGTGAATTCCTAGGAGAACCCACAGAAGAGCCTCAGTCAATTGCCTCCATGGCACATTGGCACATGAGGGGTCACTTTTAAAGTGCAGTGCACCACTCAACCATACTGTTGCTTTGAGAATGGTATGCTGTAGTTCTGAAGAGTTTAGTGCTTGTTGTATTGCACAGTAGGGCAGCTGAAGTGTGGGATCCATGTCTCAATAAAGATTCAGACATTATCTCCTTTAGAGGTTTGGCTTTGACCCAGTGTGTAACGCAATAAACCACTGAGAGGACATAGTGGTAGCTGTTGGAGATGATGTCAATATGTTGGTGTTGAAAGCACCATTTTGAGATTTGGAAATGTCCTATAGCAAGCTGCACATGATGTGAGATTTGTTCTTTTGATATGAGATACACACAAGCACCCAAAGTTTACAGTCTTTCTTTATGTTAGGCCACACAAACTTTTTCGTTGGTAGTTGAGGGGTTAGATGAATATCCAGGTGTGCTAAATTGTGGATGTGGATGAATATGATGTGGCAGCATCATTGAGGTACTAGGGGGCATGTCTAATTTCACAAAACTTGGTGAATTATAGGGTGGGTTGCAAGATTCAGTCCACAGGTTTGTGGATGGGTGGTGAATGTGGATTCGTAGCTGTTCATGTTGTTATGCCTTAGCAAATTTATCATAGTTGTAATAAGATGATAAGACACTGATGCACAAAAAATAAATCTGCCACAACATTCTCTGCACCTTTGAGATGGGAGATGTCCATGGAAAATCAATGTAGCCTAGATACTGGAACTTTCAGGAGCAGATACCATTGGGTATATTTTGAGTAGAGTCAGTACATGGGCGACTGTAAGTGTAGATAATCAGGGGGCATCCTTCTACATCCTGTTTGAAGTAGCATACTGCTTTGTGCAGTACCAGTAACTCCCTGTCATACACAGACCATCTGCTTTGTCATGACATGAGTTTATGTGAAAAGAAACAGAGTTACTGCTGTATAACCCCTGCAGCACAGCTCTGACAGCAGTGTCACTTATGCCTGCTGTTATGACGAACTGTGCATAAGAGAAGAGATGTGCCAAGGTGTTTGCCTAAGTAGGGCAGTCCTTAATGTTTTCAAAATCAGACACCATCTCATTCATCCACATGAGTTTGCCTTTGGCAGCAGTATTCTTACTGGCAAGGACTTATGTTAAGGGTGCTTGTGGGGAAGCTGCCTCTGAAAGGTTTCTTTCTAAAGAAGTTTATGATGCCTAAGAACTGATGTAGTTCTTGATAGTATGGTGGAGGCAGCTATTGGATAGTCTCTATAAATTGTGGTGTCAGATAGATCGCTGATACATTGATGACAGGTGTGAGGAAGATGACTTCTTTGAGCCAATGTTGACATTTGGCTTCATTGCTCATGATGCCAGTGTGAGAGAGGGTGTCAAAACTTGTTTGATGTGATTATTGTGAGATTTATTGTCTGGAGAGAAAATTAAAATTTTATAGAGATAGGCATAACAAAAGGGGAATTTGAAGAGCAAACCATCAATAAAGCATTGTCATGTTTGTACCTTGTTCATAAGCCCATGTGGCATGAACAAATTTGAATAGACCAAAAGGTGTGATATTGGAAATTTTTTGCATGTCATTGGGACATATAAGTATTTTTAAGTATGCCATTTTGCAGTCAATGATAATGAAAACAGAAGTGTTTACTAAATAATAGTTGAAAAGCTGGCTGTTTGGTACTCGACAGCTGTCCATAATGGTATGAGAGCTGAAAATTCTATAATCACTGCGCAGCCTGGGAGATCCTCCTTTTTTTTCACTAATTTTACTGGAGAACCCCAGGAACTGTCACAGGAGAAAACTATCCCTACCCTACTTGCACGAACTCGACTACTACCACCTGTGGAGATATAGCCATTAGCGACAAATAAGGTTTTTTTTCTCTTTTTCTCTAATTTATTTTACTTTCTTAGACTAAGTATTCATATCTTTGATGGTTAGCATAGTTCTGTTTGGTAGCAATCCAATTTATTTTTTTGTCTCTGGTGCATAAAGCTGTTTTCTTTATTTACTTGAATATGGAAAGACTTTAAATTATTTTGTTTACATTATCTGTGATGTGAAGAACTGTTATGTAAATCATAGGCATGAAAGCACTGAGACAATATCGAGTGTGACAGTTGACCAGCAATAAACAGTGAGGGAGTGACAGGGAGTTGCGTACAACAATATGGCTTGATGTGCGCTGTTAATTTGAGATGCAAAAACTTGCCAAGACAGCTTGAGTATTACTAAATGGACCTTGTCTCAACCAGTACTTAGCATGCTTACATGAGTAGGCATTATAGTTATTGCTACCCTGTGAATGTAACTGTTTTTACATTTAACTGCATCATGAGAGCCAAGGTTCAATAAAACTCTGTTTTATACTTGTCTTCTTACCATCAGCTGAGAGTTTGAAGCTGTAACTGTATGGTGAACATAATTACAGTTGTGAGTTGTGGATCAGGTGAAAGAATGGTTTTACTGATTGTAAATTTGTGATTGCGATGGTCATAATGCAAATGTGACAAACAGTTACATCATAGTTGGAAATCACCATAAATAGTGTATAAAGTACTGAAATAAGAACTAAATGTGTATAATGAGTAAGAAACATGTACATCCTAAAATTGTGGTTTACCACCAACAGTAAGGCTACATCTATTCAGCCATCATTACAGATGACTTTGCAGCCTAACCAAGAAGGGACTTCACCAACATACTCCACTATGAAAATATGACAAATGCAGTTATTGTAATAACTGGCTGCTGCCATTATCTTAACATGCCACCATAGATCAGCTGTGTTGCAATGCGCTCTCCCCAGTTAAAGACTAAGAGAATTTAGCAGTTAAGACTGTAAATGATTTGTTTCATTATAAAACTATTTTCTTCCTTTTCTTAACTTTTGCTACAGAAATAATTTGCTTGAATTATTAACTTTCAATGTATCTTTGTTGAGTCACTATTAGTTATAAGCATTTCCTTTTACTCAAATATCTCTTTCTTCTAAATTAATGCTGCTGCAATTGCATATGTTTTGTGTGCCTTTCTGAGGGAACTGTTACATGTGCATGTGCAGTATTATTTTCAAAGTGAAATGGCGTACCTTAATGTTTGATATGGTCACACACACAAATTACGTCGTCTGCCATCAGTTTCTGGGCACCAAGCAATAGAATTAAAGGTACTTGTTCACTATTGGTCTAATAACTCAGATTACATGAGAGTACATGAAGGCTGCATAGTGGGTGGGAAGTGAGTGGTGCAGCACTGACCTCTGTAGGGGTATCTGGAAGTGGTTAAGATGTCAGTGAGTCTGTGGCAACAGGTGCAGCCAATTGAGATAGCTGGGCGATGTGTTGCCTTGTTGCATGGAGTTCCCACTCTATATCTTGGATTCTGTGTTGGATGATGTTGTTATGTTGCAGGTTGGAGTAGAGTAGTTGAATGCACTGAATATGGTTTGGTTGTTGGCATGGAGGCACTCTGAAGGGCCTTTGACTGTCAAAAGTGTCCACAGGGAGTGGGGGTTGGTGCAAGAAATAAGCCATGCCATTATGCTGAGTCTCCAA